>NW_024581129.1:15040350-15188567 GCF_017639235.1 Corvus kubaryi | reverse complement strand
GCGGCGGGCGGCGGCAGCAGCGCCCGCGGCCCGGCCGGGTTCCTCCTCATGGCGAGCGGCGGGGGCGGCCCGCGGGCCCCCGGGGCATCCTCGGCGTGGTGGGGCTGGAGGGCCGGAGGGTGTCCCCGGCACCGGCGAGGCGGCGCGTCCCGATTCCCTGGCGGCTCCTCGGCGGGGACGGGCAGGGGCGGACTCGGCCGCCGCTCAGAAGCCCCGGCGGCCCATGCTGCTGCCGCTGCCGCTGCTGCTGCTGCTGCTGCCGCTGCTCCGGGGACCCGGTCGTCCCCACCGCGCTCAGCGCATCCAGCCGCGGCTTCGCTCCGTGCCCTGCGCTGCCGGCTCGGCTCGGCGCGGTGCGGTGCAGCCCGGCCAGACGGGGACTCGGCTCGGTGTCGCTCGGCTCGGTGTCGCCGGGTGTCGCGGTGTCCCGCCCGCCGCCGCCGCCCGCCCGCCGCGCTCTGCCGCGCCGCCGCTGCCGCCCAAGTTAAATACGCGCCCGACGCGCGGCCGCCCCGCCCCCCCTGTCACTTTCACCGCGCGCTGAGTGACAGCCGGGTCCTGCCGCCACCCCCCGGAGCCGCCCACCCCCTCCCCGGAGCCGCGTCCCACCTGCGGCCCCGGGCCCCGGGCTGCCGGGAGCCGTCACCCCAGCAGCGGGCACGGCGCGGAGCGGGGGCCGATGGCCCCGGAGCAGCGGGGCACTGCCTGCTCCTGGCGTTCCCCGTCTGCACCAGCCCGGGGTCCGGGCACCGCACAGACCCCCGGGCAGCGGGACCCTCGCTCTGCCCCTGCCTTCCGCAGCTGCTTTGCTGCCCCACCGCGTCTGCTTCTCCACAGCAGCCCAGCTGCCATCAACCCCCCTTCCAGCTTTGCGCAGAGCTTTAGTAGGATAGGGTACCACGTCCTTAGAGCCCCTCTGGGACAGCACACCAGAGTGGGACCACTCCGGCGCCAGCATCTCGGCACCCTCTGCAAGGGAGTCCGCAGCCTTCCAGGAGCACCACTCTCACTCGAGGGAAAGCATCCCTGCATCCCTCACTGCAACACGGTGTGATAACCAGCCAGGCTAAAACAGCCGCTCTTCCTTCACCCCCTTCTCAGCCCTGTGGGGCTACATCATTTTTTTTTTGGAGAACAGCTGGACCCACAGCCTTTGAGGCGCAGAGTCTGCCAGCCTGGTGTGTGTCAACACTGCGAAAACCCAAACCCTCCTCACCTCCTTTACCTCCACATTGCTGAGCACTGAGCTCACACTTGAACCATGTCCAGAAATTGGACACACAGCTGGTTCCTCCAGGCTGACAGTGTGTAAGAACATTCCTGCCCATGCCAGTCACTCTCTCCCAAAGCCATGAGATAACCAGTTACCCACCGGAGCCAAGGCAGGGTGCGCAGGGACTGACGTGGATTGTGGGGCTGGTTTCTCATCACAGTGTGCTTCTGACCTAGCAAAGTGAGGGGCTGCAGCGACAGGTCAGCCCAGAGCATCCCACTGGCACATGCTGGGGGCTGTGTAGAGCTGGCTTCACTTACTAGACTAAGTGACAGAGCATCTGCCCCAGGCTTCTGTCTCTTCATCCTCCCAGAAATGCCAAATGTTGGGTTCAGACAGGAAACAAAACCAAATCCCCCGAAATTAGAGAGGCTGGACATCCAGCCCTGAGTCTGCATAGACTCCAGCATAGAGCATCTGCTGGACTTTGGGGACACAGAGCTGCTGCGCCAGAGCGGGAGCTGATCCCAGTGCATCCCAGTAATTTACAGTGTGCAGGAGTTTCAACGTATCTAGCCTTTCTTCCTTGGCTCTGTATTTCTGCTTCCACCATCCCAGCTTGGTTTGCTGAACTTGGAGCTTTTCTTCATTTGGCTCACACACACTCTGCAATTAGAGCCATGAAACTGTACCATTTCCCAGCCTTTTCAGCATTAGCTCTCAATAGTTCACAAAAGAGATGGGTATTGCTATCCCCTGGGGCTGAATATTATCAGTAAAACATTCCCATTTATCTATTTTCTGACCCCAAAGCACATGCAGTGCTTGAAGTGAAGGCAACCTGAACGTGCAAGATGTGCTCTGCCATCGCTCGCTGCCGGGTGGGAAAACACAGCGCTCTCAGCAGTGTCAGAACTAAAGCAAACACAGAAATGAGAAGCAGCTCAGGGCAGAGACACCCAAGAGTCGGGAAGGGGGCAATTACTCAGCAAGATGTACTGCTGTTGGCACTGCTGCCTGAGTAAAATCCTGGTGAGGGGATTAACATCTGACTGTAATTGTAATAATAAAATCCAACATGTATACGGCATTTTTCATCCTGAAGGATCCCAAAGCACTCGAGTCACTTAACTCCTTCAGCTGTCTCCTGGACTTTATAAACATGCTTCTTAATCATCCCACCCCAGGTGAAGATATCTTTGCTCTGGCCACCCTCACCTTGCTTCAACATGTCCGCCTGTGGGAGAGGAGAGGCTCTCCAGGGTGGGCTGGAGAAGATTTCCCCTTCTGGAGGCAAGATTCCTGGAACCATGTCCCAGGGTTAGTGAGGGAGAAGGCACCAATGTCTGCAGGGGGCTTGGAAGACTGCAGCTAACTGCCCTGCTCTTGTGCTAGCCACTGTGAAGCATTTCACTTGGCCTTCTTCTGAACTTCCCAAGGGGGAAAGGGGGAATGAAGACAAGACCCTAGGCAGGAAATTTAAGGCTTCATTCTGTCTTCAAGGTCCACCATGAGAGCCAAAGTCTTCCCTTCCCTTCCCTTCCCTTCCCTTCCCTTCCCTTCCCTTCCCTTCTCCCTTCTCCCTTCTCCCTTCTCCCTTCTCCCTTCTCCCTTCCCTTCCTGCCTGCCTGGACCAAGAGGCTGAGCAGTGCTATATATTCACATATCCCTTCGCTCTTACTGCTCCCCGTGGGCACACAGCCCAGCTCCCAAATCTAGCCCTTAAGTAAAGGATTTCAAGTTGGAAAGGGTACATATCCCATACAGAAAAGCCTTATCAAAATAATTCTATGTAAGAAGAAAGATGTGATGTTAAAGGCACTTTCTGAAGGCTAAAATGGTTACCAGCTGCTTATTTTTGCTTCTTTTCCTTATCTGGCATCTTTTTTTCCAGCTAATGAAGACCTGGAAAATTTTGTGACAAAAAAAATACTTGTGACAAAGTAAAAGGGCATCTTTATTTCATGTTTGAGACTGTTTTCCCTGGAAGGCTGTAAGCAAGTAAACTCCAAGCAGGAGCAAAGCATCAGTGATACGCTCTTAGCAACAAAGTTTTTCATCTGACAAAGTGTTTTATCTTTTAGCTTGTGTTGGACAGCACTAATTTAACTGAAAGCCAGATGTAAAGATACTGAGTGAAACTGTGTTTGTTACAAAGTCATTTCTATTCCTTCAACTGTGGGCACAGAAACTTCATATCCACACCTGAAGCCTTGGAAAAGTCCCTTGCCAAAAGCAGGAGCGCAGAAAGACCACACTTGGGAAGATGAAACTGAGAGGAGAGAATTGAAGAGGATTGAAGAGAATTGAAGAAAGGGAGAGGAGAAGAGAAAAAGAGAAGAAGAAAAGAGAAGAGGGAAAGAGAAGACGAGAGAAGAACACAACTCCCAGCCAAATTGTCTTTTTTGGTTGTATTTTTCCTGCTGCTTTCTGTGTGCTTAAGTTTTCCAGGATCTCTTTATGCTTGAGAAATAATGCTGATGAGCTGGCATGGCAAATATGAGAAAAGGCTTGGGTCTGACAAGACAAAAGCCCTAATTTTCACTTAAAGAACAAAAAAACCCCGATGGTGCACCAGGTTTTCATTAGAGATATGTTTATTTTCCAGTAGAAATACATTACCCTGCTTTCATCAGTGAGTCTAAAGGAGCAGTTCTCAAAGTCTGCCACGGCAAGTGGCTGGCAGGGCTCCAGGGGCAGCCTCAGCAGCAGCTCAGGGGCTGGCCGGCTCCTGCTGTCTGCTGCGAGCAGGACACATTCGGAGCCTGAGAGCAGCTGGCTGGCCCCAAATCCTGGTGAAGGTGACAGGGACAGTGAAGGCCACAGAGCCGCCGGGGCTGGCGGTGACTTGGCACCTCTGTGCAATGTGTCTTTAATTGGGCAGATTCTCCTGGGGAAAAAGTGTCACCGTAAGGGTCAGATGAACAGGACATGGACACACAGACACACAGAGTGTCCCTCATGTTCGTCACAGAGCTACTGAAGTTTAATTTATGTAAGGAGTTCCATAGTCCTGGTTTTAATGAAGTTACTCACCAGCTCACGTTTCTCTTCAGGAGAATGGGATGGCATGAGATATGGGATGGCAAGAAGGTGGCCCCAGTCACCTTCTGCTAAAATCCATGTAGGTCTTGGACATGCCCAGTTCACCCCCACTGTCTCCTCCTCAGCCTTGGGCCACCAGCCCCAGCAACCCCCGCACTGGCTGCCCAGGGCTGCCCTTCCCCAGTGGGACCAGGAAGGAGCATCTGGCGAAGGTGTTCTCTGAAAGCCAAGCTAACAGTCTCCCAGCGGAACCCTCCAGCGTGGGCCTGGGAGGTCAGCACTCACCCTGCACTGAGTTCAGATGTTCCAAAAAGCTGATGGAAAAAAACCAATGCCCCTTGAAGCTCCAAAATGCTGATGGAAAAAAACCCAATCCCCCCTGAAGCTCCAAGGAGGAGATTACCTGGAGGTTAAGGGATTAACACTAATGCTCAGAAATACATTTTCTCTATTTATCAAATAGGGTGGTTTTGCTATTCTGAGCTTCCTGGCATCCCTTTATGTCTTTATCATAACATGTTTTTCTGTTTTTCAAGCTCCTTGTGACTTTCTCCCTCTTGGCATCATGATTTTGTGCTCTATCCCTCTCTGCCTCACCCCTTTCCAGTGGTCACTATCCCTGCAAGTGTTCAAAAGACATATGGATGTGGCACTTGGGGACATGGTTTAGTGGTGGCCTTGGCAGTGCTGGGGTGATGGTTGGACTCAATTATCTTAGGGGGCTTTTCCAACCTAAAGGAATCTATGACTCTATCATTTGTGTCCAAACTTATTTCTTGTCATACACCAGGCCTGGTATCTCCCTGTGTTCAGTGGAGCTGTACCTTCCATTTCACTTCAGCTGCCTTGAGCTGGTCCTTCAGCCTCTGGGCTGTGCTGCCCGCTCTCTGCACTGGCTGCAGCACCTGCATCTGCCACACCTGACGCCACTCACTTCAATGCCCCATTTCTCTGTTGTTCGTGAGACCTCTGAAATTACCCTACCAGTTCCAGCTAGCAGTCAGTCCAGTTTCTGGCACATTTTTAGTAGTGCCTGATGTTATAAATGATTTTGAAAAACCTGCCTTATCACCATTACACGGGAAGAAGTCCAAGGTGGTGGTTTCCTCCCTCCTCTCTTACAGCCTGGAGTTGGTTACATCTGATTTACTACAGCCTATATATAGCCTGGGCAGCTGGGAGAGGTGATGCCCAAGGTGGTGGAGAAGGCTGCTCTGAGGTTTGGTTGGTCTCAACCCACGCCTGGTGATTAGAACACTCATGAGCCGATGGGCTGTACTGACCAGGTGGATGTCAGGCAGGTGGGAAGCAGCAGGCTGGTTCACTGCAGCCATCAGCAGCTCTGCTCTCATTCCCACTGTAAATATTCTCAGGCATCAGTCGTTGGGGTCCTGTGCTTGTGGGAAGGAGATCTCACCCTCCAGCGAGGGAATCTGCAGAAGGAAAGTCCCTGGTGCAGCAGTGTGACCTTCCTGACCCGCCTCAGCCCAAAGCATCCACCACACATCCCAGGGGCTTGGAAAAAGCTGGGATATCAGGATGGAGCCCTCTAAAACTCTGCAGGGTGAGCTCTCCTCTCCCAGGGGACCTGGAGGAATGCTGCTCGGTGCAGAGATCAGGAATGATCCCTGGACATCTGCCAACATTAAGAAACAACAACGTGGAGCTCTGAGGTTTCTACCCGCTTGGCATACATCTGTCACCACATGTGTTGACACAGAGCAATGCTGCCACGTCATGTTGTACGTGGCAGTTGCTGTCAACACCAGCTCAGGGCAGAGAGAACTGCTCAGGGCAGCTATTTTTTGAAAATGTCCTGAATAAAGGGCCGGAGCAAGCCTTGGGGACACAGCCTGCCACTAAAGGTGGCCGTGCTGGGGAGCACTCTGGCTCGGGCACTCCTGAGGCACAGCTCAGGGAGAATGTGCGTAAACCGAAGACAGATGACCAGTCCCAGGCCAGCCTGGTGACACCAGGCTTTGAAAAGTTTGCCACCCCTTCCTTTCTGCTCAGACAAGCCTTTTGCCCCTCTGCAATACAGGAAGACCTGGTGGCCAGTGTTGGGAGCTCTTGCCAGGCAGATAAACAGGGCACAGAATCACAGAATTATTAATGTTGGAAAGGGCCTCTAAGGTCATTGAGTTCAACCATTAGCCTGGCACTTGCAGGTCCACTAGCAAGCCACAGCCCTGCACAACACATCCAGCCATTGCCCAACATGAATGGGAATCTATAAGGACCCTCCTCCAACAGCAGCTGGACCAAAGATCCAGCTAGAGCCCACACCCCGCCCACTTCCCATCCAAACAGCCGTCCTCCAGCAAACGCTGCTGAAGGACACAGCACTTTCTTTCTGCTGCCTCTTCTCACCTGCCCTTAGTGCTGGCTGAAGCTCTCCCTCCTGCAGGGCTCTGCCAGGTTGGTCCCAGCCTGCCCTCGATCCCTTCCCCAAACCCAGGCCCCAGGCCCCCACATGGGTGCAGGCCCATGTCCCACCACGGTGATCCCACCACGGTGACCCCATCACAGCCAGCTTGAGGCCGAAGGAGCACCAGCAGTGATGCTCCCAAGGATGCCAGCTTGTGGCTGTGACTGATGTGTGTTGGAGGGACCTCAGGGTGCTCCAGCTTAGCTGACAGCCAGGACAGGGTGCACAGGGAATATCCAGAGGCTCGGTCGCCTGCCCTCAGCGCTATTCCCTTCGCAGCTCCCAGCACGCTGCTACCCGGGACACCTCGTGCTGGGGTTCCGTGGCACCTGGGTGACCTGCCACGCTCCATCTGCCTCTGCAACTGCATCTGCTCCCCAGTCTGGCACCCCAAGCACACCCCATCTTTCCCTGTCTTGGGAGTGGCACTGAAGGCAAATGTGCATGGGCGAATTTTTTACATTTTTTTTTTCAAGGTCTTTTTAACATTTAAGGAATTTTTGCCTTCTTTGATTTTTTCTTCTTCAAGTATTGCCCTGGTGGGTGGCCTCAAGAGGCACACATGTGCTCCCATAACCGTGCTGGGGTGCTGCCTGTGGGACTGCCTTGCCAGCTGGCACAGTGGGTGACCTGTGCCCCTTGCTCCAGGACACTGTGGGGTCTCAGAGCAGCTCGCTCCAAGCTCACACACATGCACAGCCTTTGCTGGGTCTTTCCTATAGAGCCACTCCAACCTTCTCACTAGCTTTGGGAAGCTACATCCCAGAGATTCTCCCAAGGAGAGGCGTCTCCTCCTTCCAGCACTGCTCCCCTCCATCATCAAGGCATCAGAGGAGGGAAGGGCTAGGAGGGTCTGACAGCTTAAATCACCAGGAGTCAGGGAACCTCAGCAACTTCGAGGATCTGGGCCAAGTGACCACTAAACCAAGGTCTGTGGAGGCCAGAGCAATCCTGGAGTGTGTTCAGGGGTTAGTACTGCAAATCCTGATGCTTCTCCTCTACAAGGGACAAGGGTCAGTTCTGGGGTCCCTGGGTCTGCTTCCTCCAGTTTCACGTAGCTCCAGGAGGGACATTTCTCACTGCAGTGACATGGGTCCCTGCCCAGGAGAAGCTAATGGAAAACAGCAGGAGGCATGAGCTGACACAGGATGGAAAACAGGATCCTATGTCAGCGTGTGGCCTTGTGCTGTCCCTGAGGAGGTCACTTTTCATAGAATCATGGAATCTCCTGAATGGGAATGATCCACAGGGATCATTGAGCCCAACCCCCAGCCCTGCACAGACACCCCAACAACCCCACTCTGGGCATCCCTGGCAGCGCTGTCCAAACGCTCCTGGAGCTCTGGCAGCCTCGGGGCCGTGCCCATTCCCTGGGGAGCCTGGGCAGTGCCCAGCACCCTCTGGGGGAAGAGCCTTTCCCTGCTCTCCAGCCACGTCTCCCTCCGGTCCATTCCTTCTGCTCCACAATGCCGGCAGAGTCGACTCCTCACTAGCAGCCGGAGGGAAAATTCCTCTTCTGGTTAAATCCCACGGAAGTTGGCTGTGCCCCTGCGAGTGATTAGCACTGAGCCACCTCATCCCTCAACAAGGCCCATCCCAAAGCCAGGAGGGGCAGAGCAGGGCTGCTGGTGTTCAGGAGATTCTCCTCATGGAAGAGATTTCTTTTCACCCTTTTCACCCTTTTCACAGTCTAAGAACGGAAACTGGTACCAACTCAGCGCATCCTCTGCAGCCCAGTGCTGGAGGTCACACCAGCTCTGAGCAGCCTCCTGCATTCGGTTTTCTCCCACAGCCTTGTTCCCAGACAAGGAACAGGAATCTTGCCTGTTGCACATGGTCCACCCAGAATTTCTTCCTCCAGTCTGAAGATCCAATTTATTTCAGCCACAGGAGACAAGGTTATACGTTTGACAAAGGCTTCCTAACTTAAGACACAGAGCAGCATCCCAGCTTTCCTGTGTGCAGGTTGGAAGTCCTGCTACCTGCTTCAAAATCTGTGGGAACGACAGCTTTCCAGCTTTCCTTGGGCTTTGGTCAAATCCCTGGGGCAGTTTATATTGCACCCATGCAGCCTCCTCTCAGCTGTGTTCTGCCACTCTATTTGTTTTCTCTTGATTCAGCTCCAGCTTCACTTGTTGTCATGGTTTAACCAGCACACTTGTCCGTGAGATGCTGTGGAGATGTAGGGAGATAAACACGGAGCCAGGTGACTCAGGGACCTGGCAGGGAGGGAGCTGGCACAGCCAGGGGGTGAGTGCCAAATCCTCCCTAAATTCCTGTTTGAGAAAGCCAGCCTGTGAATAACAATTCAATGCAATAACGTCATCTCTGACTGGTTCTTGCTGTCCCTGCAGGGCCTGAGGAGCGCGACGCCCGCAGAAGAGCAGCTGTTGTGGACAGAGACAACGAGCATCCCAGAGCGTGGCCAGAGAGGGCAGGGAGGGCTTGCAGGAGCAGCAGCACATCCCAGTGCCCACGAGGTGCTCCTCATCCCAAGACTTCTCCAGACAAGAAGGCTCGGATGGGAGCTCCAGCTCCACGTTCAGGACCTCTTGACATGGCAGTGGTCAGGCCTTGGGCTGTGCCTTGGGTGCTGCTGTCTGAGCTGGGCTTCATTGCCCTCCTGGGACAGCCGGCGTGGCTTGCAGGGCCAGAACCTGAGACGGCATTTGCATTTTCGCCCAGATTTTCCCAGTTAATCGGGACCCTTCAGTCTAGTCGCTTGCTTATTTTTTTAAAGCAATGAAAGAGATTTCCCAAATCCAGGCGGCTCTAAGATTACACACAGGCAGAGACACCATCAGTCTCTGTCAGTCATTCGCTCTGGCTGGAAAGTTGGCGGCAAAGGAGTTCAATTGCAGGAGCAGCGGAGCTGAGCCTGGCTCCAGCCCCTGGTGGGTGTGTGGAGCTGCTGCTCTGCCATGCGACATCTCACTCCCCCCAGCCCATGAAAATGGTTGCAAAAGCTGCCAGTTCGCATCCAGAAGCTCGTGGGTCTTTGACGTGGTCTTTGTCCTGATGGACATTTCAGAGGGCATCAGCAAAGAAGGAGCAGAGGGAGGGAATAACATGAGAAGGAAAACATCAAGCTGTGGATAGCTGTGAAGTGTCTGCTTCAATGTGAGAATGGGCTCTTCAGTGCCTTCCCACTCAGGAGAGAAATCCCTTCTGTTCATGCCACCCTGAATGGGCCCTCCGTGGCCTGTGGGGTCTCCCTGGAGAAACAGTGAGCTCTTCACAAAACACTGGATCTTCTCCCTCAGAGCCCTCTGAGACCGGGGCTCTCAGCTGGGGACAGACACTGCCAGGCAGAGAGGGCAGTGCCTGCCTGTAGGGTGGCAAGAGGAAGGGAGAAGCCCCAGCACCAGCTGGTTCCCGATGGGTTCCTTGGCAGGCAGGGCTTCCTCTGCACCTCCTGTTTCAGCAAGCAGTGGGAGTGACTCTCGTGCAGCCCCTGCACATGGAGCCAGCCACTGCAGGAATCCATGGGGCCAGGACATGTGCCACAGGACAGGGGACACAAGCACTGGTTGCAAGAGGCTGGAAGTGAACAGGGGGGGACAACTGCACCTGCAGCTTTGTGACTGGGCTTTCCCCTAGCACCCACATGGAGTGGTGGAGTGGAGTCCCAGCTCTGCTTCCCCAGCTGGTCAGGAACAGAGGAAACTCTATTCTTAATTTGATCTAAATTCAAGACAAGTCTTGATTGCCTGAACCTGAATTTAACAAAACATGCAATGTAATATTCCTCTAAAAAGTTTGATTCAGCACTGTCTAGATTCTCCCGCTCCAGCATCTGGCTGCCTACAGGAAATATGATTTGGAGAGTGAAGGTGAGGAAGGGGTATGAGAGGTGACCCCTTGCAGCATGTGGCATCTGAAGGCTTGGAAGGCAGGGTGGTGCAGACAGAGAGGATGTGAGTTCCTTGCTGGAGAGGAGTGAGGAAGGCAGCACTTGCTGCAGGAGCATATCCTGCCCTTCCCTCCATGCTGATACACAGCCCAGACCTGAAGCTGCTCCAGCTCCCAGTGGGGGGTTGGCAGTCTTTTCCAGCGAGGAATCATTTATTGGCGTTCTGCACCAAAGGACATTCCTTGTTATTCAAGCCAACTTCAATTAACCAAGTCAAACTTACAGCTGTACTTCTCAGTGCCTTCAGACATCCACAGTCCTTGTCCCATTCCCTCCTAGTCACCACCAGGGTTCCTGCTGTGTTCTTGCACTCTTGACTCCTGCACCAAGCCAGAAGCAATAGTAGCACAAGTCAGAGACTACATAAACCCAATGCTTGTTCCTGTGCCAGGAGCACTGACTGGACCCGGCTAGAGAGCGGCCGTGCTGGAGCTGGCTGGAGCCAGGCTTTGTGGGTGTGCTGAATGGGACAATCTACTAAAATTAAGTATCTTATTCTGTAGCTCATCACCTTGTCCGTCTCGTTTGGTAACTCTTCAGCTTAGCTGGGAAGATTTGGACGCTGGTTATTCAAGCAGCGCTGTTCGGAGGTTGGCTCACGAGGGGCTGCAGTTGGATACACCAGCAGTGATGCTAGCGAGGGGCGTTCACACCTGTGTTAACCACAGAACCACTTCCAACCCCGGCTGGCTTGGGTTGAAGGGACCTTAAAGCTCACCCAGTCCCACCCCCTGCCAGGGACACGGACACCCCCCACTATCCTGGGCTGCTCCAAGCCCCATCCAACCTGGTGTTGAATACTTCCAGGGATCCAGGGACAGCCACAGCTTCTCTGGCTCTCAGCTATCAACAGTTGGTCTCATATGAACACACACACTGTCTGGAGGTCCCAAAGCAACCCCCTGGACCAGACTGTGAGCAGAACAAGCCCTGAGGGTACACATTGCTGTCCTCTTCCAGGCATCCCCACTCCAGGGAAACCAGGATGCTCCAGGTTTTGCTGCCACAGCTCTGCTCAGCTCCAGCCCCTCCACAGCCCGTCTGCTTCTCTTCTTACTGTGACCCTGCTTTGCCTCAAGGCCTCACTCTGGTGTCACACACCCATTGACTCCTTGTCTCAAGCTTCCCATCTCCAACTGGCGACACGAGCTGCCCCGGGAACCTCAGTGCCCACAAAACTCCTGATTTCACGCTCCTAGGCCCCATACAGGTCTCTCAGATCCACTCCCTGCTGCAGCAGGCTGGCAAGGACTGTCACCCAGCCCAGACCCTCCAAGACCCTCCATCCGCATTGGGCACAAGCATCCTGTTCGCTTTCAACCGGGGCAAGCTTCATGCCACTCCCAAGGGACTGGCATGGAGCTGTGCCAGGGGAGGGTCAGGTCAGATATCAGGGAAAGGTTCTTCCCCAGAGGGTGCTGGGCACTGCCCAGGCTCCCCAGGGAATGGGCACGGCCCCGAGGCTGCCAGAGCTCCAGGAGCGTTTGGACAGCGCTGCCAGGGATGCCCAGGGTGGGGTTGTTGGGGTGTCTGTGCAGGGCTGGGAGTTGGACTGGATGATCCCCGTGGGTCCCTTCAGACTTGGGAGATTCTGTGATTCTGTAACTCCCCATGTGTTCCACCGAGGTCAGCCCTGGCTGCCTGCCTCTGAAGACTCCTCCAGCTAAAAGGATGCCAGTCACAAGAGTCCCAGCATTTTGCTGACTAATTTCCAGTGGAATCAGGAAGCTGGGGTTACAGGGAGAAGTTATGAATGAAAGGAGCCGGCGCTGGGTTCCACGCAGACCAAAGGCATTACTATCCTACGCCACGTGTAATTAAATTGTGGAGCTCATGGCCGCAGGATGCCGCGCGGGCTAAAAATACACACGGCTTTGAAATGAGATTAGACAAATTCACCGAGGGCAGACTCGTGGTCTGTTACACGCATACCACTCCTGCCTCAGGAAGTCACTAAGGCATCAATTGCTGGAAAATGGAAGGGTATCACAAGGGCAGAGCTCCGGCCTCTATCTGCCTGCAATTTGCCACCGTTGCTGGCTGGGACTGAGCTACCTTGGCTGACCCAGCCCACTCCGCTGCTCTCTGTGTGCAAAGGATGGCAGTGGGAGTTTTGGGGGTCCTGGCACCCTGCCCGGTCCCATCTGTGTGCTCTTCTGCATTGCCTCTGAGCTGCCTCTCCCAAACCTCTGAAACCAGGGCTCAAACTGTTCCTGTTGCACACAATCACCCAGAGATGCTGCTGCTGCTGCAGGTGAGCAGTTCCTGGCCCTCTGTGCCCTGACCCATCCACAAGCCCATGAACCCTTTGAGACTGTCCTGTTCTTACACTCTGGGGAGCTCTTGGGGTGGATGAACACCAAGTCCAATCCCTGCCTGCCCCACTGAGATTGGTACTGCTGAGCACGTGCTCTTCCCAAACGCCAGCAATAAAGTCTCTGTCTCTGCAGGTGTCTTACCAGCAGCCTCGGGGTGCTGCTGGTGCAGAACCAATCCTGGTGCTCTGTCACTGCCTTCTGAGACCACATCCCATCCTGGCAGACTCCCAGGGCAGGTGACCCAGATGTGCCATGGGGCTGTGGTCCCGGCAGTGGGAAGCCACCTCACACCACACTGTGGACCCCAGCTCACGCCGCTGCCTCTCCCCATCCCCACTGGGCTCAGTCTTTTCACACCCCAGGGATTTCTCCAGGCCTCTCATCTCTCTTCTTCCCTGGCACCCTGTCCTCTTTCCTATACTGCAGAGGTTTTTCAGGTCCACTGGACTGCAGCAGGCTCAGTTTCAGGAATCTTGCTCTGCTGTCTGTTCTTTTGGCTGGAGTCTCCACTCTTGATGCCTTCTCTCTATCTGTACAGAATCCCTTGGCCTGGATGGACAGACACACTGGAGCATGTCCAGGGAAGGGAAGGGAGCTGGGAAGGGGCTGGAGCCCCAGGAGCGGCTGAGGGAGCTGGGAAAGGGGCTCAGCCTGGAGCAAAGGAGGCTCAGGGGGGACCTTGTGGCTCTGCACAAGTCCCTGACAGGAGGGGGCAGCCGGGGGGGGGGGTCGGGCTCTGCTCCCAGGGAACAGGGACAGGAGGAGAGGAAACTTCCTCAAGTTGTGCCAGGGTACATTTAGATAGAATAATGGGGAAAATTTCCTCACTGGACATGTGGCCAGGCATTGGAACCGGCTGCCCAGGGGAGTGGTGGACTCCCCATTCCTGTAAGTGTTCCAAAACCGATGTAGATATGGGACTTGGGAACAGGGTCAGCGGTGGCCTTGGCAGTGATGGGGTTAATGGTTGGACTCAGTGGTCTTAGAGGACTTTTCCAACCTTAGGGATTGTGTGATTCCACGAAGGAGTCCGCAATCAAGGCCCGTGCTGTCTCAGACAGCAATGCCTTGCCAATGTATCCATCCCTCCCTGATGCAGAGCTGCTCTGGTGCCTCAGTCTCTCTGCTTGTCTGGTTGTACCCTGTAGTCAGCCTGACCCCTGTGCTGGTGCCTGTGCTCTGGTTCAGAGTGCTGGGCAGGGAGCATGAGAATGCTGGGCTGGCCATGGTGCCATGCACGTGCACAGGCTGGGGCAGGGGATGGGGCACAGCCTCTTCTCCCAGGAGTTCCCTCCACCCTCCCTGGCACAGGCATGAAGGGCAGGAGCCTTTACGGAAAGCAAAGGAATAAAATTCTGATAAAGACTTTGGGATTCGTTTTTGGTTTTTGATAGATCATCAGGAAAAGAAAAGATGACAAATTAATAAGACACTCTCTTGAGGAATTAGGCCCAAAGCCTGGAGCAGCTGAGGAAGAAACTGTGGGGAAAATACTGTTTCTTTATATAAAACAAAGAGGGGCTGTGAACAGGCAGAATCTGGACTTGTGTGGGTTATTTTGGAGACGTGAAATGTTGCCACCTTGTACAGAGGGTGGTTAGAGAGGTGTGGCTTGAGAGTATTTGTGAAACATCCAGTACTGAAGAGACTGAGAAAAGACACGAGTGACTGGATGGCCTCATGTGCTCACAGGCTTGTCCTCCAGTGCTGCCCCAAAACAGTCAGCCTGAACATAGGGAGGACTCAGCAGCTGCACGAAGGTGTTTGAAGCAGGAAGGGTGTAGGTGGTGCACGCAGGGGAGCAGCACTGGCAGCTTGTGGTGGGGCTGGGACTGGTCCCCACTCCACAAACCCGGCTTGTACCTGCCAGGTGGGTGGCCAGGCCTTGGGGACTGAGCTGAACACAGAACACAGCTCAGCACAATGGCTGGCACCTCCCCACCCTATCCCCTGCCCACAGGCAGCACAGGCAGCCGGGCCTTTGGGAACCTTGAGCTGGAGGGAAGCAGGAGCCCAGCAGCTGCAGCAGCCAGTGACCCGGGACGGAGAGTGATGGCAGCAGACTCACGGCCATTCCTGGGCTCCCTGCTCTTCTCACAGGTGCAAGGCTCACCCGTGTTCTTTTGAGGTGGGAGAGGTGAGTCTGCAGCACCCAAAGGACAAGAGAGCAGTGCCAAAGCCACGGTAAGAAAGCAGTGCTGGGATGGGAGCAGGGCCATGCAGACACACCCACGGCTCACGGACATCTCAGACTCTGGATGCTGCTGGGACAGGTGAGGATTACAGGGGCCTTGGTTGCATTGTCAGAGCAGATGGAGGTCAGGAAAAGTGGCTAACACGTGCGCTGTTGCTTTTTCCCTGACACTCTTTAGTTGCTCACTTTTTATTTTTCCTTTTTCAAAGGAGTAACTTTTAATTTACTTCTTAAAAACCTAAATTTTCTGTCCTCTCAGCTCCTCCAAGAACATTTCTACGACTCTGCTCACCCCTCTTCTGCCCCATCTCCATCCTGCCTTTCCCCATTACATGCTTCCCCCTCGTCCCTCCTCCCTCACCCGCTCCAGGCCCTGCGTACCCGCCCCTGCCCCCTTCCCAGGCCCGGAGGTACAAATGATTAGATTTTCAGCCCAATTAAGGCAGGCTGTCTCCTGGCTGGGACAGAAAAGGCTGGCTCTGGAAGGTGGGAAACAAGCTTTGACAGGTCCTGGCGTCCCCAGCGCCCTCCGATGGCTCTGCCCGCTGGGCCCCTTTGTGCTGCTCCAGGAGCGGGACCAGGGCTCAGCTGGGGGCCGGGGGTCTCCTCTGCCCCTCCTCTTCCCCAGCCCAGCAAAAAGAATAGCTAATTAAGAGCTCTAAACGCAGGCAAAGCTAATTCCCTATTCAGAGCTCCGAGGGGCAGCGGGGAGGGAGGGGAAGGCGGCAGGCGGTGAGCTGGGGAGCGTGGCAGCATCTCCTGCAAGAGCGAGGACCCGGGCCAGGGTTAACCCTCTCCTCGCTGCCCTCTGGGGCGATGAGCCGGGCCAGACCCATCGGCCCATGTCCCTCACGCACCAGGGAAATGCCCCCGGTCCCCCGCAGCAGGGATGTCCTGCCCAGGGCTCCGGGAGGAGAAGCTCTGCCGCAGGTTTTCCTCCCCTGTGTCCCTTCCCTACCACACACGGGCAGCATCTAAGGCCCTGCTGGTGCCCAGCAGCTCTGTGTTCCCCCTGTGCTTCCCTGGACAGCTGCTCTGTCCCTGTCCCAGCGCTGTGCCTGTGAGCTCCTCGCTGCCTCTTACGGTCCAAGCCTTGAGCCGTGAGCCGCCTCTCCCGGCAGCTGGGGACAGGCCTGAAGAGCCCAGGTCCCTGCTGGCGGCTGGATGCTGGCAGGCAGGGTTCAGCCCTGGGGAGGCTGGTGCTCACCCTGCCCAGCACAGGGGGCTCTGAGCAGGGCACGCTGCCTCTCCCTGCTTCTCACAGCTTGACCTGAGCCTGCCACGAGACCTCCTACCTGGAGGCGAAGGGTTGAAGATTCCCTGGAAGAGGAGCCAGGAATTTTGGCCGGCCCAAGGGGATGCTGCTGGGATTTAATTTGCTTTGGATAAAAGGAACCATGTCCACCCAGGTGACATCAAGATGCACGAGGTGAAATACAGTGGTCCTGAGCACAAGGAATTCCATGAGTGTTCCTGCAGGCAGGATACAGGCACAAACCATCGCATCTCTCCAAAGCCAGCTTCCCAAGGCTGGAGTGCTGAGCCATGACCCAGGCACAGCACCAGGCAAAGCTGGGCACTGCTGCTGGGTTCCCATGCAGAGGCATGGGGCATGGAGAAGAGCAGGATTCCTCATACTGCTTTAAACACTCTTCCAGAAGTCTGTCCCTTTGGGGTTCTTGTGGGAGCTGAGCTTCCTGGAGACTCAGGTCCTCATTGAGGACTAAGAGCATCCCCAAGGTGAGGGAGGAAAGAGCAGGTAGTGACTTCTGCCTGCTGTGCCAGCCTCCTTCTCTCCCTCCAGTTCCTGGAGGGCTCATATACCCTGGGTATGAACATGTCTGGGTTCACATTGGAGTGAGGACATCGCCATTCCAGGTATCCCTGTCCTCAGCCACCGGACCTCCCACTCCAGGGGCTGGACGCTCACCCACTGTGGACCAGCAAGACTTTGCTCTATCCAGGACAGCAGCAATTCATGCCAAGGAGCTGGTTAGGTATTCCCAAACTCCCCCCACTTTTTCCATCTCTGCCATGCATGGCACACTCAGAAGCCCACCCAAGGTCCTCCCATGGCCACAGCCCGTTCACGGGGCGCGGTGCAGCGAGGGATGCTGCTCCTGCAGCAGGACTGAGTGCAGCCCACTGAGCTGCTTCTTCCCAGGTACTGCCTGGAGCCAGGAGTGTGCACAGGCTCCTCCACGTCCCCACTGCTGCAGGACACTGATGCCACCTGCACTGGATTGAGTCCCATGGGTGATGGCAGGTGATAAATGGGCAGCCCCAGTCCATCGCAGAGGTTTTCTGTGGAGGGATGGGGGTATCCACCAAGGATGAGCCTCCCAGCAGGAATCACTGCCCTGCTGGGAGTGATGAATGGTCCCAGAGAGCAATCCAAAAGCTTTTTGCTGCTGGAGAGCTGGGAACATTCAGGCCAAACTGTGGTTAGGAGGAGACTGGGATCTCCAGAACTTCTCAGCCCTGCCCGGAAGCAGCTATGTTCCATCTCCCTGGTCCTGGCTCTGCAGAGGAGCCCAGGCTGGTGCAGAAGGCACAAAGATTTGTTCCTAGTGCTCTTCACCATCCTAAGACATGGTGGGAACAGGACTCTGCTCTGAGGAGCAGGCAGGGCTCCAGCAGCTGTTTCCATCACAAGCTTTGTGCTTCCCAGCACCTTGAGGCTGCTGCAGACTTTGCCTCTGCCCAGCTTTACTCTGCTCTAGGAAGGGTTTTCCCCATGAGTTTCGAGTAGATTCCTGGGGTATTCTACAAAAAAAGCTCAACATGGTCTTGCCCTGCCTTCAAGTGAAGCGTGGATTGCAATTTCACTTCTCCTTTCTGAAAGAAGTCCTTGTTCCTGGAAGTGTCCAAGGCCAGATTGGACATTGGGGCTTGGAGCTCCCTGGGGTAGTGGAAGGTGTCCCTGCCCAGGGCAGGGGGTGGTCTCTAAGGTCCCTTCCAACACAAACTATTCCAGGGCTCTGTGGTGACCCTCTAACTCCATGACCTGGGGGGTGTGGAGCTGTCAGGTCTCACAGCACCATCCATCCCGGTTTCCTGTACCGTGGGTTGGATCCACTGGCACCACCCAAGACAATGCCCGCACTGGGCCGCATGCCCCACACACTCACCGATGGTAAATCCCCTTCAGCTAAAGGGTTGAGACAGAGAGAGGGTTGGGGGGGGAACATAGGTCTCGATTTTTCATTAAAACTGGATTATTTTCCTTAGAAGTAGATGGAGGGAAAGCATAAAGAAAAATCTGGAGAATTTCCGTGAGGTTTTACAACGCCACGTCTTTCAAAGGGATTCCATGGAAAATATCATCAGCCAAGTGCCTCCATACTGGGGAGAGCTGGGGGAGATGGTCCTGGGTGATGCTACATCTTGAAACCTTTGGGTGACTTGACCTAAAGCAGGGAGAAGAATTTAGAGAAGCAGAAATGCCAACCAACATCTCCAGCCCAACTTTCCCCAGTCCAACCAGGGTGCCCAGGTGGCCAAGGGGAGCTGGGCACTCCCATCCCTGGCTGAAGGGCACATCTGCCCAAGGCAATTGTGCGAGCTGGGCAGTGGGAGGGGATGCTCAGGGCCCCTCAGGAGAACCAGCCCTCTTCCTGCTCAGGCTCTGTGGTGTGGCCATTTCCTTGGTCTGGGCCCCAATTAAAAGAGCCAAATGGAAATTGCCAGAGAGAAAGAGTGAAAGAAACAACATTTCCTGCCTGAGGAGATTAACTCTCCAAATTACATGTGAACAGAGGGGGAGGCGAGAGGGGAAAAGGAAACCCAGCTTCCACCCCAATAAAAGCCAGTTCATTTAATAAAGGAGGAGCAAGGAGGGGGAAGGTGGCTGAAAGAAAATGAGGCTGGGGGGTGTGGAATTAGCCTTGTCAAACAAGGGGCTTTGCTGTCCCAGAACTACTTCTTTATTGTTCCAATTTTTCATGCTTACTTAGCTCTCAATGCTGCACAAGACAACAGCTCATTATTGGGGGGGGGACGGGACAGGACGGACACGGCTGTGGCGGTACTGAGAAATGGAAGGAAAATAAATTTTTTAAAAAGGAGTCCTTTCCCTGGGGCTTCAGCCTCTCCCCCCTGCGTGGAACTGCAGACATTGTGGCTGGGAGGAGCAGGGCACTGCCAAGCTCGGAAAAAGGGTTTTCCACAACCTTTGGCACCAGCACTGGGACAAAAGCAGCTGACCCTGAAATGCCATCCTATGGCCCGGTGAGGGGGAAGGAGGGGTGACTGAGGGTGACACAGGGGGCTCCCCCATCTCCTTCATACTCCTGAAGCCTGTCCCAGTGGCTGCTGAGTGAAGGGAGGCTGAAACAGGGCCGGGACAGGCGGGACCATGGGGACAAAGCCCCCTCTGCCCCGTGGCCAGGCTGCTGAGTCCCTGCAGATCAGCCAGCCAAGGCACATCTGTGGCATCATTGTCTACTAAACAACATCTGCTCTGACTCTGGAAAGAGACTTCCAGCCTCCTCCCCGGGCTCCTTGTTTGTTTTCTCCCCAGGATTTTCCTGATCAGATTGGCTTGGCGTACAAAGCCAAACTCACACCAGAAAGGCTATCAGGATGTTTGTGGGTAGGGAGGTTATGCTCCATATTAGTGATGCTGCCTTATAAAGCCCTGTTTGCACAGGCTCATAACTCTGCGAAAAATGCTCCCTTTTAGGATCAGACACGGGGACAGCTCTGAGAGCCAGCACTGTGCAGCTGATGCTCCCCACTGAGTCACCTCCCACCCACCCATGAGATCAGCACTGGGGACAGGGCAAGCTGGAGGGCCTGCAGGGGCCTGGGGCACAGAGGAGCACAGATCGGGGACAACAGCAGCTGTGGCCAGGCTGGATGGTTTTCTGTGGTCCTTGGCACAAACCCAGGAAACAAGAGTGCAGCCTGACCTTCCAGGTAACAGCCATCCGGAGATGGCAGCCCCCAGAGGAGACAGCCACAGGGGACTGGTGTGGCACACTCCTGGCCTACAGGGAGCACTGACAGCTCCCGTCAGGGCTTGCTTGACACCTGCAATGGAAGGAGGGATTATATTTTGTTTTCAAATGTTTTTTGGTATCTACTTGCTATCCACAGCTAAATCCATCAGGGGATGCCCCAGTGCTCCTATGCTGAAGCTGTTTGTGAGCACCAAGACCCAGCTGTGCTGCTGCCCCCAGGAAAATTTGTGGAAGGCTTCCACAGATGAAGATGTTGGACTTGGAGACGACTTGTACCCACATTCACATGCTACAGGTTGAGTTACCATTTCTCAGTGGAAGATTGCCAACCCTCCCAAAAACAGAAGCCTCTGCAAATGGATGTTCTCCAAGAGTGGAGTCACAATATACCCCCATTCTCCCCAGTCTGGTTGGGTTTCCCAGTTACTGGATGCAGCTCCCGTTTGGGAAACTGGAAGTCCGGTGGGGTCTGTTCTGGAGGCAGGAGAAGTGAGGGTCCCTCAGGACAGCCTTAAGCTTCAGGGCGTTTCCCCTTCAGCAGGCGCAGTCTGGTCAGGTGCACAGTGCCACCAGCGAAGGAAAAGTCACAGAGGGGGCACATTGCTTTTGGTGCCCAGGGAACCTCTGTAGCCCAAGAAGCTCCTGATGCACTGGGCCCAAATCCACCCCGGCTACGGCAGAAGATGCCCCCAAGCTGTGGGCACCCCTGTGTCCCTTTGCTCCGTGACAAGGGCTGGCGCTCGCTGCCTGGTTCAGAGCGAGCGCTGCTCTCACAGCACTGTGATATGAATGCTGGAAACTTCTCAACTATTCAGAAACAGCTCCTTTTCTCCAAAAATTTGAGGCATGCCTCACTTGGAGAGCTGCATTCCATCCCTCCCACCATGGCAGTGGTAACGTGTGGCAGCTTGGGCTGCAAGCCTGGGGGAAGTCCACCTGAGGGGGAGCCTGCAGCCCATGGATTAGAGCCCTGCTGTCACTGCTCTTCTGGAAGCGTCCCAGGTCTTTTTATGCTTGGGAATAGTATCCCAGCACCCTCCCAAACCTCTGCAGCTGCAAAAGCTTTTTTTGAGACAGGAGATGAAGGATAAACTGGACAATGAATGCCATGGTGCCGTGTGCTGGAGTACCCTGGTTGCCTTTTGCCTTGATCCCTGAGCCTGCTTGGCTCCTGGCAGCAGCTCTGGGCAGGATGACAGTCCACAGGATAGGTGACAGGCAGTTAATGTTGGAGCTGGAATTTTACCTGGCAGAGGTTGGTTTGCCCTCTCTCACCTGCCTGCATGATGCACAGCAGCCATGGGGGCAGGCTGGGCCTCTCTTGGCCCTTGCACTCAGGGCAGGATGAGGGTTTTGTGGGCAGCAGTACCCCTGTGTTCCCCCTGCCTGTCCTGCCTGCAGCCTTACAGCCTGGGAGGATGGCCCAGTTCCCAGCCTGGAGGACACCACTGGGCTGATGCTCAGCTGCTCCCAGGAGCAGGTGCTTGGTGGGACCAAAGCTCAACCCCTCGGTCAGATGCTTTTCAAGGCAGGATGGACAGACAGACAGCAGGAACCTAAAGCCAGGCTGACACTTTGCATCACTGCTCAAAACCTTGCAGGATGGTAATCCCAGCCTCTCCATGGAAAACTGCTTCTCTGAGAATTTTCCATCCCTGCTCAGGTGTGAGCTCCAGAGATGCACATCCACCTGGGGCACAGTTTGGGTTTGTGCCCGTCTTCCCTGGGGACTGGCACCTTCTTTTCTTCCCCCTCTCTCCTCTGCACTCTCCTCCCTCCTCTCTGCCTTCAAACAGTAAGGAACAAATTCCAGGGATTTTGCCTGGGGGCCCATGGAGCGGGGATGCGAGCTGGTCTCCATCTGACTGCGACCGAGTCTCTCCCCCTCACTGGAAATTGAAAGCAGAAGCCGTGGAGCGGTGACAAAAATCTGCATTACGTTATGGCAACTGGATTTTTTTTTTTTTAAGATTTTATAATACATCGTTTTGAAACTCTGCCAGTGATCATCATCAAAGCGAGAGGAGCGCCTTGGAAAGAACAATGGTGGCGGAGGGTGGGGAGCAGGGTGCCTGGGTATTGATGTGTAATCCTTTTTAAAGCCGGTTCTAGAGACAGCATGGAAGAGGGTTTTTGTATTTTCCTGAAGTGCAGATAGAATTTAGTCTGGGAAGGGCAGGCAGCAGTGCCAGAGCTCTAGACTAAGGTGCTGGATCACTACAGAGCAGTCAACCCCTCCACACTGCCTCTGGGCCCAGGAGGGCAGGGAGTGGGCAGGGGGGACAGGAAACACAGAAAGGTCCAAAAGAGAAACTCAGGAGATACAGGAGGAGAGGAGAGGAGAGGAGAGGAGAGGAGAGGAGAGGAGAGGAGAGAGACTATTGCTGGAAGGGCCGGGGCTCTGGATCCTGCTGGGAATCACAACCCAGAGACATCATCACGTCCTAGGGCAGCAGCTCGTGTTCTGCCAGCACAGCCTCTCGGGCTCTGCCAGTGCCCCTGGCCACTCGTCTGCCCCCCATCAAAGCCCAGCCAAGCTGGGGGAAGACTCCCATAGCCCCCAGTGCCTTGACATCAGCTCCTTTGCCTGTGTGCCACCCTCTTGCTCAAGCAGTCATTCCACTGCCCCTATTTCCCTTGCTACAAGACCTCCTTCTTCAAGCCAAGCAAAACAAGGGACTTCTCCTGATCCCTGCCTGGTGAACTCCTCCTGCTGCACAGGGTGAGGGCAGTGACACGGCACAGCACGTGTCCCAGTGGCAGCAAACTGAGAAACCCACTGGCTCAGAGAGACAGAGTGTCGGGGTGCTCAGGTGCTCCCCAGAGCCTGAGTCTCACTTATGTTCTTCTGGCTGGAAAAAAAAGAAAAGCCAATCCCCAGGAATCAGCCATTGACAGTAATTTTCTCACAGCAGCCATGTCAAAACCACCTACCACTCTGGACAAACTCCTGAGGATAAAGCTCATTATTTTGGTATCTTTGTGACATCAGATCACCAGCCATGCCAATCGCCCAGGTGTGGGACATCCACAGGAGATTGCTGACCAGGTGGGAAGAGCCCACGGTGCCATGGGGCCATTTTGCATCACCTGCTGCTGCTCTGGAGTCCAGTGACCTGCAGAACGCTGGCCCCACTCATGCTGACCCACACATACTCAGCCAGGCCCGCCAGGCTCGTGCCTGACCTGCTCCAGGCTGGATCTGCAGAGGCAGTTCCTTGCTGCTGCCATGGTAAATCAGGCTGCAAGTTTTCCTCTATGCCTTTACCAGCAGGGTCCAGCCCTAAGGCATCTCACTCAGGCCCTCATGTTCCTACCACTGAAGCAAGGCTTCCCACACCTCCATAGCCTTGTGTTCTTCTGGGAAGGCCAGAAAAAATGCTTCCTTCCTCCAAGCAACTCACAGAAAGTCCGTGTCCCCAGAGAGCCCAGTGCCAAGCTTGGTGCTCCAGCACAGTGGGGGTGCTCAGCTGTGTCCCACACACTCGTATCTGAGAGCAGACCTCATCCTGTGCAGGCCAGGTTGGAGCAGAGCTGGGGGAAGCAGGCAAGGGCAGCAGTAGGGCAATGGTTCAAAGCTTCTGACCCTCTCAGGCCAGGCCTTCAGAAGATGACAAGTTGCCTGGGCTTGCTGCTGCTCTGTGCCCAGAGAAGGCCAGCTGAGGCCACCAGTGTGAACAGTGTTCACACAGCTCACTCTTCTCAGGATGTGAGATGTTCATCTAAGCATACTCTGGCTAGAAATCATAGTCATGGCACTGGTGAGGCTGGAAAAGCCCTCTGGGATCACGGAGCCCAACCATTCCCCCACCACTGCCAGGGCCACCACTAACCCATGTCCCCAAGTGCCACATCAACACGGCTTTTAAATCCCTTCAGGGATGGTGACCCCAGCACTGCCCCGGGGCAGCTGTGCCAGTGCCTGACCACCCTTCCCATGGAGAAATTTCCCCAATATCCACCCTGACCCTCCCCTGGCCCAGCCTGAGGCCGTTCCCTCTCCTCCTGTCCCTGTTCCCTGGCAGCAGAGCCCGACCCCCCCGGCTGCCCCCTCCTGTCAGGGACTTGTGCAGAGCCACAAGGTCCCCCCTGAGCCTCCTTTGCTCCAGGCTGAGCCCCTTTCCCAGCTCCCTCAGCCGCTCCTGGGGCTCCAGCCCCTTCCCAGCTCTGTTCCCTGCCCTGGACAATGCACTTTGAGCCCGGATCACCTCCTTCTCCACACTGCACGTGCAGCAGCCTCTCCAGTGCCACGTTCAGGTGCCCTCTCTCTCTTCCTTGCCAGATCACCTAACAGCAATTGCTCAGTTCCCTCACACCACGGAGAATTGCACTGCCCATCAGGAACTGTAAATCTTCCAGGTAAACTCCTGCCCACCTCGTTAGAAGTGCCCGATGGCAGCAGCTCGGTGCTTCCCGGCTGAGGAGATAGCCTGCCAGCTAACGAAGGGCTGATAATTAAGTCCAGTCCTTTCCAAGATCAGCTTCCCCTACCAGTTAATCCCAACAGCAAATAAGGCTGATTGACTTTGCCTTGGTCTGTAAATGCAGGACTGCTCTGTTCCGAGAGCTCCCTGCTGTCCTGTAAGGAGGGGTCCCGCTGCACCCCGGGCTCTGCCTGCGTGGGGAGTAGGTGCAAAATGCCTCAGCGAGGTGCAAGCTCAGCTGGGCTTGGGCCACCCCCTCGCAAGCTGCCGGGGAGGGGAGCAGCCCCAGCTCGCCATGTGGGTGCAAAGTGCGAGTGTTTTGGGGTGGTCCAGGAAGGCAGACGCAGGGTGGAAGATCAGAGAGTCCCCAGCCAGTGTCCTGCTCCCCATGGGGCAGCCTGGGTTTGTTGAGGCAGCAGGCACTGATGGGAGAGACTGGCCAGGGGAGCAATTCAGCTCCCTCCACCCTGCCCTGCTCCTTCAGCACTGGGCAGCACTGAGCTGTGGAGGCAGAAGAGGCAAGAGAGGGGCATTTTGGGGCTCACTGCCAGGCCAGCTTGTCCCAGGCAGAGTGGCATGCCAGGGCTGGATTGCCAAGGACAGATCCAGACAAAAAACATAGAATCACAGAACACCCTGATTTGGAAGGGACCCACTCTGTGCCTGAAATCATTGTCCAAACACTCCTGGACGACGGGGCCGTGGCCATTCCCTGGGAGCCTGTTCGGTGCCCAACCACCCTCTGGAGGAAGGACCTTTTCCTGATACCCAACCTAAACCTTCCCTGACACAGCTCCAGCCGTTCCCTGGGTCCTGTCCCACAGGACAGAGCAGAGACTGGAGCTGCCCCTGTGCTGTCCCTCGGCAGGAAGCTCCGTTTGCCCGTTCCCAGAGCTGAGCTGCACACGCTGTCACAGCTGCTGGGGACCTCACTTCAGCTCTCTAGGCCCCCCACCCCTGGGTCGTGCAAGAGACTCTTTCCCTCCTTGAACTCCCCCGTGTGCCAGCTCTGGGCTTTCTCTGCAAGGTGAAGGGTGATGTGAGCCCTGTCCCTGAGTAATTTATCTTCCCAATATTCTGCCAGACAGGGATGCCCGGTGTCTCCAAGAGGTGGTGAAAGGCACATGCCGAGGTCTTCCCAGCACAGTGCAAGGTGCAGATGTCCAGCCTCTGCCTGGCAGAGCCCTGTCACTGCTCAGGTGGGCATCCCACCACTGTTTCCACCATCACATGTCAGGCACCGAGACCCTCTGGCCACGGGGCCGCATGGCCAGAGGATGTGGGCTTTGGGACAGACCTTTTCCTGGACCTTCTCCTTGCATGGCTGTGCAGGCAGGCTGCTTCAGCACGGGGTTAAAACCCCACTCTGCTCTGAGTCACTGCAAAATGGGTACATCTTCTGGAGCCCTCCTTGGGAGGCTGGCCCACATGGCCAAGCCTTGCTGCATCCCCTGTTGGGATGGCATGGAAATGTTTCTGCTTTCCTTCTTCTGGTGTGAGCCTGAACGGCCCTGCCATGCCTGCTTTGAGCAGTTGCCTATCCTTGGCACAAGTTTCTGGGAGAGACTGTGGGGGTGGAAGTGTGAAGAGGTGTCCTCAGCTTGGCCCTGGTGCCCACAGGAGATGGCCTCGGTCATTACCATGAAGCTCATCATTGTGTTGAGAGCATTATGTGTTCATGGCTTAGTATCAAGGGGAGCTTTGACCCAAAGACTGCCAAAACCTGACCCCATCTTCCTGCCCCCGGTGAAGATGCCATGGCAAGTCAAGTGGGGGATATGGGGAAATGTGCCAGCAGTGGTAGCAGGTCTTTAAGGATGGTCCCAGGTAACCATGGCAAGAACAGGAACCCGTTTGCATTCGTGATTTCAAACCACTGTCCTTTTCCCCTTTTCATCCATCTCCTCACGTGCACCCATCTGAACAGCAGAACCCTGGGCTCTTGCCCACAGCAGATCCCAGCCCTGCTGTCCTGTTCCCCGCGTTGGGTGGGTGGGCGCAGCATCCCAAGACACCGTGTGTGCTCTGTCACCTTCATGCTCCCCTGCACAGCGCAGCCCCACAGCCAGCAGAGCCTCAGCTGGTACGAGGGGGGCATTTGGCTCCGTGCTGTTAGCGGGGGCCCCTCACCACCCAGCATCTTCTGGAGGCAGGCAGCACCAGTCACGTGTCCCTGGCTCCAACCCGGGTGACAAATGTTCTCCTGCAGACACCTTCCACATTTGTATCAGGCTGGGTGGGGACGAGAGTGTCTCCCACTATGGCCAGAGATGTGCTCTGCAAAGCCCCAGGGTCAAACACGGCTGGGATCCCCGGTTCTCTTGAAAGGTTCTCCCTCTCCTTGGGGCTGTGGGGCACGGAACAGGAGTGCTGTGGCATTGTAGGGGGGTTCCTGCCACCAGCTGCCTGCTGCGGACTGCACCTGGCTGGGAGCCCCCAGAGGCACCGGGAAGCCCAGTTCCATCACCTCCTCACTCTCTTTGCCCAAAATTAGGACTGCTTGGTATCACTGGGTGCTCTGCTCTCAGGGGAATGGTCCCTGCCCCAACACCTTCCAGGGGGAATCCAGGCACTGCACAGGGTGTTGATGTCTCTCTGTTCAGCTGGGGGATGATGGGGCCATCCTGGCCAGCTGCTCCCAGAGAGCTGCCGGTGGTGGACAGCCAAGGAAAGGACCAGACATTAGAAAGGCACTTAGCCTGTGCCTTGCTGGTGCCTTGCTGGGCCGTGGCTGTCACCCAGGTGGAGGGAGGCATTGTGTCTGTGTCCTCTCCTCCTGCCTGTGGGGCAGAGAGTGCTGGCTCCTCCCTTCCAGCCAGCTCCTGGAAGTCCTTAGTCCCACTCCCCTGCCTGTCTCTCTGCGGGTGGCAGGTGAGGGGAACCCCTCTCACTGGCTGATTTGGGGGATTTCCTCCATGGCAGGCAGGAAAGGGGTATGAGGGGATCTGCCTCTTGATGTCCCCTCCACTCTTGCTACAGCACAAGAAATCCAGGGGTTTCTGGACCTGCCTAAGGTGGGCCAAAAATCCACCGCCCCAGAGAGCTAAAAAATGGTCAGCTGCACATTTTTGGCCCTTGCAGAAAGCAACGGGTTCCTCAGCCTTCCCCCATCACCTTCCTGGTGGAGTCTTCCTCCTCTGCCATCCAGCCTCGGGATGCCTTCTCTCTCCCGGTCTGGGAAGGTGCCAGTCTGTGGGATCCAAGCAGGATGGCCACTCCTCCCTTCCGCCCTCGGATAACTCGGAGGCTCTCTCTCCCCGTGTGCCTGGGATGGATCCCAGCCCCAGCTGCCTCCCGCCCCCCTTCTCGGCGGGTGCAGGGATGGAGGGTGCCGAGGAGGGGCCGAGCACACCCCCACACCCCTCCACACCCCTCTCCGAAAGGATCGGGCTCTCTTTAATGAAAAGCAACAGATGGGTATAGCTGGCAAGTGCGGGCTTCCAGGACGGGGGCGTTAATGATGTCTTTAAACATTGTGAGCGTGTCTGTCTCTCACTCGTGTCCCTTCTGCTGTGCAGTGGGGACGCCTCTCCCCAGGCCGGTGCCTTGGGAAGAACCCTCTCGCCAAGCGGGGCAGGTCAGCGAGATGAAAGCATGCCTGCGAGCCCCAGCTCCCACCTCCTAGGAGACGGACATCGCCTCCCAGCCCGGGGACAATGGCGGGGTCTGGTCCCCCCGCGTCGTCTCTAGGTGATGTCACATCGATCAGAGCAGCCGTACTGAGGGGAGGGGAACAAACACGCACACACACAAAGGAGCCCGCTTTGAAGTCCCGCGGAGGAGCGTGCCTGCGCCTCCGGGCTGCCCGAACCTCCCAGTGCTCGGGCCACGGCCGTGTGTGAACGGGGCCGGACGGCACGAACAGCCCGGGGATGTCCGTGGTGGCCGGACTGGACACTGGAGCCCCTGAGCATCCGCTGCGCTCCCGGGATGCCAAGGGGATGGAGGCTTTAGTTGTGTACGCTCAGCACAGCCCGGTTCGCATGTGAGCTCTGGAGCTGCTTTGCAGGGGCTGTGAGAGCCAAGCCGGCCTTTCTGTGGCCAGAGGGATGTTCAGGGATCCTCACCATAACCACACCAGCCACACTGGGTTTTGGGAGTTGCTCTGGGTTGGCAGACAGTGGTACTACCAGCAGTGACACTGATCCACTTGACCACCCAGAAACAGGGCTCCAGTTTTAGGCAGTAATTACACACCATTGGGTTCTGTGCATTTCTCTCTCGATGGACCAGTTTTCTCCACTACTGGCAGGCCTGGGACACTATCCAGTGAAAACAGAAATGGTTGTTGCATCACAGAATCGCAGGATCACGGACTGACAGAGCGGGTCAGGCTGGAAGGGCCCACAGTGGCTCATCTGGTGCCACCTCCCTGCTCCAGCAGGGTCATCCCAGAGCACAGGGCACAGGGCTGTGTCCAGACAGTTCTGGAATATCTCCAGTGAGGGAGACTCCACCTCCTCTCTGGATAACCCGTTCCAGTGCACAGGAAAGCTCTTCCTCATGTTCAGGTGCAACGTCCTGGGCATCAGTTTCTGCCTTTGCCTCTGGTGCCATTGCTGGGCCCCCGGAGCAGAGCCTGGGCCCTGCTTGGAGCCCTCCCTGCAGACAGGGACACCCAGGGATGAGGGCCCCTCTCAGCTGTGTCTCTTCTCCAGGCTGAACAGCCCCAGCTCCCTCAGCCTTTCCTTGTAAGAGCATCACACGACTCCAGCAGCTGGGGATTTAGTGGGAAAACATCACTATGGGTGCTGCCTGCACTGACTACTGCCAGGGAGATGAAAGCAGGCCTTCATCAGTGTGGCCAGCCTTCAGCAGCTTGTGAAGAAGATGGGAATATTAAAATGCTATGGACTATGTGTATCAGTGACTGGCTTTGCCACCAGATTTTCTCCCTGGCTGTGCAGAGCAGCGGCTCCCACCCACAAAAGGAACATGAAGCACCCATCACCCTATACCACATCTGCCTTGCGTTTGCTTCAAGCCATCCTTGCTGCACTGGTGGCATTACTGGAGTCACCAGGATCCTTCCAGCTGGCTACTGCAAGAGGAATAACACATGAAACCCCCATGGGCAGCTCAGGCCAGACCTCTTGGTGCCACAAAGCAGTGAGACGAGCTGTGGTGCCTCAGAAAGCTGGGCAGAAGAGCAGTGAGGAGCTGCTCATGCCTGCAAGAGGAGCATGTGGAACAGGAGCAGTGACTGCAGGCTGGACAAGCTCTCATGCATCGAGAGCTGTGTCCCCAGCACAGTTCGGTGCTGGTGGGATGGACAGCATTTCCTATTGACTTCAGAGCTCATCTCAGAGGCTGCACTTCCTCCTCAGAGAATAACTCACTGATTGGTATAATTTTCACTCATTTTACACACCCACTAAATGCCATATCAGTGCCAACCACCCTGGTTTCCAACCTCCGCCCAGAGCATAACTTCTGGCCTTGGTCACATCACAGCTGAACGAAGCAAAAGAAACTGTTGGCTCCAATTTTTAAAAAGTGAGTAATTGTTTTCAGCATCTTCTTTTTCATTAGAAAATTAGGGGTCAACCGAAAAACACACAAGAAGAATTCAATTTTTAGAGAGAGCGGCGCACTTGTCATCTGGAAAAATGAGACAGCAGCAGCTAAAAATAGTGTTCTCCTGAACTTTGGAAATCTGTGCCCACTTGTGCTGCTTTTCTTCCGCTCCAGCCACACGCGAAGCCATCAAAACCTTTTCCTCGGCTCCTCTGTTTGGGCACCAGTTAAATCGCAGAGCCCAGCAGCAGCGGCGGGGGGCCGGTAGCCCAGCCCTGCTGACAGCAGCCTCTGCAAACCCTGGCTGCACCGTTTGTTTGCAGTGCTGAACGTCCATGAAAGCGGCGGTGATATTTAAAAATAAGAATTTTTTTCATCTTGTGCAGAACGTCCTGGCCTGGCTTGTGTTGCTGCAGAGAGGCACTTGCACTCTCAGGAGCTGGGCGATGCTGCAGCGGCTCCCGCAGCGGGGAGGATGTTGTTCATGCCAGGACCCTCTTCTGGCTGTGCCAAGCTAGCACCAGACCCACTGTGACCTGCCAACATCCCTGCCCTTCCAAACCACTCTGGACAAAGGATGTACCTCGGCACCAGCCGGGCTGAGCGTGCCTCGGGAGCACAGGTGTGGTGGTGCCACAGCTTGCCACGCCGCCGTCCTTGCTGATGGAGACAGGAGGGCGCGGCCCCCGCGGGGCGCAGCTCAGGCTCTCTGCCCTCGCAGTGTCGGCAGGCGTGCCCACATGGCACCGCACACTTTTTAATGGTAGAGCATCTTCCAGAGCATCTCCACCTTTAAAAGAACCCTCCTGGAAGCCCAACCCGGAATTCTTTGCAGCCAACCGAATGGACAGTCGCATCTTGTGCGTGTTGGGTCTGCTGCCTCACACCTGGAGGAGACCAGACACCAAATACAGGAACCAAACCAACCAAAGGAAAACATCAACACCACTCTGCACACCTGTGGCCTGAGAGGACAGGAGGGAAGTGAAAAGACATGAAAGAATAATCAAACATTTAAGCAAAAGCTCTAGGGCATCTGAAAAGGAAGGAGGTAAAAGCTTCAAGTACCATCACATCTTTTTCCTGTCGGAGCCTCTCTGCTGCTGGTAGAGCTCCTCTCTGATAACAACACAGAGCATTTTTGCCCCACTAACCCACTGATGGAGAACCCCTGGGCTTTCATTTTCCACCCAGCGGGTACATTTCTTTGGCATCTTGGATGTCAAACATTCCTGAGGCAACACGGTGAAAACACACTCAGCTCACAAATGGGGGATGTTTCGGGGCTGCAGTAAACACCAGTGCTACTCCTTTTCGGGGACTTCTCCTCCCCTCTCCGTAACCCAGACTGCACCACAAAGCAGCAGATGCTGGCGCTGCTGCAATTTATTTTAATTCCAACCCCTCCATCTTTTTCATTCCTTTTTTTTTTTTTTTTTTTTTTTTATTTTGCGTGTGTCTGGGTAAATTTAGTTCCCATAAAAGTGAAGGACTGTCAACACCAGCTTTGGAGCCAACCATACTGTCGGCAGCTGTTGTGCGGGCTGTGCACACAAAGCCCCTGAGTGCACCTCGGTCTGTCCCCCCAGCCCCAACACAGCCCTTCGGCAGCTCCAGCTCGTGACCCCTCAGCTCTGTCCCATGGAGAGGAGCCCCTCCTCGGCTCAGATCACACAGCCCCTGCCTCCACTCCTCCCAGCCACCCGATCCCCACTGTCTGGCTTGATCCCTCCTGATCCCCACTCATCCCCACAGCCAGGCTGCTCCTCCCAAGCTGCCTGTCCTCTCCCATTTCCCACAACTTCCCAAGGGGGCAGCCAGACAGAGACACTGTCCCTTTAGCCAAGGCAATGCTCCAAGGGCAGCCGAAGAGGGACAGGACAGGGGCCGGCTGAGGGAGCTCTCCTTGGATGGGGAATCCCAGTAAGGTAGCTCTCCTGGCACGGGGATCCCACCAAAGGAGCTGCACATGGCCCAAACAGGATGGCCATGGTGGAGGGCCCTGCAGCACTCTCCATTCCCACCCGTCTGCCCTGATCCTCCCCTCTGCATCCTTTGGCTCCCTCTGGGCACCAGCGGAAGCTCAGTGGGGGTTTCCTCCCTCCTGGATCTCTGCCACTGTGGGCTTCCTATGTGCAGCCTCCTGCAGGCAGGGGCTGAGGAGCTCTGCAGGCAGCAGCCCTTTGCCAACTGCTCTTCCACCAGCAAAACTCAAGTGTTTTGCTGGACTTTCCTGTAAAACGGTGTCTAGAGACATTTGGGAGGAGCATGTCCTCTGCACAGCGGGGCCAGCCCAGGCTGTCACCACCGGACACCTCAGAGCACAGAGCAGCAGCTCTTGGGCTTGGGGACACAGAACCCAAGCAGCACCACCTCCAGAGTCCCATGGAAGCAAGTTTCTTGTTCTTCAGATGCTGAGGGACCCCATCCCCATCGTGGGCAATCCAAGAGGGACCCAAGGGCTGAGACCCTCTCTCCACTTCCCCACAGCTCCAGGATGACAAGGAGATCTGCTCTTCTCCCTAAATCATGAGCTGGCTTTTCAAAGCCTGGGGGAGCACTTTGTTTTCACACTGCTCTTCAAACGGAGAAGTTTGGACTTGACGTCGGATGTGTTTTGTGTGTTGATGGACCTTTGCTGGTACCTCTCTGCTCCTCCCTGTGCAGGAGACCCCTGAGCACGGCGCTGCTGGCACTGCCCACACATCCTGCTGCATCCTTCTGCCCCGGGGGTGCCAGTTCCTCTGACTGTCCCTTGGTCTTGCTTGCCCATGGCATCACATCATCTCCTCCCTCCTGTGCAGCTCCTGGCCCTGACTGGATGTCCTGGTCTTGGCTGGGGTTAAACCACAACACCAGGGCTGCAGGTCCTGAAGAAGAGCCTGGGCAGGTCTGGGCGTCTGGGCTTCCTCCATGTGGAAAACTAGCTGTACAAGGCAAGGGATCCTTGGCAGGGGCTTTCTACATGAGGCAGACTGAACATCCAGCAGAGAGTTTGAATCTCTTGGGGCATGGCCAGAGGGACTCTGAGATCCCCATGAGCAACACAAGCTTGTGGACTTGTACCAGCAAGCACTGGGACAGAGCATCCAAGCCAGCTCTGCACCCCACATCCTTTCTCAAGCTCCTAAACACATCCGACAGGAGGCCCCAGAGTCTGTCTCAGGGTCTGTTGTGTGGGTGAGGAAGCCCCAGGCTGGAGCAGGTAATGCTCAGCCTGTCCCTGGCACCGCAGGAGGTTTGTCCTTCCAGCGCACCGCGGTCCCACGAGGACATGGGCTGCTGGCCTCCAGCTCCTCTGAGCTGCTCGCGGGCTGTCCCTGCCAAGGACTCATCCTGCCTCTGATCCTCTGGGACGCCAACTGCTCAGACAGCCGGGCTGAGCTCCTTCACCCTCTCCTGCTCTGCTGCACGGCTGGAGCCTTCTCCATCCAGCACCTCCAGCAACCCGCGCGGCCTCCTGAAGGCTCTCCATGACTTTGGCTGTGACACCAGCCCCCTCCATCCTTCTTCCCGGGGAACAAGGGGTGATTCAGGAGCTGGGGGCAGCCTGGGAGCATGGCAAGGTGCCACATTTGCCAGGGACCAGCCCAACTTCACCTTGTTTGGAGGAGGCGGCTGGGAAGCGGTTAACACTTTGGTACTGGATTGATTTCTCCTGGAAGGAAGGAAGTGTCCTCACGCAGAAAAAATGCAGAAATAACAGGGTTGGGGTGGGTGGGTTTTTTTTTTTGTTGGTTTTGTTTTTTTTTTAAATAGCTATTCTTTTTTTCCAGCCATCTGTGCCATTTGCAGCTGATGGGAGGGGGGACAATGCTGGAGGGGGGGAATCATTTGGGTTTGGGACCAATACTGCATTTACAGTGTACAAAACAAGGGAGGACATCTGTCCCCAGTGGAGTATTACGCACCGAGCCAGGATTTTAGCATTGCGCTCACGTCCAGTGCTGTCATTACAGATGCACAAAGCAGAGATGGTCATGCACAACCCTGTGTTCCCTCCTCCTTGCTGTCTTCCTTGTCTGCACCCTCCATGTCTCCCATTGCCCATGGTCCTGCTATTCCCAAATCTTTGAGTGCTTTCCAACCTTCTCCAGCCTTCTCCCATCCCTTTTCCTGCCCGTGGATGCTTTGGGGAAGCTCCAGGCAGGAGTCAAAGGCTGGTCCTTCACACCTCTCCGGAGCCAGCCATGGAGAGCACCTTCCTGGGCAGAATGAGGGCCTCCAAGCCTAACTCAGGAACAGCCCTCAAGGACTGTGGCCTCACTCCTCATCCAGATAAAATGTGGTCACAGACAGCATCCTGTCTAGATGTGTGTGGTGCTGCAGTTCACCTCTCTGGTGAGCCTGGCCCTGGCTGTGCTCCCTGATAGCAGCAAAAGGGTATTTTTGGCCCAGCCCTGTGTAAAACATGCCAGGCTTGTCTGCGGAAGACGATCTGGGTGCTCTGCTGGTGTTTCCACAGGGACAACTCCAGCTGGAGCAGAGCAGCAGAGCCCCTGTCTTGGGAATGGCTGCTGGGAGCATCCCTAGGGAGCGTGTGGAGGGCAGGAGGCAGCTCCTGCCGAGACCCAGCCGTGCCAGGAAGATGGAAACACTGTACGGAGCCTTTGGCTGGGATGTCCTTGGGCACAGTCCTTTCACTCGGATGATGGGCCCTCATTAGCCCTGTCACACGCCTGGGGGTCCCTGGGCGGGTCCGACTGCGGCCAGTGTGGCTTTGCCAAGAGCTTTTCCACTAAACCTTTAGCCTGACTCCAGCTTTCACTCTCAGCATATCCCACGTGCCTTTCCGGGTTATTTCCTATGGAGCAATCACCCATGCACTATTTCCAATCTCACCAAAAGAGAATTCGAATTGTTAGTGAATATTCTAATGAAGAGAGATGCTGAGATGCTGCTCTGTTGGCTTGAGTGAGACAGGACACCTTTGTGTGCAACATGCACAACGTGTGAGGGCTTCGATAAAAAAGTGACCTGGGGAATTTGGCTCTGTTGGAGAGGTCCCAGGTGCCCTGCTCCTGCCCTTGACTTTGGAGGGTGGAGAGGAGAGGGGCAGGTGAAAGATGAAGTAGAGGAGAGAGAAGAGGGAATTGGAGGAGCAGAGCAGCCCATGTTAATTTTATTATCTATATATAAATGGGAAAGTTTGCATGTGCCAGCTGGGGGTTTGCATGCCATGTTTGTGGCCAGGCAGACAGGCAGTGATGACAGGGCAGAGAGGGCTACCACAGGCCAGGAGAACCTGCTCTGAGAGCAGGGAAGTGAGCACGTGCCCCACGGCTCCGTACGAGCTGCTCAGGCAATTAATCTCCCTAGCCTTGGGACCCTGGAGGAGAGAAGCAGCAGACTGGTGGCTGTGTCCCGTGATTTACAATACATCTGATAGTTCTAGTCCATTAATAAAACATGCAGTTGGCCATGAAAGGCACATCTGCCTATTTTAAAGACTATAATAATGGATAAAGCTCTGACACATGGATTTCTGTAAGAAAACTAGCACTGCAAATAGCATTCCAAAATTATGTATTCCATCAAATTCAATGGGACAGTTATTGTATGCTAATTAAATACTACTGAACTATTCAACGTTTGGATGGTGAATAGAGACACGATTGTAGAAAGGCACACAGTCCCTCAGAACACCCACAGACTCCCAAGATTTCGCTGTCATTCCCAGCCTGCAATCCGTTCTGATAATGGGCTGCAGGCAGGACAGGGGCTCACAGCTCAAGTAACCTTAGAGACCTTACAAGTCTGTAAGGAGCTCTGGGAACATGGGGACATGGTTTAGTGGTGCCTTGGTAGTGCTGGGTTGAGGATTGGACTTGATGATCTTAGAGGGCTTTTCCTACCCTAACACTTCTATGATTCTCTGAGCACAGATGGAATTCACTGTCCGCGTGGGTAATGATGGTGAACGAAGATCACCCGTCCTGTCTCCTGGAATCAGAGCAGCCAGAGCAAAACCTGCTCCACTGCTGCTCTTTGTCTCTGGAGAGAGGAGCTCCACACGCTCCTCACCGCTGAGCCTTCCCCCTTCCCGATAAGATTTCCTGACTGCACTGCTTTCTGAGACTTCAGTTTAATTCACCTGGGTCTGTTGGATGGATGTCTTGGGTTCTCCAGGCAATGCAGACCTGTTTCCACGCGGGTTACAAACAAGCAAAGCCATGAGAAAGGGATGACTTCAAAGGCACATCCTGTGTTTGCAACGGGAAGAGAAGCTGGATAAAAGAAACAGGTCTTGTGCCAGCTCTAAACTAACCTGCTCCAGGCGTGAGGTGTTCTCTGGCAGGGATGGAGAAGCCGGGGGGGTTTCCAGGAATGATGCCATGCTCCACGATCCCACGGGAGACCCTTGTCCGAAACCCTGGGCTGCAGTATATCACCTCTCACCCACCTCCTGCCGGCGGAGCTTCCTCCCCTTCTTCCTCCCCTTCTTCCTCCCTGTCCCTTTCCAGACACAGCCAGACCAGAAGCAAATGAAGCAGAGACAGACAGACAGAGGGACTTACAAATCCTCCTTGATGCCTCACATTATAGCCCAATACCGATCCAAACAGGACCTCATTCCACCCAGTCCCTTGGTCTGGGAGCTTTCGCATGACCCAGCCCAGGACTGCCAAGCTCTCTGCACCAGTGCTGGGTATGGATAAAGCCTGTGGACACTTTCAAGTCTGCTAAAAAGATGTTCTGAGGTGACAGATCATAAGCAACACACAGAGCTGAGCGCTGCTCTGCTCTCCACACCCTTCACCGCTGCCAGGGAAAAGCAGCCACTATCAGTGATAGCTGGATCCAATTTATTAGGCGCTTCGAGGAGACATTCATCAGGCAGGGAGATAAATAATCTTCAGATGGAACAATTAAATTTAATTGCCTGAAGATTATTTGTCTCCTTCCCTGATGATTGTCTCTGCTGAGCGCCTTATAAATTGGATCCAGCTATCAGCAACATTAATGGCGCTTCCCCTCAGGACTGGCCCAGCTGCCCAGACCAAAACACTGGGCTCAGAATGAACTTTCACTGTTACAGACTGTCACTGTTATCCAAACTGATGCTGCCTCAAGACTCATGGGTGGTTTTTTCCTGTTCTTAGACAGGGCTGTGCTCAAGGTGTCTGGGTTTTCTGGTCCCTGGTGGTGCATCCTGAACTCGGCACAGCTGCTCCAACGCTGGCGGCCCTGTGACAGTGATGTCCTGCTTGGCAAAGGCTTGAGGAGGGATGTGTTGAGCCCCAAGGTGGATCGTGCAAGGTTTCAGTGGGCTGGGTTTTGTTGTGGCTGGCTGCAGAAATGAAGAACTGAAGCTGTGGGGTCCATAGCACACTATGGAGCAGCGATGGCAATTAGTTCTGGCCATGCTGGTGCTGGCCATGAGAGAAATGGTGGCAGAGCCACATCTCGGCCTGAAGAGACCTTCAGCATGTGTGTGCCCCCTAATGCCTGCCCCAGCCAGTCTGCCAGCTCGAGGGCCAGCACACCGCAGGAGCACAGCTTTTCCATGCAGAGGCAGAGCCAGGGTAGCCACCTTATTCCTGTTACTCCAGGCCATGACCAAAGCTGGAACCTCTTCAACAGCCCAGGAGCCATCAACTCCCTCCTCTGTATATGTCTGAAGTCTGGAAAATATCTTAAATATGGGAGAGGAAAGGGAGGGGTTTGATCCTCAGCTGGTGTAAATCAACGGAGCTCCATTGACGTTGTTGGACGATTACTGAGACTTATGTCCTCTGACCCCAAAAATTTCTAGGGAGGGAGGTAATGACTGCAGAGCATTCCAGTGTTGCAAGAGATCTTCCTCCAGCCTGGCTTCAGGGAGGCTGTAACTCCAGGGGCTGGGAAGCACAGGGATAAGTGGCTGGGGGAAAGAAAGGGAGAAGGAAAGCCCCAAGGTACCCAGCTCTGAGCCGCAGCCAGAAGGCAAGCTGGAATCCAGAGAGGCTGCACTGCAGGGACCGTACACCATGGGGAGATCTCATCCTCCTGCACCTTCCTGAGTGTGGAGGATGGATGGCTCTGGATATGAACACCATGACGTTCTGTTCTCACCCCCTTCTGGGCAGGGCTGGAGTCTAATGCTTCTGATCCAGCCCCACTGGTATCCCAGAACAGTCAGTGGCTCACCCCACATCATCCACCCTGCCTGCCTTGGGAAAGATTTGGGCTGTTGGCCATTGCCAAGAGCCACGAGCAGCACACCCTCCTCTCCAACACTGCCAGTCCTCCGACAGACGAGCTGCGTCCAGGCGTCCCTGAGCAAGAGGCAGCGTTTGGAGGTGCAGGCCGGGCGCCAGCGCTGTGCTCCTTCCTGCGAGCAGCGCCGAAAGACCCTGGAATCAACATGTTTACTTGACAGACTCCTGCGCTGTTGGCCTGCTTTTCTAAGGAAATGAAGCTTGTGCAATCGCATTGTCTGGGGGTGTCTGTTCCTAATAACTTCTCAGTCCACCAGCCAATTCCAATCCAATTTGTCGGACGGGGAGAGGTCTCAAAATATTGCATCCTGCCCAGTCTCCCTGCAGTGTGCTGGGCGGTGAAAGGGGGTGCAGGTAACTTGGACCAGGTGAGGAATAGGAGCACCTTCTACACAAAGTCACGGAGAAGAGCAGCGGGGTTGCAGTTGGTGGCCAGTAGGCAGCCCCAGCCCTGCCGGGAAGAGGACCTCTCCAGCTGTGGCCAGAGCCGGATGCGCACCGTCAGCTGAGAGAAAATACACGTCCGGAAGGACGGAGCTCCAGCTCCTTAGCGCACGTCTGGGCAGAGAGGACGGAGTCTGCACGAGCCATGGCTGCCAGAACGCCGGAGCCGAGCGCTGAACAACCTCCAGCTCCCCGAAGCGCTGGGGCTGAGGGTCCTCAACAGGAAAGCAAGGGCTCCCCATGGGCAGAAGTCCCCCTTCCTCCGGGGATGGACATTTCCAGGAGCAGGCCCCTGGCCAAGCAGAGTGGGACCTGCAGCCCCTGGGTGTCGCGCTGCGTTGCTGCAGTCTGGACGGGATCTGGACTGCAGTGCCTCGTTTCTCCTTTGGATGCTGGTTTAATTTGCTGAAGGCACTCCGTGGCCCACATGGTCTCTCCAGTTCAGCCCTGCCAGTAACATGAGCTTAACAGAGCTGGAGAGGACTATTTTTTTAAGCGCCTATACAAACATGATTTGTTTTGTAATAACTCTTCTTCTGTTCTGTTTTGAAGGGGATGATGGCTCTGGGATCTGAGGAGCTCCGAGACAGCTCAGAGCAGCTCAGATTCCTCCCCACGTGCTATCAATTAACATCTTCATTAAACACCCGTTCAAAGCCACTTCCAGCCAGAGCATGACAGCGCAACAGAGCTTGGCTTCGTGAAGTCACCCAGAATTGATGACAAATCAAAAAGGGCTTGGTCTGTCGTGTACCAGCCACACGTGGAAATGGGAGAGAGCTGCCGACGGAGGGAGCGAGTGTCCCTGCTCAGCTGCTCATCACCATGCAGACCAGAAAACAGCACCCAAGCCATGGGGGGACCTGCTGCCTGTGCACTTGCTAGGAGAGGCTGTAGTGGCAAATCCCCTCCCCTGGCCCAGCAGCCTACTCCCAGGCCAAACCCCGGTCCCACCAGTGCCCGGGGCAACTCTCCAGTTGACTTCACTGAGACTTGACCTTCAGTTAACCCAGCAAAGCAGGAAGGTTGGGAAAGCCATCTGGAAGGAAACACCACTACAAAATTGTCCAGACTGGTGTTTCTTAGAGACTCTGCATTGTGTCTTCTCCTTCTAATTTACTTAAACTATGGGCATCCAAGAATCCCAGCCCCTGGCAGTGTCCAAACTGCCTGTCAGGATCACCATGCACAGCCTTGTGCCCTCAGGGGTGACCAGCAAGGGACCACAGCCTTTTGCTAGCAGGCCTCCATCTCTGCTTGCATGGCAGCAATGGCACCAGCTGGCTCTGAGCCAGCCAATCCCACATCCCAGACCCGCTACAAATATTTGTGTTTCAGCCTGGGGCAGAAAGGTATGTGTCCATTTTCAATCAAAACAATGAAACCTGGGACTGAAATCGCTGAGAGAGCTTGGGTGCACCGATCATCCACGCTCAGTGCTCGGCCTGGACCGCTGACCCCACCTCAGGCTCTTCCCGTTCGTTAGACACCAAGAAATCTGAACCCCCTGGTGAAACCTGGCAGCACAGGGTCCCACCACGCAGGCAGCCCATCCACCTCTCTCTTCCCACCCTTCTTCCTGGTCAGGGTGTACTGGGCACCACCACCTCACCGTGGTTTCTCACTTGGTGCTTGCAACAGCCAGGGTGGCAGGACCAGGCAGCTCCTGCAAGAGGATAAATTGGGAATGGCCAGGGCCTGTCTGCCATCCTTGGAGTGAGATCCAGAGTCATGTTTTACAGGGATAGCAGTGGCACCTAGGAATGTTCTCTGTCCCTTGCTTCTGTGCACAAACACATTTGGGGCTGTTCTACTAAAAGTCACCCAAGGGATCTATTCTTTAAAGATACCATAAAATCATGGAACCACAGATTGGTTTGGGTTGGAAAGGACCTTAAAGCTCATTTTGTTCCACGCACCCCCCCCCCCCCTCCATGCTGCCTGCCATGGCAGGGACACCTTCCACTAGCCCAGGCTGCTCCAAGCCCCAATGTCCAGCCTGGCCTTGGGCACTGCCAGGGATCCAGGGGCAGCCACAGCTGCTCTGGGCACCCTGTGCCAGGGCCTGCCCACAGATCCAGATACATGGATCTATAATTAGTAGCTCATTTCCCATGTCCTTTAAGATAAATTTAGCAGACTTTGGCACCTGATTCCAGTTTAATTGTGAAATTGTGGGGCAAACCTTTGTGAGAGTGACAATCCAGCAGGGACCTCATCTCTGCCATGCTCTTGTATGGAAACCTCCATCTGTGACCTGCTGAGCCTTGCATCAGTGGATGGCGCCAGGCTGGGTTTGTTCTTAGTACAGATCCTTTACTGAGTGGCTGCTCGTGGAGGAGCAGGAGCAGCAGAGCTGGGACTGGGAATAGGGAATATCAGAACACCTGTGGCCACAACACCTCCCAGCACTCTGTCCCACCACATCACTCACCTGTGAACCACAGCACACACTCTAATCCCTTCCAGGACACCTCACCCTTCTCTGCCTCCTTCTCCACGCATTATGGCCAGGGGCTCAGTGGGATGGATTTCCACGACCTGGCACCTAGTGCATTTGATTTCCAGCGTTGAGGCGTTGTTGGAAACCAGCTGTGCTAAGGGAAAACACTGGGAGTCACGTTAACCGATAGCAGCGTGGTGATGGCTCCCGCACAACTGCAGCAGGAGCGGTGACATTTGTTTGCAGAGTGCTCTGTTGTGGTTTGGCTGTGGCTGGCTCCACACGGGGCTTTGGTGGAGAGAAGAATGTGCCTGGGCCCAGAGCAGCACGCACAGCTATTCCTGCCACAGCAAACAGCGCCGCAACGGAGGAGCTGCCGTGATCCTCAGCAGGCTGGGCAGCCAGCTCCAGCCTGGGGTGTCCTGGGGGCTGACACAGGTGGAAGGTGGGGAAACTGGTGACTGAGAGGCTGGACATGTGCTCACAGCCCAGAGAGTCGGCTGTGTCCTGGGCTGCATCTTCAGCTCTTCAGGTGAGACCCCACCTACAGAGCTGCCTCCAGGTCTGGGGTCCTTGGCATAAGGCAGATGTGGAACTGCTGGAACAACTCCAGAGGAGGCCGTGGAGATGCCCCAAGGGCTGGAGCCCCTCTGCTCTGGAGCCAGGCTGGGAGAGCTGGGGGTGCTCACCTGGAGAACAGAAGGCTCCAGGGAGAGCTCAGAGCCCCTTCCACAGCCTAAAGGGGCTCCAGGAGAGCTGGAGAGGGACTGGGGACAAGGCATGGAGGGACAGGACACAGGGAATGGCTTCCCAGTGCCAGAGGGCAGGGCTGGATGGGATATTGGGAAGGAATTGTTCCCTGGGAGGGTGGGCAGGCCCTGGCACAGGGTGCCCAGAGCAGCTGTGGCTGCCCCTGGATCCCTGGCAGTGCCCAAGGCCAGGTTGGACATTGGGGCTTGGAGCAGCCTGGGCTAGTGGAAGGTGTCCCTGCCCATGGCAGGGGGTGGAATGGGATGAGCTTTAGGGTTCCTTCCAACCTGAACCATCCTGGGATTCTGTGAAGTCGAGGACTGCACTTCATCAGTTTAAAAACTATCAAAGAAAGAAGAGCAGAATCATAATTTGTTGCTATCTTCATGTGCAGATCAAATTAAACTACTTCAGGACAAGCACATTTGCATCTTCAAATGTTCTTTGAAGCCTGAGACAGAAAGTGCACACTCAGCTTTGAGAATGTGGTTTATGATCTATGGCATTAAACTGGGGCTTGAAGGAATACTGATATAAAAACATTGTCTGAACACATTATCTGTTGGGTTTTTCTTTCCTCCTCCCACCAAAAAATGCAATTTTACTCATAATATAAATGTTCATAAAGGGTTCTTGGTTTCAACAGAAGGTATCCTCCAAAATTCTTGAGTTAGAATAAACTTGTAGATAGTCACTGGCTTGTTTCCATGTTTCAATGAAAGTGAGTTAGGTTGAAAAAAAAAAAACGGTTTGCTTTTCCTTTTTAAGTGGAAATAAAATAAAATAACGCACTGCTGCTTCCTCATGAATTTGTATCTTTGTATTCTCAGTTCCTGTTTTCACAGCATTTTGTTTTTCAGGTTGCTCTGGGAACAGAAGACTTCCCTGTGTCCCAGGAATTTTCTTGGGATGGAAAGAACTGTTTCCTGCCTGGTCTGTACGTGGGTTTGGAGAACCTCAAGCCAAAAAATCCTAGACACACCAAAGTCATCCGGAGCTTTCTGATGGTGCTAATGCTACCCAGACTCTCATCTCCTCCAGCCCAAGTGTCTTTGTGGTTGGGAAATTTCAATCTTGCTCTAAAATCCGTGCTGTCCAGCCCGGTTCCACATGGGAAGTGGTTTTGCCCACAGCGCACAGAGCAGACCAGTGTGTGGTTTCCAGGGAAGACTGAGATCCTGAGCAAAGGCTCCTGGACACGAGCCTCAGGCCAACGGGGTTTTGCTCTGCAGAGCTGCATCTTCTGTGGGCACCTGGGCAGGGGACAGAAGGTGTGGGCACCCTGCAACCCCTCGGTTCAGCGGCACAAATCCCATCACAGCACCTTTCAGTCACACTGCAATGCTGCTCATAAGCTCCGTGGGCAAACAGCCCCTGCCACTGCTCAGAGTTCCTACAGATGACAGAGAACTAATTAACTCAGTAATTGCATGTGCTGGGATAGCCCTGGAACTTCCACGCTCTTTTGGATGGCTACTCATGTTCTCACTCCTGTTTGAGGGGACAAAGGCTTTCACTGCCTTCAGCAAGGAGGGTTCGGAGCGTCTCACCTCTGTGCCATCGCAGCAGCTCTTCAGCCATCCCCTATAACCAGAACTAAGGAAAGAAGAAGTGTCCCAGGCAAAAAAAAAAGAATAAATAGAGGTGAGGAGTAAAGAAAAACTCAAAAAACCTAAAAAAAACCTAAAAAAACCCCCGAACAAAACACCCCCATGTCTCAGACTCAGAGAGCAAACTTTGGGAAGCACAAATCTGGATTCATGTCAGATAAACTGAGCAACTCCCTTTGGATGGGAGAAAAGCAAATCAGATGGTTCAGAACTGATGCCAACAAGCTCCTGATTTTGGGGAGGAAATTCAGTGCCACAACTCGGGTTTATTTCTATGAATTCACACGATGTGAGCAGAATACCACTGAGGCATGGCTCCTTTGGCAGTGGAAATGAACACATTCCCATCAAGCTGCATGGAAGAACTCTGTTTTCCCCTGCTGTGATCCTGGACCTGGGCCTGCCTCCAAGTGAAGGGAGGAGACCTCTTTGTCCACCCGGACAGGTTCAAACTTTGCTTCTCTGTGCCCAGGAGCAAAAACCAATGCACTGATCTGCATTTATGTGCCAATAGAAACGATGATGACAAAGAGACAAAAAACCCTCAAAAAGTACGAATTGTTCTGCGGCATCATCTCTTGGTGCTCCACAGCACCTGGAAGAGTAGAATGTCCCCTGCCTCCAAGGGAAGCTGGGAAATGCATCCCACTGTGGTGTCCACTGCTTCTTCCCACCTCCCAGAGGAACTCAGACCCACTGCAGCCCAGATGGGATTTTTAAGGATGCACATCTCCAGGATGTGGGATTGTCGTGTGCAGGGTGTTGCGGTGGTGTCAGTGTGTCCAGAAGGACCTGCGTGGTGACAGTGCCTCTGTGCTGGGCCACTGGTGAGGCCACAACCCAAATCCTGGGGGCAGTCCTGGGGCCCTCATGACAGGAAGGACATTGAGGGGCTGGAGCATGTCCAGGGCAGGGAACAGAGCTGGGAAGGGGCTGGAGCCCCAGGAGTGGCTGAGGGAGCTGGGAAAGGGGCTCAGCCTGGAGCAAAGGAGGCTCAGGGGGGACCCTGTGGCTCTGCACAAGTCCCTGACAGGAGGGGGCAGCCGGGGGGGGTCGGGCTCTGCTCCCAGGGAACAGGGACAGGAGGAGAGGGAACGGCCTCAGGCTGGGCCAGGGGAGGTTTAGGTTGGATATTGGGGAAATTCCTTCATGGGAAGGGTGGTCAGGCACTGGCACAGCTGCCCAGGGCAGCTTGGAGAGATTTAAGAGCCATGTGATGTGGCACTTGGGAGCATGGGTTAGTGGTGGCCCTGGCAGTGCTGGATGAATGGTTGGACTCCATGATCCTAGAGCGATTTTCCAACCTGAGTGATTCCCTGATTCCATGATACCAGTGCAGAGGGATTAGCAAGCACTAGAGGTGCTCACCTGGGTTCAGGCGGGTGCCTGGCACAAAGGGGGGTGCACGTACACGTACAGGTGTCTCTGTGCCTGGGTACTGGCAGTGCCCATGTCTGGCAGTGCTGGGTGACACAGGTCTGTGCCCCAGCCCTCCGGGATTCCCACCTGCTTTGCTCATTAAATACTGGAGGAAAGGGATGCTACAAGCGAAACAATGCCTCTCCCAGCTTCCATGACGGGAGAGAGCAGGGCTGAGCTCAGGTGCTTTGGGGATTCCCCTCCCTCACCTGTGCCATGGTGCACATGCCAGAGCGAGCGCCAACAGAGAAAACCCCTTCACCAGCCCTCTGCACCAGTGCAAGGAGACCTACCAGGGCTAACCCTGAATCCTGCTGCTGCCGGGGTTGAGTGCCCTGGCTGCCCCTCACCCCACACCTTGTCACACCACCTCAAAGAGCCACCATGGCTCCCACAGCCCCAGCACTGAGATGCAAGCCTTAAAAACTGCCACAGACAGAGCCTGCTGCTTTCTACCCCCATTCCTTGACTGTGGGGAAGAGCAGGAGAGCATCTGAAGGCTCAACAGCCTGTTCAGAAAGAAAACATTGGGATGTGCCCATGAAACCACCCAGGGAGAGAAGGAGAAAGTGAAAAGAGGAAACCACCTTGCAAGTGCCATTCTTCAAGGAATGTTGTGCAGCAGAGGCCACAAAGATGATGAGGGGTCTGGAGCACCTCCTTGTGAGGAGAGACTGGGAGGCTGTGCCTGGTCAGTCTGGAGAAGAGAAGACTGAGAGGGGATCCCATCAATCCGTACAAACATCTCCAAGGCAGGTGCCAAGAGGATGGTGCCAGACTTTTTAGTGGAGCTCAGGGACAGGAGGAGTAATGACCATAAAACAAAAACACATGAAGTTCCACCTCAACAGTAGGAAGAACTTCTTTCCATGGAGGGTGGCAGAGCCCTGGAACAGCTGCCCAGGGAGGGTCTGGAGCTTCTTCTCTCTCAAGACATTCGAAACCCACCTGGATGTGTTCCAGTGTCACCTGCTCCAGGTGACCCTGCCTGGGCAGGGGGTTGGACTGTGTGATCTCCAGGGGTCCCTCCCAACCCCAAATCTTCTGTGATTCTGTGAGGAGTGTGTTGCATCAGGACATCACACATCCCCGTGCCCCTGGCTGTGAGGCTTCCCACACAACAGCTGTGCAACTCCAGCCCTTCCCACTTTGCATCCAACTCTGCTCCTTCCAGGCCCCTGCTCCTTCCCTCTTCCTCTCCCAGGCAAGGGGAGGAGGTCCCCCCCTGTTCCCTGCAGCCAAGGGATCCAAGCTGCTGTGTGGTCAGAGCAGCTCCTGCAGAGAGCTTTGCACGGCCAGCGAGACCCTTCCATGGGCACAGCTCTGCACAGAGGTGGGGGCAACCAGCCCCCAGCTGCAGAGGGTCCCAGGCCCACCCCAAAGACCAGTGCCTGGCTTTGGGTCATGGCTCCACCTCTCTTGATGGAGCAGGGCTTTCTTAAGGAAAGGGGAGGTCTTTTTCCCTTCTGGGGTCAAATAAAAGGGCATCAGGAGTTGCACGGCTCCATGCTGAGGAGCATCAGGGACACAGATGTAGCTTTCTGTACATAGCCCTGATCTAACACTCAATTCACTCTGTGACTTCCAAAAAGCCACTTAGTTTTCCACCAGTTGTGCCTTCCCTCTGCCCTGCCTCAGGCTCTGAGCATCCGTAGGTGACACAGGCAAAGGGCAGGGCCACCCTGCAGCTCCTGCCTCTTTGGGATGTCAGTGCCTGTGGATGCCCAACAAGGACAAACACCACGGGAACATCTACACTCACCAACCCATTTCTTCCTTGACCTGGGAGAGTGGGATTGGTTTTAACTTGAGGCAGAAGACAAGCAAAGGAGAGAGGAGATGGGAGAAGTGCCTTTTAAAATGTTCCTTTGTCGCTCGCCTCCACATCCCATGGCGGTGCCTGCAGTGACGTCAATGCGGTGCTGGTTGATTTGCACCAGCTGAGGGGCTGGCACAGGATCCTCCCCTCCACAGTGGCTCTGACGTGGGGCAGGAAGGGTTCGTGCTGGGATACATCCCTGCCCATGCCACACTGGCTGCCGCAAGGCGAGGAATGAGGAACCTCTGCAGAGCGACAGCCGACCCATGTGGATGCCCACAGAGCCCCTCCTGCGCCCTGGCACCCAGCGACGGGGGCTGCTGCCCAGCCCTGACCCCTCCATGCCAGGAGAAGGGCAGCGAGGTGGCTGCTGCAGGGGCATCAGCATCGGGAGCCTCACCTTGCCAAGGAGTGCCAGACTGGCACCTTTTCCTGCAGTGTTTGTGCCAGCTGTGACACAGCCGTGAGCTCTCACTGCCATCCCTGCTCCTCTCCTGGGGTTCTTCCCTCTGTGGAGGCTGCAGGACCAGACCAAGGCATCCAGCCCTACGGCTCTGGGGTTCCACCACCCCGTGGAGGTGATGCCTTGGCATGCCCAGGCTTATCTTATCAGAGCAATGAAGCCCAGAAGAGCATTTTTCATTTGTACTTTGCTCCCACACGTGTGATCTGTGTGTCAATGTAACGCTGCTCGGCGTGGAAAGCATCCCACTAAACACTCCTGGGAAAGAGGAGGCCAGCCCTTGGAATCGGGGCTGGTTTGGGGGATGGATGATGGAATGCTACGCACCAAGCCACAAGAAGGACAAGTGATATGCGGTCAGCAGCAGTCGTCTTTACTATGGACCACAGGAGATCAGAAAAGTAACCTTGCTAACAGGAGACCTAGTGGCTAACAAAATGTCATGCTGTAGGACGTACAAGAGAAGCACAATCACCAGAACAAAACGGCACCCAGGGGGACGGGGAAGCCCAGGGGGTTGCAGGAGATGCCCTATAGCAAACCTCTAGTGTGGTACTGACACGTCTGCGAGTGCAGGGGGCTGGCTGCATGGGTTCCTTTAGCCTTGGACACAAGTCAGAGGATCTTCACCTTTACCCAGCTCCAGTGGCTCTGGCACAATGATTATTGACATTTTTTCAGAATAAAAATACTAATGTAATTTTGTTCCAAGAACTGTGTGCAAGAATCATTTCTCCAGGTGCAGTGAAAGGAGGGCAGATAGGAAAACACCCTTCCCAGGGTTGTCCTGGTGGCTTGTGCCCTCTCCTCACTGACACCACAGCCCTCCCCAGCAATCCTCTGTGGCTTTGCCTTCAGTGAATCCCAAACAAGGTTCTTCAGAAAAAAAAGAAAGGGAAAAAAATAAATGTATTGCTGCTTCTTCTTGTAATATTTTTTCCTCTCTCTCTCCCCCCTCTTTCTCCTTAAAAATGTTTACTTTCAAAAATTCCATTCCTGCAGAGATTCCTCCTGAGCTCTGAGGTCTCCGCACTCCACCCTCCTCTTCTCCAGTCAGAAAAACTGAGTCTCGATGTCTCTTTGGTTAAAAAAAAAATTTAAAAAATAGCACAAACAAATAACACACAACCCAGTATGATCCCATTCCACCCCGCGGACGCCTGATGAGAGGGTGTCTGTGGAAGGAGGAAGCATCAGAGACGAGCTGTCTGCTCTCTGCGAGCCGAGGTCTCCGTGCCGTCCCGTGGGCTCTCCTCCTCTCATACGGTGGTCGCTGGCCCATACTGGAGCAGCAGCGGGGACGTCTCCTTGATGCGGACGTAGAACCGCCCCTCGGGCTGGCTGGTGTGGAGGGACAGAGGCAGGAAGTCATCGGGGAGCCACCGCTCGCTCTCGTCGGCAGCGAACACCAGTCCGAAGTGCTCCAGCTGCTCCTCGCCGTAGCAGACGGCGGCTGAGCCACCCAGCACGTCCCGCGAGATGCTGTTCATCTCCAGCACCACCAGCTTCACCACCTCCCTGGCAGGTGTCTGGCCGGTGATGTGCAGCTGCGGAGAGAGAGAGGCGGGAGAAAGGGATGGTAAGGGGGAGGAATGAGCAGGACCAGGGGCCGAAGGCAGCACATGGCGTGGAGGAATGGTGAGGGTGGAGGAACAGCTGCCCCAGTGGTGCCCGTGAGCAGGTGGCAGCAGCCTGGCACAGAGCCATGGGCACACCACACGGAGGGAATGCCCAGGGAGTGTCCCAGCATGCCAGGACTGCTCTCCTGCCTCCACTGCTCTCTTCAAGCCCTTGCCACTCAACCCCTGCATGTGTCACCTACAGCTCCGCTCAGGCTGTCCCACCACCTCACCACCTGTAGCTGGAGAGGGACAGTCCCTGTCCTACTCCTGGCACCATGGAGGGATCTGTGTGAAGTCCCTCTTGTGAGCAGGGTCCAGACCCTCAGACCAGCTGGACCACAACAGCTCTGCCAAACTAGAACAGGAACCTCTTTGGAACGTGGCACTAAATTTCATCCTGTGCAGAAGCTTGGGGTTCTCCCACCAACAGCTACCCTTGCCCTTCGCTTCCTTGGGGACAGCCCTCTGAATCCAAATCCTCTCAAGAAAATGAGCTCATCAGGGCCCTGGGCTGCTAACGCCAGGAGCTGCTGCTTGGCTTCAAAGGCCCAAAGGCAGGACATCCATCCTCGCCCAGGCAAGGCGGCGTTTCCTTTGGCACATCTGTGAGGGCTTGCGGAGCGCCAGGAGCGCTGCCCCAGCGGGGTGGTCCCAGCCCTGGGCCCACGTGAGCGCTGCCAGCCCTGAACAGCCATGGCAGGGCTCAGCTGATTTACACCAGCCGAGGAGCCGTGCCTTTGAACTCGCCTTTCTTCAAGGAGAACATCGTAAAACGCTTTCAAGCAGGCGTGTCCAGAGCTTTGCAACTTCAAAAGCTGCGTGGGCAGCCCGCCAAGAACCCGAGGGCTGCGCTTCAGCTCCACAGAAATCCATGGGCATTCCTCAAATGGAAAATAATCCTGCAAGGCAGAGTTGTCTCTGCTAGGATGTCCTGGCGGGTGCAGAGACAACTGGCTATCAAACCTCCCCAGCAATAAACCAATCAGCCTGTTGGCTCTGTTCTTCTTCTGCCATTCCTTTAGGGTCGCTTTCAACCCAAACCAGTCCATGATTTAATGATTTTCTGCTCCATCATCCTCAGTCCTGGGCACCAGGAATGTCTCGGAAGAGAAATTTCAACAGGGGAAGGATCTCCATGCCTAGGACCAAAGGAGGCCACAAAGCCAGGGGGGGACCTGCCCAATATGTGTGTCCTGGGGGATGCCCTCCATGGGGGATCCCACCTGGAGTAGGTGTGAGCGGTCAGAGCTAGGGGCTCAGCCCTCGGCAGCAAGGCCCTCATGGAGAGGAGTCAGGTCACACAGCTGCTCCAGCTGAGGCCGAAGGAGCGTGGAAGGAGCTCTGCCTGCTCCTCCATCTGGAACTGACGTGGCTTCTGCCACTGGAGTTGCCACAGGCTGGAGACAAAAGGCTCCTGCTCTCCCTTCGCTAACAGGGAAGGCTGGAGCAGGGAGCACACACCTGGGAAGGGGGGGCTGTAGGAGGACCACGGCCAGGGCAGGGGTGGCGGCTGAATTTTGGCTGGGAAGGATGATGTGTTTGAACACAAGCCCGTGGCAAGGGAAACCCACAAATGTGTCCTTTGCTCTGCCTGCCCACACTGGCTGGCACCAACCTACTGTCACCTGCTGAGCCACAGACCAAGAGCTGAACTTTGGCACCACTGCCTTGTCCCCAAAACCTGCTACGTGCGGCCCTGGCTCTCTCCTTCTGCAGCAGCAGCCGTCGCCCCTCCAGACACACCCTGTCCTGCCAGAAGCCCCATCACTACAGCAGGGACAGAGGGAGTCAGGGCAGGAGTGCTGTGGGTCTCCAGGGGACCTCACCCCTGGGACGGTGGAGGATGGGGAGGGCAGTGCCAGGTGTGGGGCACACGAGCCCTGCTGCCTATGTCCCCATCCTGCCAGCCTCATCCCTCTGGGCATGACAGAGGGCTCTGCCACCCGTTACAGGCTCCGGTACCTTGACACTGGTCTCTTTGGAGAGTCCCGTTTCGTACTGAGGGCAGACCCTCAAGGTGACAGAGCCCAGCTTCTTCCCTTGATCGCCCAAGCCCCCGGGCTGCTCTGGCTGCTGCTCTGGCAAGTTCTGAGTCCACTCATCCGAGCGCGTCCGGCAGACGGGCTCGGAGCCCTGTCCGCCCTGGCGGCGCTCGGGGCTGGGCGTGGAGCCAGTCCCCAGCCTGAGCTGGCCGCAGTGGCCCGCGGTCCTGCTCTCCGTCGGGGAGCTGTCCACGGAGCCGGGGCAGGACTTTCTCGGGGCGGGGCAGTGGGGCTTGGGGAAGTCCAGGCTGCTGGTCCGGACGCAGTACGCCTGCCGCTTCTCCGTGATGCGCAGCAGCTCAATCTGCCGGCTGGGCAGGACAAAGTCGCTGTCGTAGAGCTCGGGCGGTGGCCGGGGCTCCTCTGGCGGTGGCGGCACTGGGGGTGGGGTCTTGAGCTCGTGGCTCTGCAGGACATCCGGGGCACTGTCCGGCAGGGTGCGGGCGACCCTCCGGCTGCAGCACTCGGGCCCCGAGGAGGAGGAGTACACCAGGTCGAGCTCCTTCGGGCTCTGCGCCCGGCTGGAGTCGTAGTCGCTGTCGGTGGCCAGGAACACCTCCGAGGAGCCTTCCTCATCCGACAGCCCATGCGAGTCTGCGAGGGGTGAGAAAAGCAAAGAGGGGCTCAGCCTGAGCGTGGGCAACCCCGGCTGAGGTGGAATCCAAGGAAGCCTCTGAGGTTTGCCCCTTTGTGGCAGCCCTGAGCTGCGCTCGCCACGGCACAGGCGGAGCGGGTCCTGCCCGCTGACACTCGCCGCCCTGCCCGTGCTCCCGGCTCCAGCCCTGCCGGCACCTCGGGCGCAGCCACCCCTGACCCACCGAGCACGGGCAGCCCCTGAGCCCGCCGGGCACAGCCAGGAGCCGGGCACAGCCAGGAGCCGGGCACAGCCGCGTCCTTACCAGAGTTGAGCTTGCGGCTGGTCTCTGGTGAGGGCACCGGGGACGGAAGGTAGTCAAGGTGGGACGAGGAGGATCGGGTTTTCTCCTTCATTGGCCCCCCGGCCTCGCTGAGGAAGCCGCTGAGAGAGACCCCACAGGAGGGCTGCTTGTAGCGGGCGTGCTGCAGGGCATCCATGATCCAGCGCATCTCTCGCCAGATCTCCTCCATTTGCTGCCAACAGAGGAAACGGAGGAGCCCTTTCACACAGCAAACGACAGCAACAAGAGAGTGCCATGGCAAAACACGGACTCTGTACACACACAGAGCTTTGGGGGAATCCCTGAGCCAGGAAATGTAAAGGAAGTGCTCTCAGGTAGGGGGAGGATGCAGCTGCTGGTACAGCAGGACCTGCCTGAGGTGCTGCGACAGGGGCAGTGTGGGATGCTCTTTTGCAAGGCCATTCCAAAATGCGCTTGCAGGCCCTTTTCTAGCAAGGAGGGCATGTGCAGAGCAGGAGCCTTTGGCTCTCTCCTCAGGATTTTTAATGTGATCATTGCAGTAAGAAGTTGCCAGATAAAGCAACTGCAGCCTGGAGAAGAGAAGGCTCCAGGGACACCTCAGAGCCCCTTCCAGGGCCTAAAGGAGCACCAGGAGGGCTGGAAGGGGATAAGGATCAGGGCCCTGGAGGGACAGGACACAGGGAATGGCTTCCCATTGCCAGAGGGCAGGGATGGATGGGATATTGGGAAGGAATTCCTGGCTGTGAGGGTGGGGAGGCCCTGGCACAGGGTGCCCAGAGAAGCTGTGGCTGCCCCTGGATCCCTGGCAGTGTCCAAGGCCAGGTCGGACAGGTCTTGGAGCAGTCTGGGACAGTGGAATGTGGAACTGAATGAGGTTTAATGTCTGTTCCAACCCAAACCATTCCATGACTCTGTGAAAGCCCGGCCTGCTGCTGCCCATCAGCCACACCAGAGAAACCCCCAGGGCCACCGAGGCCAGGGGACAGCCCTCGTGCAGATGCTGCTGCTCACTGACCTGGCAGGTCTGGGGCACTGTCGAGCCTGGCTCCCACCCCATACCTGGATGTAGTCCTGAACCTGCTGGTGCCTCTGCTTGGCGGTGGAGAGCTCAGCATCAGAGAAAGCCTCCCTGAGGCTCTGCTGGGAGAGGAGAGACTCCAGCTCCAGCAGGGCGGACACCTGGCAGTACTGGGTGATGAACTCCCGGTCGTACGTGAAGAAGTGGACTGGGGAGAGGAAACAAGGGGAGGGGTGGAAACCATGAGGTCCCATGCTGTGGGTGCCCTACAGGCTCCTCCCTATGACTCAAGATGTGGAGGCAACACTGTGCATTAGTCCACCTGGACAGCCCTCTGTACACCCCTCCACCCCTCCTCTACAGGGAGTGAGGGAACTCCAGCCCAGCGCCCTGCCCAGCTCTCAGGATGCCTCAGAGGACAAGGGGACCAGCAAGGTTGGGCTTTGGCATTCCCTCTCCTCACCCAGCTCGAAGATCTGCAGCGGCAGTGTGAGGAAGCCGGAGCGAGGGGTGTAGGGGTTGTTCTGGCCTGGAGCAGTGCAGACGTCATCTGATGGAGGCAGCAGCAGCAGGAAGGAGACCTTTTCCCCAAAGTCCAGCACCTCTTGGCTGTACAGACGGAAGTCTTTGGCCTGCAAGAAGACAGTGCAGGTAACAGCTGCACACATCACCTGGTGGGCCCTCTGCCCAGCCCTCATGCACAGAGGAGTCGTCAGGGACCACCTGCAGCCAGGGGACACTGCAGCCTCAGCACACAACCAGAGGCTCCTTGCTTTTGGCACAATCTGCATAATCTCATCACTTCTTCTCTGATTTTTCCTAAAAGTCTCAAAACTTCTGGTTAAAGTCACCATGGCAGGGTGTCAGAGAAGTGCCACCAGCAATGGCTCAGTGATGCACAGGGAGGTGCCCTCCCAGCTGCCCAGTCAGAAGCACATGCCTGTCATTGGGGCTGGTGGGTTCCTTCCCAGCAGATACCTGGCATGGTGGAAGAAGGTTTCTCCTCATGCAGTCTGGCCCCAGGGGCTGCAGTTCCAGCCCAGCACTGGCCAGGGACCAGCCTGCTTTGGAGGGGCAGAGTTGGGCTGGTCTCGTGCTGCCCAGGACCAGAGCACGTGGCAGCAGTAACAAACTCAGATTCACCGTTGTTGCTTTGGGGGTACCATGTGGGAAGGACAAACAGCTCCTGTGGACACTGTCCCTGGGCTGGCAGACCCAACACTCACCTTCTGCTTGCACAGGACTAAAATCTGGGTGCTCCAGCCCCACAAGGAGGGCTGGGCATGCAGTTCCCTGCCTGCTGCAACCACCAGCACCATGCTCACAGCCCTGTCCCCTCCCTCCACCCCAGACCTCGGCTCCTGCCTCTACCTCTTGCAATGGGATGTTCACCAGGATCATCAGCTTTTTGATGGCCACTTGGAGCTCCTGAAACAGGGGGTTCTGGGATGTGTCAGCCTCTAGCTCTGTGGGAACAGGCTCCTCCACGCTGGCCATCTTCTGCAGCCACTCCCACTCCTCCCTGGAGAAGGTCAGAGACAGACAGGTGAAGGAGGGAGCAGCTCAGGTGGATGTGGACACAATCTCTCTGAGAACTGTGTTTGCTTGGCTGTTCCTCTCCCAGACAGTGCAGCATCCCCAGGGATGTGGGAGAGGTGGAGGTAGAGAGAGAACTTGGTTTGCTCCAGGCTGAATCAGAATCACAGAATATCCTGAGCGGGACGGGATCCACAAGGACTGTCGAGTTCAGCTCCTGACCCCACACTGGACACCTTAACAATCCCACCCTGTGCCTGAGAGCGTTGCATGGCAGGGATAAGAGGGAATATTGCACTGCTGCTGAAGCGGGAGGTGTTGGGTGCTGCTAGCCTGGGTGGGGCAGAGCAGCCTGGCTGCCCCAGCTGAGCAGCCCTGCAAATCCCACCTGGAGATGTTGGGGTTGGAGCGAATCTTGACGTGGCACAGGATGTTGGGGAGCCGCTCTGGCACCAGCACTCGGATCTGATCCACGGCGCTGCACAGCTTCAAGTAGCCCAGGTAGAGGCCTGGGGAGAGGGCATGGCTGCTCCGCTGGTGGTAAGCCAGCTTGTCCTGGGGACAAAGGCACTGCTGGACTGAGCCACTCCTCACAGCAGGGCTCGTGCTGGTGCCACGGCACAGCCAGTCCAGCTGGAGAAGGGGAGCGGCACAGTGAGACAAGCTGGCGCTGCCAGGGTGAATCTGGCACCAGCCTGATGCCTCCCCTTGAAACAACAGGATTTTTGGAGGCTGGCTGAGCTCTGCTCCCCCTCTGCTGTGACCTTTCCAGGATGGGGGGCAGCAGGGAGCACTGGTGGTTCCCAGGGGAGCCCGCTGCAATCCCTGCCCCACAGCACCAAGACACACCTGGACAGAGATGAGCAGCGTGTCCAGAGCAGTGGGCTCCTCCGGGGAGGACACGGACTTGCGGCTGGTCTGCAGCTTGCAGATGGGAACCCAGCGCACGCTCTCGAAGGTCTGGTTGGTCTTCACCTCCTTCAGGGTGACGATGAGGATGTTGCCCTGTTTGTCTTTGATGGGCTCGAAGAAGACCTGCCCCAGGTCCTGGATGCCCAGCAGCCCCTGTGCGATGGGGTGGGAAGGCAGGAGAAAGCAGAGGGTCAGGGGACAATCCCGGAGGCACAGTGGGTCTGCGCAGCTGGGATGTGCCTGCAGCTGCCTGCTGGAAACCAGTCTGCCCAGCAAAGCACCCTGATGGTCCCCAGCCCCTCTGCATGGGACTGCCATGACACCCAGCACCTCATTGTCCCATGGCCGGCGTCCTGCCAGGGAGGAAGAGGCAGGGACCCGCGGCCATGGCCAGCAGGTCCTGGGTTTATCCCGGCTGTGAACATCCGTGTGCTGCTCCCAAAGGAGCTCAGCCTCCAGAGCCCCACTTAAAGTGTTTGCTCCCCACCCAGGCTGACCCTCACCTGCATCTGTGAGATGGCCAGCAGCATCTTGAAGCGCGTCTGCAGGATGCAGGAGCAGGAGGATTGGGACACGGTGACACACTGCCGCAGCCACAGGATCTCGTCCCACATACAGGACACCTGCACACACCACAGAGTCAGCGCTGCTGCTGCTGGGCCACGCCAGGGGGTTCTGGGGAAATGGTTTGCCTCTCTGTTTGAGTTGGGTTAGGAATGTGTGTGGGCATGCAGCACCTCTCAGCAGGGCTGCAAATAAATCCCTGTGCCACAGGCACTGAGGTGCCTCCATAGCCTGCACCCAAGGGCAGCCCTGAGCCACGTCCACTCACACCTTCTTCATCTAGGACTGAAGCCTGAGGTTTGAATGCAAGCTGGCCAAGGTGGGGAGGCAGAAGAAAGCACTCTCTATCAGCAGATAAGGACCACCCAGCAAACTATTTTGGCCCTGAGCTGCCCACATGCCCTTTCCCTAAGTCTGCTGACAGTGCAGGCGCTGGCAGCAGCTCCCTGTGCACCCTCCGGAGGAGGCAGGGGTGCCATGGCAGGATGCTGAGGAGAAGCAGCTCAACAGCCACTGACATCCCTGTGGAGAGGCACTGCCCACCCACCCTGGCACACAGCCTGCCCAGTGCAGCACCGCTCTGTCACCCATCTTTGGCCTTCCAGGGGCTGGGATGAAATGCCATTCCCTGGAAGTTTCCTGGTCCGTGCTGAACCCCAGCAAGCAGCAAGTCCATGGGCTGCCTGCACTGCCAAGCCCCTGTGTCTGGGTTGGAGGGGCAGCGGTGGTGCCTGACGCCTGCTGGGTCACCCTGGCACTCCTGGCCCTCTGCCCAAGCACGGGGTCCCTTGGCCACCCACCTTGGTGAACCAGAGGAAATCCTGCATGAGCAGGCAGGAGTAGGTGTCATCAATCTCCACCACAGGGATCTGGTCTTCATGGGTCACCAGGATGTTGTCATCCTTGTAGAAGATGGCCGTCAGGTAGAGGCCCCTGCATGGAGGGAGGACAGCCTTCAGTGTCACCCCCAGCTGCCAGCTCCATCTCCCAAAGGATCTCCCTCCTGAGGGAAGAGGAGATGCCCTGCCCCAGGTCTCCACTCCTCTCCAACAGCCCGTGGCAGGTGAGGCTTGTGGCTGGTACGGGAGCAGGAACCCAACATGTCCCAGCAGACACCATGGCCACTGATGCTGCAGCACGCAGCACAGAGGTGGGGCCACGCTGTGCAGGGGACACTGGGTCTGGACAAGCTGGGGTGCCAGGTGGCCCTCAGAGGTGACGCAGGGATCTGAGCACCAGCACAGCTTGGCCAGTCCAAATGGAGACACCAAGAGAACCTTTGATCTCTGGGCCATGAGACTCATCTCCACCGACAGCACCAGCTCACTCCTGGTGCAGAGCCCACTCTGAGCACCCCCAGCCCCCAGTGTGCAGGCCCAGCTCTCAGGCTGGGCAGCCCTGCTGGGACAGGGGCTCTCACCAACCCTGTGCACCAGCCTCTCACCGCTTCAGTGTCTTGAGGAACTTGCTGCCAGGGTGGAAGAGGTGCTTGAGGCTCTTGGACACCGAATGCTTTCTGCTCTGGGGCTGGTTCTTGCAGGGCTCTGTGGAGCAGAGAGCAGAGGATGCTGCAGCAGGAGATGAAGAGCTGATGCCAACTGGTTGGGAAGGCTCTGCCAAGGTCCCACTGCCTGAGCTGTGTCCCTGCTCTGCTCATCCATGGCACAGACCTACTCTTGCACCACCCCAGCTCCGTGGATCCCACCACAGCCCTGGGGGACTCAGCTGCACCCCCCAGCCTCCCTGGAGCACCGTGCTGTGGGCTCACCGTGGCAGATGCAGTGCTGGTGGACGGTCTTCACCTGGCCCAGCAGATGGTCCAGAGCTTCAGCCTGTCCCCTCCGGCGCGGCGCCCGGCCGTCGTACTCCCGCCAGTCTGGGGGGGACAGAACAGCGTCACCCCCAGCACCCTGGGGGAAAAGGGGCTCCCATCCCCTCCTCCCACATCATCTGGGCATGGCAGCAGCTGTGGGTGCTGGGCACCTCTGGGTGTGCTGGCAGATCCCCAGTTTTGTGCCACTCTTCCCAGGAACAGCGAGCTCCGCACAGCACCCTGTGCCCACCGGCCTTCCCACAGCGTGGCAGGGGCACAGCAGGGGGAAGGAACAAGGTTCTGTCTGTTGCTGCTGAAACTTCACTGGCCTTAAAAAATAAAATTCTTTCCAGTCTCTTCCTCCAGGTCTTCCCCAGTTGCTCCAGATGAGCGTTGGGAGCTGGGCTTACCTCGACAAACACATAAATAAACTCCTGCCAGCTCTACCCGCTGTGGGACGGCAGCAGGACCATGAGCAGGGCCGGGGAGGTGCCGGCTCTTCTCCCTCAACTTTGTATTAATTGCTTCAAACACCCCCTGTGTCCTGCCCGCTGCTGTTTTCCATGGAAAGTTCAGCTCTGTTAACTTTGGCTAGAACTTGCCGCTATTTTTAGTAGCTTTAAAAACACCCAGGGAGGTGCCTGACTATATTCTGCTGGGCCAGGGAGGGATCTCTACTGAAGGGAGAAATAGTAGTGGCAATAAAAATAAATAAACCCCACTCCTGTCTGATTCACTTCAGCCACACTCAATTGATGCCACCTGGATCTTGGTCACAGGGAATGTGACCTGTGTGAGGCAGCAAATGGGCTTTAAAGTGGGTGCAAACATGACAGGGACATGATAAAGCCAGGGTAGTGGACTGCCGTGCCCTTGCTGTGTGCATTCCTAGACATGCAAATGGATTTTTGGTGATTTCAGTGCTCTGTGGATCTGCAGCCAGAGCTGTGCTTGGTGCTGCATGTCTCTGACCCGTCACTGTTCAGCCCCACCTGTCCCCGGTGCCCTCACTGCTCCCTGGGTGGCTGCAGCATGCTGGTACAGGATGTGCTTCCATGGCCTGGTCCTTGGGACAAGCAGTCCTTGGGCTGCTCCTTACTCGTTCCCAGCACTAATCCCATGGGACACCACACAGGCACCTGTTTTGGGACTGGTGACAAGTGGCAGAGGCCATTCTAGAGCCCCCTCAGTCCTGAACTTCACCCTTTGAGCTGCTCCTTCCAGCCCAGTCCTCCTGGCCCTTCTCCACACAGCACCCCGGGGTGCCTTGTGTGACATTGGGTGGCTGTTTCCTGACACTTTTCCTGGGGCCAGCATGGGGAGGAGAGTGCTGACAGCCCAGAACTGGTCTCTGCTGGGGCTCGTGACCCCCATCCCAGCTCGATGCCAGGGAATGCAGGTGCTTGGGTCTGGAGGGGAGAGACCATGTGGTGGCATGGAGTGGGAGGCCACTGCCACCCAGGACGGGGCCACTCTGAGTCCTGGCTCTGAGCCACCTCCTGGCTTCCTCCTTGGGATGGGCTGATCCAGGTGGCCTGAAATGGCTCAGCCTTTCCCAGGTGGCAGGGATAATGCAAGGCTGAAAAATCCCTATTTGGCAAAGCACGTGTTGGCTGGAGGCAGCACCCCAGACCCCCAGGCACAGCCTCCCTGCCTGGCCTGAGACTCCAAATTCTGCCTTGGCCCTGGGTCCCCTCACTCCCATCCCAGCAGTGAGAGGGACCCCCGGATGGCACAGGGAGCTGCCCTGTCCCCCCCTGCCCTGCGCTGGCTCCCATGGGGGTGTTCCTGGGGGTACTCACTGGAAGGGATGGCGAAGGGAGGCGTGGAGGCTTGCGGGGGACCCCAGCCCTTCATGTTGTAGGCAGACACCCGGACGTGGCACGCCGTGCCCTGCAAGGAGAGCGGCACACTCAGCACACCCCTGCCTCCCCCGGCTTGGCAGGCAAGGCAAGGAGGATTCACCCAGCCCCCTGCTCCAGGACACCCCGAGGAGCACTAAACTGGGAGCCCACAGCCCGGATCACTGGCTCTCACCTCCCCTCCTGTACCCAGTCCTTGTTATCAGACACAAGGGAATCCCTGTGGCCCTGCTGGGTGCGTTTGGGGCACACAGAGGAAGGACTGGACATTGCAAATGCCCCTCGCCAGAGATGCTCCAGCCCAAAAGACTCAGTGCTGCTGTAGATTGGGGTGCTGGCGATCCCCTGGCATGTGTAAGGATCCGGCCCCTGGAGACAGGGAGCTGGCCCAGCACTGTCAAGGGCTTGTAGCACAGTGACAGTGATTAAAGCCTCTGATTAAAGCCCAGTCAAGCTGCCAGATGTTGCCAGGCCTCCAGGCACTCAAGGAGGCGACAGGAGCCTGTGAAGCAGCTCTGAGAGTGTGATTGATGGGCTCGGAGCAGCTCCTTGCAGCGACGCAGCTCTGGGCTCTGCTCGAGCCCCTCCTGAGGGCAGCTCAGCCCTGACAGCGCTCCTGAGCTCGGCACTGCTGCCATGCCTGAGCCCCTCGCACCTCCCCAAGGCTGCTCCTCCACTCGGTGGTCCCTGCCTGCCTACCCCTGGTAAGGGTGACCCCATTTATCCCAGCGTGTGCCCGCCTTCCCACCCTGAGCTCCATCCCACCACTGGCCCAGGGGACAGCTGACAGGCAGCATGGCTCTTGTGGTTCTCAGGGAGATAAAACAGCAGGAAGCCACAGTTCCACCAGCCATGACCTTGCCGAGCTCCCGAAGATGGAGATGGGGCTGGTCCCCCCTCTCGGTGACATCAGGGCTGGGGCGAGGGGTTGGACTGTGCAGGTGGCAGAGGAATGAGCCACTGATTTATTGCCCAGGAAGAGCCTGGGTGGAGACAGGAGTGGGGTGGGGGACAGAGGATAAATCAGGCGTTGGGTGAATGGGTCCATTCTGCCTGTCACTGCCGAGTCCCCAGGCACCCTGGCAGGGACGTCCCCCGCTGTCAGTGGCTGCGGCCGTGCAGGGACAGACAGATGCCTCTCCCAGCCCCACGCTCTTGGCTCTGCCCAGGCTGTGCCCACGGCACGCAGCGTGGCACAATCCTATTGTTCCTGCTCGGAATGATCGTAGAAACAAAGAATCATTAAAGTTGGAAAAGGCATCTAAGATCACTGAGTCCAACCACTGCCAAGGCCACCACTAAACCATGTCCCCCAAGTGCCAAATACACGTCCTTTGAACACTTCCAGGGATGATGACTCCCCCACTGCCACGGGCAGCCTGACCCCCTCCCCACAGGCTGCACTATGGCCTGTGGCTTTTCCCAGCTGTGGGCTCTCCCCACCGAGCCCTGCCCGCTGTGGGCACCCTGGCACTCACCGACACCAGCCCCTGGATGGTGAAGTGCAGATCCTTCAGCTTGTCGATCACGGCTTCTCCCAGCAGGGGCGAGAAGGTCGGGGAGCAGCTCCACTCCACTGCAAGGAGAGAGACCCCAAGGTGCCATGTGGCCCTGGAGTGGGGACAGGCCACCAGGGCTGGGGCAGCGTGTCACAGGCAGCAGCTGCAGGGGGACTGCAGACAGCACAGCAGCTGCAGGCAGCGGAGCGAAGGCAGGGGAAAAGGTGATGCATAGTGGGGGGAACGCCATGGGGAGCTGCTGTCCTCACCAAGCCACATCAGATGGGGTCAGCACCTTCAACTGGTGTCTCAGAAGTGGGGGATGGAAGAAATTCTTCCAGAAGACAAAAATATCTGCTTTAAGTGGGTGAGGGGTGCAGGACAACAAAGTCCTCCCAGTGTGCAGGATGACGGGGCAGCCAACAAGTGACACCCCAAGGTTTGCCTTGGTGCATGATGATGTTTGGTCTAGCTCAGAGCATTTGGGTGGTGGCCAGGCTGTCCAGCAGCTCTGGCTGCTTCTGTGCTCCAGCATAAAACTGTCCTGACTGGGGCTTGGCAGCACCGCCCATGGCACTGTTGTGTTGCCACGGGGTGCAAGGCACCTGCTGTGGCTGTGTGACCCTGCCCTGCTGCGGGGATCCTGGTCCTTACCTTTGTACTTGGTGACAACAGCTGAGTTGACGCTCAGGGGCTCCCAGAAGGTCACCTGCAATGAGGAGCTGCTGGCCACAGAGAGGTGGACGCTGCTGGGGGCATCTGGCACTCCTGGGGACAGAGAGTGCAGGGACTGCTACAGCGAGGACGGTCGCTCTGAACCCCCCTGTGTCTCTCTTGGGCCTCTCCCCGGTCCCAGGGACATACTCCCCGAGTGGAACATGTTCTCCCCTCCATGCACCCATATTGCGAGCCCTGGCCACAGGGTGCAGGGACCCTCTGATGGGTGCTGGTGCCACGCACAGCCCCACTCCTTGCCCCGGTGCAGGGGCAGCCCCCCGGCCCCAGCCCTCCTGCGGTCACTCACGGGCATGCTCAAACCCTGCCTTCATGCGCTTGTACAGCCGGAACCGCCACTCCCAGGCCTTGAGCTGCTTCTCCTTCTCGGAGCAGTCAGCGTTGGGCGCCTCGTTCACCACCTGTGCCATCAGCTCGTTGACGCGCTGCTCCGCTTCCCGCACCAGCGTGGAGAGGTGCAGCGAGCGGCTTTCCAGGCTCACGACTGTGGGTGGGCGGGCATGGCCGTAGGGCCCAGGAGGGGAGGGAGGAGAAGGTGGTTAGGGCAAGCTCTGCCTCCGCTGGCAATGAATCCCCACCGTGTGACCCCATCCTCCCCTGCACGTCCTGGTCCCGGGGTGCACTTGAGTGCACGGTTCCCCTCGAGCCCTGCTGCAGCCTGCCCCAGTCTCCCAGAGCCCAGTGATCGCCTCCCCACCTGCACCCAATGCCTGTGGTGTCCCACTGCACCACGCTGGACACCCAGGTGATGGGCACGGCACAGCTCCCTGCCCCAACTCACAGTGGGGGCTCTCCTTTGCTCCTGCCTGCAGCAGGGCCCTGGCGATGGGAGCATTGTTGGTCATGATGGCGATGTCCAGGGGCAGGAGCCCCTCGCTGTTGGGGGTGTTGAGGTCCAGCTCCTCAGGGCTGTAGTGCTTCAGCAGCTCCTGCACCCTGTCAAGGTCCTGCAGCTCCACGGCCTCAAAGAGGGCAGCATTGCTCTGGAACTGGGTGAAAAGAGAAATGGAGCTGGGCTGAGCATGGGGCACCCTCCTCCCTCCCACCAAACACCCTGGACCCTCACTAGCACCCCATGAACCCAATCAGGGAGAGGGTGCCCTCATCCCAAAGGCTTGGGAGCATCAGCTCTTTGCAGACACATCTGGATGATGCCAAGCCAACACCTGGACCACCTCCAACTCAACTTGCCACGGCTTCACTTAACACATTCTTGTGCTCCCACCCAGGTTCCAGCATCACCCACACAGGGACGCTCTGTCCCCATGTGGAGGGAGCCAGCAGGCACTGACCAGGTAGGACTTGCGGAGCTTCTCCTTCTCGCCCCGTCCCACCAGGCTGCCCTCGTCGAAGGAGGTGTAGTTGACACGGAATTTCCCGGACAGGTTTCGGTAGAGCCTCTTGGCCGCGTTTGGTGAGGAAGGGCCCGGCGGCTTCCTGGCCTGCGCCAGCTGCAGGTCCCGCATCTGCTGCGTCATTTTAGGGGAGGATGACCTGGGAAAAAGCCAGGAGAGAAATGAGGCATGGAGGATGTGCCAGAAAGGCAGAGGCACATCTGTATTGTCGGGACCAAGACAGGAATCAGGAGAGCAGAGCTCTCCTGGGCAGCACCCACGTGAGCGGCTGCAAGGTGGATGCCGGTGCCAGCAATGCCCTGACCCATCTGTTTTCAGCTGAGGCAGATCTGTTCCTCCTCCTCACTCCTGCTGCTGGCCCTGCAGGTGCACCAAAGGGCTTGTATGATCCCTGCAGGTAAGACATTTCCTTCCAGACACAAGCTGGGATGCCCAAAACGACCTCAGGCTGCTGAGCTCTACAACTGGTCTGGATCCATCTCACCAGGGCAATATCTCCACATGCCCAGTTCCACCATCCAGCTCCTACAGAGATGGGCTGCCCCATCTGGGCATGCCCACACCCTCAGAGTGCAGTGGAGGCTGCAGGGGCCGGCAACCCCCAGCCCCGTGCTGGGTGAGTGCTGTCCATCACTGTTGGCTTGGGATAGCCTTGTGTACCCTCTCCACACCCACCCTTCCACAGGAACCCGTGTCCTGCACTTACCACCATCCCTCAGCCCTCTTTGCCATGTGACTTTTCTTGGGGCTGTTATCCCAGCGAAGGGCACCCTCTGGAAGTGAAGTGGGAGCAGGGAACAGATGAAAGGCCATTTCTAATGGCATCTGGACAATGCCAGGTCCTGATGGGGACCATTGACCTCAGTCTTCTGCTCGCCAAGAGATCCAGGCTTCACAGCTGCTCCTTACCTTCTCCATCCATTAACCTACAAAATCTTTTCTCCTCTCTGATTATAGAATCTCAGACTGGTTTGGGTTGGAAGGGACCTTGAAGACCATCTAGTTCCAACGCCCTGCCACTGGGACAGGATTTTGATTCTTATTTTCAATATCTACAAGTCACAAGGAAAGCTGGTGTCTTTTCTGGGGCTCCCCAGAGTGGGAGCTGTCCCTCTCCCTGCAGCCAGGACCCTCCTGCCTCCATCAAGACCTCATCCCACCAGACAAAGTCCCCTGCTTTGGTGTGAGAGTGGCCTTGTTGCTGTGTGGGGCTTTTGCCCATGAGTCATCCCCTACAGCACGGAGGGTTTCCACTGTGTCAAACATCTGATCCCCTTCTTGCCAGAGCTCTGGCGCAGTTCCCAGGGGAGCACCAGGTCTGAGGAGCATTTAGCACAACTACACTCCACATGGTTTCTCTCCCTTTTGACCCCATCCGCCTGTGTACAAGGTCAGACATTTAGGGGCAAGGTCTTCCCCCACCGCTTTATTGGTTAAATACCAAGTGTGATGAAAGCATGGCATTTGGCTGAAGGTCGTGCCAAAGCACTCCAGCGAGGCTGTGCCTGCAGTAAGGATGTTTATAAAGCCATCATCGTGGGACAGGATATTAATAACCCCCTCACTCGGCGCCCTTTGTAGTCCTCATTTCAGATGAGGCACAGTGGGCTGCAGGAGGACTTTAATGATTTTACCTTTTATTACTGTGATATTTAAGAGTGGAAAATGCTGCGGAGGTTGGCTCCTGGCAATCATTCATCTCACCAGCTCCAGCCTGGATTTAGAGGTCTCCAGTGTGGCCCAAGCCACGGTGTCAAGTTGCTGCCCTGGGCTGCTCCAGGAATGGACATTATCTGAACACGGGGCTTCATGGATCAGACTGAGCAGCAACCACACCAACCTAAGGCCCATTTGCAAAAGCAGACAGGTGTTTTGTCACTTCAGGTGGCAAAATACCTCCGAGCAGCCATGTGGGAGTGGGTGAGTTTTGAGCAGCAGAGTCCTACTGGTCCTGGTGGGGAGGAAGGGATCAGCACCCAGGAGGGTGTCACCATGGTGGGAGAGACCTGCACAACGCAAGGAAGGGCTGGAAAACCAGTCCTGTGGTCTCCAGGACATGGAGTCCTCACCCTGAGCACACCATGTGTCCTTGTGGACAGGGAGCAGCTCCTGGCATGGCCTCTCCAAGGGCTCCTCGTGCCAAGGGCTCGCACACGGCACACGCAGCCTTCTACAGAGGGCAGGTACAGGACCCCAGAGGGCACAGGGGCGGAACAGCAGCACAGCTCTGCTGCCACTGGTGCAGAGAGATGAGAGAAAAGCCACCTGTGGCCTGAGCAGGCAGCGCTGTTCTGGCAGGAAGAGACAGGAAGGCAGCTCCTGACCCTCCGGCAAAGCCCAAGATGCAAAGCACTCCCTGGCATATTTGGGAAAGAGAACCGGCTCGAGAGGTTCTCCAGCAAAACCTTGCCCTTTTTCTTGTGTTTAAGAGTTCCCTGCTGCCCAAGTCCTCCTCTCTCCATCTCCAGCTGCTGCTCAGAGGTGAGGGTGGCTCTTTCAGCAGGCTCATCAACAAGATGCATAAATTCCACTGCAGCTCCCCTTCTTCCAAGGAGGCAACAATGCTCTCCCACACGGAATGCTCTTCACTCTACGGGAGCTGGAGCAGACCCTGCTGTAACAGATCCCTGCTCCATTCGTGCCTGCAGAATTAGGGTTTAAAATGGAGTGGTGCTTTGGAGCAAAAGTCCTTTTTCCTGCCAATTAAAATACACGGCAAATGACCCAGTGCAAGCAGAATGCACAGCTGGGAGGAAGCTCTCTCAGAGATGGCAGAAACAGAGACACAGACAAATTTCTCACTGCTTTCCCTCCTCAAATTTGCTTTTAATGAGAAGTAAAGAGATGGAAATTATTCAGTGCTCAGGAGTGAACATCTATGTATATTAAACCAGCTGCCCCCGAGATAAAAGAGTTTCCTGGCCTGTGGTTATGAGTCATCTGGACTCAGTGAAATGGTCTTGATTTCTCTAGAGCTAAACTTTGCCCTGGAGCAACTGATAGCTGAAAACAACACCCACAGATGTCCTACCCTCAGGGGCTGACCTGCCAACACCAGCTCACCCATGGTAAAGCCCCATCCTGCAGGGAGGTGTGGGAGCAGATCCCACCTCCTCTGCCTGAAGAGTCTCAGTGCAGCCAAACTAAATTTATCCCAGCCACAATTGGTTCTTGTTGCTAATTATTGTCCTACGGTCTGCAAGCAGGGGCTGGGTGCTTTGCCTGCCCCAGCAGCTCAGCTCTCTGGCCATGGGGGATGTGTTTGTGACCATCAGGGAGGTGATGTGGACATCAGGTTTGTAGTGCCATGAATCCACACACCAGCAAACTCCATCACCCTCTCCATGCAAAGGGCTGAGGTTCTGTGGAAGGATGTGTCAGATCCATTGAGGGTCAGTTCTGGGCCTCTCATGACAAGAAAAACCTTGAGGGGCTGGAGCGTGTCCAGGGAAGGGAACAGAGCTGGGGAAGGAGCTGGAGCCCCAGGAGAGGCTGAGGGAGCTGGGAAAGGGGCTCAGCCTGGAGCAAAGGAGGCTCAGGGGGGACCTTGTGGCTCTGCACAAGTCCCTGACAGGAGGGGGCAGCCGGGGGGGGTCGGGCTCTGCTGGCAGGGAACAGGGACAGGAGGAGAGGGAACGGCCTCAGGCTGGGCCAGGGGAGGTTTAGGTTGGATATTGGGGAAATTCCTTCATGGGAAGGGTGGTCAGGCACTGGCACAGCTGCCCAGGGCAGTGCTGGGGTCACCATCCCTGGGAGGATTGAAAAGCCATGTGGATGTGGCACGTGGGGACATGGTTTAGTGGTGGCCTTGGCAGTGCTGGGTTAATTGTTGGATTTGATGATCCTAAACGTCTCTGCCAACCTTAGTTATTCTATCTATGATTCTGTCTCAGGAAACCAATGCAATAGAGGTGGTTTTCTTTTTTCTAAAAGCACATGAGGACGGATGAGCATAAGGCACCTTCATTTTTTCCTTCCTCCAGCATCAAACACAAGCAAATCCACTGGGTAGCTTATAATGTGGTTTATGAATATTCGGAATGTTAATGTTTGCAGCACTGCAGATCTTGGCCTAGTAAAAAGTGTTACTAATTGTTGCAATTCCTTGATTTTAAGTGCATTTTGTTGAAGGGCGTAGCCCGTCCGAGTGTCCAGCTGAGAACCAGTCCCCAACAGGCACGGCTGCTCTGTCCCATGACAGAGCCCAGAGCCCGGCTGGCTGCGAGAGCCCTGCCCCCCTGAGCCCAGGGGTACCTGGACAGGCAGGGAATGACCACCCTGCCCACAGGTCACCAGGCCAGACATAAGGAAGAAATTTTTTATCATGACGGTGGGCAGGCCCTGGCACAGGGTGCCCAGAGCAGCTGTGGCTGCCCCTGGATCCCTGGCAGTGTCCAAGGCCAGGTGGGACATTGGGGCTTGGAGCAGCCTGGGACAGTGGAAGGTGTCCCTGCCCATGGCAGGGGGTGGGATGGGATGAGCTTTAAGGTCCCTTCCAACCCAGAACAGTCCATGATTCTGCGATGTGGCTGGTGGGGACCATGGTGGCCATCCCACACCCCCTCTCACCAGCAGCAGCTCCTGTGCAAGCGGAGCTGCTGCTGGTGGCAGTGACCTTCCAGCCACATCCCGGGGCTGCCTGGTCCCTGCTGCCCACCAGGCTGGCTGTGGGGAGGGTGAGCCCCCGGGTGCTGCCCAAGGTGGCAGGGAGAGGGCAGGTTCCAGGCACAGCAGCAGACACGAGCTCAGCACTGCGCTCCGGTCCGGGGGCAGCGTGGGTGGCTGTCACTGCGGGGAGCTGCTCCCACCATTCCCAGCCCGATGCAGCAAGCAAGGAAGCAGCAGAGCTCTGTGCACGAGAAAAAGGGAGCCTGAAGGATGGGGGATGAAAGGTGCTGATGGCTTTCAAAGGACAAGGGGTGGTATTGGGAGCAGAAGAAAGACTGGGCCCTTGCAGTTTGCGGAATCCTCACAGCCATGTGGATGTCAGTGGTACATTAGCACAAGATGCCACACTCCAATTCAGTCCACAGGGGGATCCAAGGTTGGAACAGGCAAAGGTCAGAAGCCTAAAAACCAGTTACCAGGGAGACACAACCCAACCCAGCCAAGCTCACCCCATCAGGGAGCTCGCACCAAGAGGCGACAGCACCAAGCACGGGCAGCAGGGCAAGGGGGGATTCTGCCCCTCTGTCCCCCTCAGGTGAGACCTCACCTGCAGAGCTGCCTCCAGATCTGGGCCCCCAGCACAGGAAAGTGAGTCCAGAGGAGGCCGTGGAGATGCCCCAAGGGCTGGAGCCCCTCTGCTCTGGAGCCAGGCTGGGAGAGCTGGGGGTGCTCACCTGGAGAACAGAAGGCTCCAGGGACACCTCAGAACCCCTTCCAGGGCCTAAAGGGGCTCCAGGAGAGCTGCAGAGGGACTGGAGACAAGGGCTGGAGGGACAGGACACAGGGAATGGCTTCCCACTGCCAGAGGGCAGGGCTGGATGGGATATTGGGAAGGAATTGTTCCCTGGGAGGGTGGGCAGGCCCTGGCACAGGGTGCCCAGAGCAGCTGTGGCTGCCCCTGGATCCCTGGCAGTGTCCAAGGCCAGGCTGGACATTGGGGCTTGGAGCAGCCTGGGACAGTGGAAGGTGTCCCTGCCCATGGCAGGGGTGGGATGGGGTGGGCTTTAAGGTCTCTTCCAACTTGAGCTGTTCCATGGTTGTATGATCCTATGAGATCAAGTGGCAGCATCAACACACGGGTGTTTCTGAGAGAGAAATCCGAGTGTGAGAGGTCTCTCCACTCCTGAGCACACTCGGCCTGGCCCACGCCCAGGGCCACGCTCACCCCTGGGCAGCAGGAGTTCACGGCTGTGGCCATGGACACTCAGGCACCAACACTCGACAGCAGAGACCAACACTCAGAGCAGCTCCTCTACACCATGGGCACAGGAACAAAAAGTGCCGCGTCCGGCACGAAGAGGAGCTGCTGATGCACTTGCATTTTCCACTCTTTTTGCCCAAGCATAAGCAAGTTTTCATGACTGGCAAAACAGAGGCTGGATTAAAAATGGAACATGAGTAGGGCAGCCCTTCCAAAGAGTGGGATTTCATAACCCACCAAAAAGCACGCTCAAAACTAGGACCAAATGCCATGATCAGCATCCCTGCGAGGCAGGAGGGCTCATGGAGCAGCAGGCACAGCAGTTACCCACCCTGGGATGTGCAAACCACCAAGGCATTTAGGTGCTGTGCAGTGACCTGGCCATGCAGACATGGAGCAAAACACTCCTGCTCCATGGAAACATCTGTGTGCCTAGAAAATGCACTTGCTTATTGAAACCTGGGTCCAGGGAAAGGCACCAAAGCAGACTTTGTTTGTTTGTTTGTTTGTTTGCTTCCTCCAGCTTTTCTCTTTTCTCCCCATTTGGCAAATCTGCTGGGTTTTGTTTTGAGTGGAGCTGAAGCGAGCATGCCTCTTTTGTTTAGCAATAACAACTAACTTATATAGATGCTGCTCCTGCCAGGACATTTTTGTTGGAGCTCCAGAAGCCCAGTGCTGTTAGACCCCAATGCTCAGAGGAGCTCAGCGTGGTGTCAGGCCCCTGGGTTGGCGCAGAACCCCCTGAGCATCAACGGCAGCACATCGTCCCTGCTGTCCCCATGCCGGGCACAGCACGGTGTGCCTGTGCTGCCTGAGGAGCTCATGGCCCACGGCAGCAGAGAACACCTCTGTGGACACACAGCCCACCAGGGTGCAGTGGGCTCTGGAGTGGAAAGCTGCCTCCCAGCAGCTCGTGACCCACATGAAAAGCACATCCTGGGTGGGATCTGCAATATCCAGCAGTGCCCAGCGCCCTGCGCCTCTGCAGGGGATGAAGAGGAGCATTCCCCTCAGAGCATCCCCCCGTGCCATCCAGGCTACTCCCCAAATCAGAAGGTTTAGCACTCTTTGGGGAACACTTGTGCTGGGAGAGCATGACAAGGACCCCCCAGGTCCAGTCCTCACTCAGCTGCGGCAGAAGGCACTTTCACAGTCTGGACACAAAACATCCCACACCACAGGGCTGGCTGGGGGTCAGCAGTGTCCTCCTGAGGCTCAGCCATGTCCCCTGGTCTGGCACAGCAGGAAAGAGCCTGCCTGAAGGGCTCATCCCTACTGCATCTCCCTCTTAAATCACAGGCTGAATTCGGGAAAGACGGAGACTTCAGGACTCCAAGAGAGGTTCGGAGCCAACCAAGTAGATCACTCGCTGACAGTGTCCCATAAAACACCCCACTGCTGCAGGCCCAGCAGTGCCTTTGGGGAGGAAGGGAGCGGAGACGCTTGAGCAAACTCTGCTGCAACACAATAATGCTGCCGCTTCTTGCTTTTCCTTATTTTTTTAATTAGGTCTCCTGATCACTGCTTAAAAGTGAGACCAGAAGGATCTTATGGTTCAATCCTCATTAAAATATACCCCAAATCAGACTTTCATTTGCAGATGTGTCCCTGTGACCTCTGCCATCACAGTCAGGACTGCTGTCAGGCACACGCTGCTGTCACACAGTGCCGCTGTCCCGGCCGAGCCAAGCACGGGCATCCCTCCTGCACAGGCACCTCACGCAGCACTGCCAGGGTGTGGGGGCACCTCTCCTTGGGGACTGTGCTGAGGACATGGCACGGAGACTGGCTCCCCAGCCAAGGCAGCTGATGCTGCCAAAACCACCAGCCCATGAGCACCACCTTGGGCTGCAGCAAAGGGGGCACCAGCGGGCACAGCCTGGCTCCTGGCATCCTAGCCTGGCTCCAGGCACCCCAAACCATCCCTTGAGTGAGGAGATTCAACATTTCAGAGGCTCACACAGTTTCCATCCACAGATCTGGGTCAGGAAGGAGATGCTGGAAGCTTCCACACTCGGCCCAGCTCTGCTGATTTTACTGTTTTCACAAGGATTTACCCTAGCAGAGCTCCTGCATGTCCTGCCCGGAGGCTCCTACCTAGAAAATCCACAGAAAATCCACTTTTCTGCTTCTGTGCTACCAAATTTCTGCGGGGATGGAGCTGAGTGGGTCTGTGCATTACGGACTGAGGGCATCTCTGGCTGGAGGGGTTCGGGAGCTGCTCTCGGGATGCGGCATCCCTGTGTGACCCGCACGTGTCCCTGCGGCACCTCCCGGTGCCCAAAGCCGCCGGTCCCTCCCCAGCGGCACAGGCACCGGGGATGGCTCAGCCCGGGGCTCCTACCTCCCGGCCAGGGCAAACCTTCCCCGCTGCCTCGCCACAAAGCCAGCCTTTAATTGCTGCCTGACATTAAGTATCTGAGCAAGGAAGTCTTGGGTAAATGTTCTTGCTATGGGAACACACAGTGCTGAGTCTCTTTAATTACATTGTTTTTGTTTGGCTGTTTTTATTAGTTGTGCTGCGGCTTCCCCTCCCTGACAGGCCAGCGAGGCTCACGCTAAATATGGCCGGGTTTAAAGTCCGCCGTGAAACCCGAACCGCGGCACCAGACTGGCTGGACGCGGTGCAAGCCAGGGTTACGCGGGACACGCATTCCAGCCGCCGGGTCCGGCCCGGCCCCGCGCTCCCCCCGCCCTGCTCGCACATCGCAGCCTCTCCGAGAACAACCACCGCGCTCCAAGCCACCTCTACAGCTCGCTCTTCCTTGCCCTGTGAAACCCTGCAGGGAGCAGCCCAGCCCTGGGCCCCAGGCTGCCCCATTTCCATCGCGCCCATCACTTCCACACCGGCCCACATCTCCACGGTAGCCATCGAGCCCGTCTCCATCACAGCCATCGCTTCTGTGCTCTCCCCATCCCAAACTGCCCTGCCCCACACCTGCTCAGGCCACCTCCGGGCTGCCCCTCGGGGCCAAAGAGCCTTCTTCCCACTGGCCACACTGCTTTCATCTTCCTCTGCCCTCCTTGTTATTTTAAAGGCATTCCAGAGGATGCTGTCAGGCTTGGATGTGGTTTGGTTGGGTTGTTTGTTTTCGTACTGGAGGTTTTATGATCGCATTGGGAACAAGCCCTAATTGAGCTGCAATTCGAATTGCAGTCCGTGGGTATTTGTTTCATTTTTGGAAGGGCTCAAACGGCTGTGCAGCTTAGGCTGGAGAATGCATTCGGTTTTAACTGGAACCTGATGGAGACAGGACAGAGCAGGACAGGCTGCCCCGAGCCACGACCAAAGTTCCTGGGGAAGCCCAGTGTGGTCAGCCCGGTGCCAGGTACCCACGACACAACAGGCACTGTTGGTGGTGATCATAGCCCTGTGACCACCCAAAAACCCTGGCACTGTCAGGGAGGAGGCAGACAGAGCCAGAACTCTGCTGCCAAGAGCCAAGCGCACAGCCCTGGGGCCAGGCTCGGTGGGGGCTTGCAGCCACCCTGCGAATCCCTGTTCCCGGCAAATTTCTGTTCCCTGTGAACTCCTGCCCCCTGCAAGCCCCTGCAAACCTCTGTCCCCTTCAAACCCCTGTCCCCTGCAAACCCCTGCCCCCTTCAAACCCTCGTCCCCTGAAAACCCTGGCCCTTCAAATCCCTGTACCCTAAAAACCCCTGTCCCCTGCAAACCCCTGTCCCCTGAAAACCTCGTCCCCTGCAAACTCCTGTCCCCTTCAAATCCCTGTCCCCTGCAAAACCCTGTCCCCTGCAAAACCCTGTCCCCTGCAAATCCCTGTCCCCTAAAAACCCCTGTCCCCTTCAAACCCTCGTCCCTTGAAAATCCCGTCCCCTGAAAATCCCCGTCCCCTGCAAACCCATATCCCCTTCAAATCCCTGTCTGTTGCAAATCCCTGTCCCCTTCAAACCCCTGTCCCCCTTTAAACCCTTGTCCCCCTTTAAACCCCTGTCCCCTGAAAACCCCTGTCCCCTGAAAACCCCTGCCCCCTAAAAACCCCTGCCCCCTGTAAACCCCTGCCCCCTGTAAGCCTCTGCCCCCTGACAGCCCACATTCTGCAAATATCCATGCTCAGCAAACCCCTGCAGTCGGCAAACCCCTGTTCCCTGCAAACCTCTGCAGGGGTTTGTGACCTTGTGCTTGCCTGGCCCCCGAGGAAAGGGAGCCCAGCACCCCAGAGGGAGCTCAGCACCACTGCTGGCTGCTCCTTGCTGAGTAAGGAGCTGCCTCCAGACCGGAGCTGCTCGCAGGGAACAGGCAGCAAGAACGGGCAGGACCTAAAGGTCAGTGCCCAGACTGCCCTCCATGGGAACTGCGTTGGTGTCACCTTCTGCTGACCGTGTCCCACAGCGACTGCCAGAAGCACTGCTCAGCCCCACACCCAAATGTGCCTGATGCTTCCAGCACCAGCAACCAGCCAGACCTTCCCGGGGATGGGTGGACAGGCAGACAGAGGGACCGGAGAGCACCTGCTCTGCTCCACTCCCACCCTGCCAGGATCTCACAAGCCCAGATGCTGCAGCAGGTCAGCAGAGCTCTGGGAGACACCTCCAAGCCACTAACACTGCCCTGGTTCAGTCAGAGTTCCACATGGGGAAGCAGATGAGCTGTGGGGACTCGCTGCCCCATGTCAGGAGGAAACCCTATCCCAGCCTGGCCTGCCAGGAACGAGCAGTGCTCCTGCCACAGCTGCATGTGTGCAAACCCTGCTCCAGGGGATCAAATGCAGGAGCTGAGTCATACGACGACCGGGCTCAAAGATCACTGAAGGCAAAAGGAGGCAGAAAAAATATCCCTCTGGGTTCACAGGGGCCCACTTTGGATCCAACAAGAGCAGAAGGTGGATGCTCAGCACGGAGATGCCCAGAGCACAGGTGGCATGCCGGGAGGAGTGAGAAGGGATGTAAGGTCACACTCACCCGAGCCTGGTCCTGTCCCCTTCCTTGGGTCCTGACACCCACTTCTGGGGGGGAGCAGGGCAGGTGGCTGGCAGAGCCCTTGGGGCCAGAGGTTGTTCCAATGGGAGGTGGAAGGGGGCTGGGATGGCAGTGTCCCAGCTGCTCTGAGGGCTGCTGCCTCGGACCTGCACCCCAGTGAGATGCCTGGGACCTTCCAGGAGCCAGGAAGAAGCACTCACCCATCTGTCCCCAGGACGGCTTGAGCTCGTGCCAGAGGGATGTTGTGTGTTCTGTCATGGCCTCACCCCAGGGTTCCGCTGTCTCCTCACTCCCCTGACACCCACCAGGGCTCTTCCCCAGAGTGTGGCTCCTCCGCATCACTGTGCCCTTTCCTGGCATGGGGGGGTTCCGCACTCAGGCGCACTCAAAGGTTGGCTCAGCTCCTGGTTCTGCTGGAAACAGGGCTCCAGGGAGCCCCATCCCCACCGCCTCGCCCTGGGGCTGCAGTCACCCGGCATGGGGGCGCAGCTACGCGTGCTGGGGGCTGAGACCTGCAGGCTCATCACAGCAGTGGGAGGCAATCCATTTGCGCCCAGGCCCGCAGAGAAGCACCAAATCCTTTAACCTCCTGCGCCACCTGGTGCCACAGGGAAGGACGTGCCACCGGGACGCGCCTCCCAGCGCAAACCACCTCTTCTCCAAAACCATCGAATGGTAGCAAAATGGCCCAAGAAGGTCTTCTGGAGGTCCCCTGAGCTCACTCCCCCATGCCTATGGCTGGGCTCCATCCTCAGCCGCCTACACCCCACCTGTACTTCCCAGTCCTCCAGTCCATCACTGGGATGTTCCTTCTGGTGGAAACCCACCTCCAGTCCATTGTCCCACCCAAGCCATCCAGCCAGATGGGCCCAGCATTCCGATGGAAACCAGGCTGAAGACTTCCAGAGCTGCACCCAAAGGGGTTACAAAAGGGAGCCCACAGCCATTGATCTCGGCGGGGAGGAGGAGACAACGGCCCAGGCACAATGGAAGAGCAGACAAACGCACACGCCCAGCTCCAGAGCTGCTGCCCAGCTGGTAAATGTTACTGCAGCCAGAAACCCATTTCCCGCTGGAAGGCGCCCAGCAGGAGCCAGCCGGCAGTGCCGGGCACGCCGGCCACTGCCCACAGACTGTCCCTGGCACGGCTACCAGGAACAGCCACCCCCACTGGGATCTCCCTGGCCCAGCATGGCCCAGCCGGGCAAACCCCTCTCCTGGCACAGCTTCCTGCCAGGATTTGCTCCCAGCTTGCTCCAGATCAGCTCCCTGCCCAGCACCCCCTGGGGTCTTCTCTGACCACCCCACCACGTTGCCCTGGGGCTGGTCTCATGCCAGCACCACCCAACTCATGAGCAACAGCAGAGGGGCCGCGTCACTGCCACCCAACTACAACAGCATCTCCATGGAGTCAGAGTCCAAAGCCTGCAGTCCAAAAGGAGAAGCCAGTTTTTTCCACTGCTTTGCTAGAAAACACCCCACGAGTGCCCGAGCACTAACTGGGGACAGTAACCACCAGCAGGGCCTCCCTCCAGCTGGGGTTTGCCTGCTCCTTCATCAGACCAGAGCTTCCCCAGCTCATGTGTCACTTCTCTGTCTGCAGAAAGCTCTGAGATGCCACCAAGGGAAGAAACCCCAGATGAAGATAACGGAGTCTGTGGAGGAATTTCAAAGCCCTCAGGACAGCAAACAGAAAAAATTTCCATGCTAATATAAAAGAGCAACTTTGAAAACCATAGGGATCACCAGGTCAAACCTCCAGCTACCAGGACCTGCTTAGCCTGGACTTGATGGCCTGGAAGGTCCTTCCCAGCCGTAATGGTGATGTGATTCCGTCCCTCCATGCATGGCTGTGACGCTGCCGAGCTCACCCATGGGACAGGCAGGTCTACAAACACCCTTTCCCAGGTCTCACGTGACAGAAGCGTTTCCTCAGCTTCTCCTCCCCTCACAAGGCACTGCCCAAGCTGGCCTGAGCTCTGCTCCTTGTCTCTGCTGAGGGTGAGAGGCAGGTGACACCCACAGCCAGTGCCACGCATGGGAAATGGGACAAAGACAACGGTGTCTTGGGTAAAGTGCTTTTGAGACTTGTTCCTGGGAAACAGCTCCTTCAGCCACCACTCCTGACCTGGACTCGTGTGGACAAGGAGGTGTCCCTCGAGAAAGGGACAGGAGGACACAGAGTGGCCAGAGTCCCTTTGCAAATGGGGACACCAGCAGCTGGCCCCTGAAGAGCTCCTCCAGGCACGCCCAGCCATGCTTTCCAGTGGCTAACCATTTGAGCAATTCCATGCAGGAATGCAACATCCCTGCCAAATTTCAAGTCTCTTTTTCAAAGAGTGGAGACACCAGAAGCCCTCAAAGAAAGAGACAGGACAGAAAAAAAAAAAAAAAGAAATTCATTTCCCCCCAAACTTCTGCTGAAAACTGGGAAAAATAAAGAAAAAAAAAAAGGAGAAAGCTCAGCCTGAGGCAGAAAAGCATGGAACAATCCAGCCCAAACAGTTAAAGCCTGGCAAAGGTAAGAGCAAGCAAACTTCCACTGGGAAGTGCTGTACAGCCTTACCAAGGGGGTCTGCTGGCTCCAGCTGTGGTGCCCTCCTTGTCCCCCCATGCAGCTCACAGGGATGACTTCCTGCAGCTCAAAAGAGCAAAGGTGGCAGAGGCCAACGACTGCAGGTGGTCCTGGAGATGGGAGGTGGTGGGGGGGTGAGAGGAGACAGCACCTCCAAGATGTCCCAAAGCCCTTGGGACATCCCTGCTCGCACAGCTACACCAAGCAGGACCTTTGAGCCACACACAGCCAGCTTGGGCCCCTCCGTCACTGAGGGGCTGGGAAACATCTCACAGAGCTGGAGGCCCCAACACATGGTGGGTGCTGCTGCCTCCTTCCTCCCCCTCCTCATCCCCTGAGCAGTGAGATGAAGGCTGGGGATACCCTCACGCTCCTCAGACACCCAGCTCTTCCCACCATGCTCCTCACCCTGCTTTTCTCACGTGCTGCAAGAGCTTCCTCAGGACCAGGATGCTCACAGACCTGGAAAACCCCACTGTGCCCACTGCATCCTGCCACATGCTGGCCCAGGATGCCACCCACGGCTTGTCCCCGCATTAACAGGGGTGGCTCAGGCTGCAATCACACCTTCCCATCACTGATCCAAGCAGCCCTCAGCCCTGAGGGCCTCCCTTGCTCCATTACCCCAGTTTTTCTGTGGTCTTGATGCCATGAAGATTTTTTGCCTTTTCTTTTATACCCCTGTTATACCCTTTTATAACTTCTGTATTCTTAGTGCTTTTTGCCTACATTCTTAGACTTGTTTGTTCAGCTGAGAGACTCAACATTTTAGAAGCTTCATAGCTAGGGATCAGTGTACCCCAGACCCCAAGGTCCTCTCCAGAACACATTCTGGAAACTAAGATAGAACCATCCAGGGGAAGGCTCCTTGGGGAGGGGGGCTCACTTGAGCCTCTCATTGGGGAATCTTTGATAGATCTGCTAATTAGTAACACCTATAATGATATACCAGATCTTTTGGAGGGTGCATTGCAGTTGGCATGGAGGTGCATTCCACCTGGACGTGTGCACCTAAGGATCCTTAAAATAAATACCAAGGTAAAATCCCTTTTTCCCTTCTAACCGTGTTTGACTCTTGATTTTAAGACCAGGAAAAGGCATCAGTCTGAACGCAGACAAGGGAGGTAGCAAGAGTGATCTGCAGGTAAAGCATGGGAGCATCATGAGGAGGGGGATTGAACTCTCTCACAGACCCTCTGGGTGACCCTGAGCAGGCCACTAAGGCCCTGGTGCTGCAATGGGGTGCCCTCCATCCCCTGGGACCAGGGAGAGCAAAAGTTACAGCAGCACAGTCCCAGTGTAACACAGCAGCAGCTCCATCTCTCTGCTGGTGTTTCTGCCTGGACACCGAGAATCACAGAATCCTGGAGCAGCCTGAGCTGGAAGGGACCCACGGGGATCATCCAGTCCAACCCCTGGCCCTGCACAGACACCCCAACAACCCCACCCTGGGCATCTCTGGCAGCGCTGTCCAAACACTCCTGGAGCTCTGGCAGCCTCGGGGCCGTGCCCATTCCCTGGGGAGCCTGGGCAGTGCCCAGCACCCTCTGGGGAAGAACCTTTCCCTGATGTCCAGCCTGACCCTGCCCTGGCACAGCTCCAGCCGTTCCCTGGGTCCTGTCCCTGTCACAGAGAGCAGAGATCAGGGCTGCCCCTGTACTTCAGAAGGATGAGGGGATCATGCTGGTGCACAAGGAAGGCAGCCTTGGGTCCCTGTGCTGTGCAGCATCCTGATCCTGACCTGCCTGCATCATCAGGAAAGAAAACAGCCAAAGAAACTTCCCGAGTTCATGTGAAGTTCACCCGAGTTGAGCTCTGCTCCACAAGCAAAACTTCCCTGCCTGCCACGAACCTTCCAAAGCTCATGACCGGAGCAGAGCAGGGCCAGGACTACGCTGGGAGGATGGGATCTCTTGGCAGCATCCATCTTCCACTTGCAAAGAGATCAGGCGGGTGCTCTGCCGGCAATTCCAGCTCCTCGCTCACAGAGCTCCAGCAGCGTGCTCACAGCTGAGGTTCCCTCAGACCCCACTTGGGACACCAGGCACAGACAGGGACAGCAGGAGCACTGCCTAAATGTCACAGCAGCTTATCTGTGTCCAGAAGCAGCCTTCTTGCTTCCCAGGATTTGGCTCAGTGCTTTGTGGGATTTCAGGGCACAGGAAACCCAATCCAGGTCGCCTGCCTGCACAGACCTGCGGGCACAGCAGGACTTGGCTCTGGAGCCCGGCTCGGGCAGGGAGGATGGAGCAGGAGGATGGGGACACAGGCACATGCCAGACCTTGAAGAATCTGCACCAGTAAGCCCTTGCCTTCACCCAGTCCCACTTCCCAAGGAGATCTGGAGGCAGAGCAGCCCCTCCCGGTACCACAACGCAGCCCAGGCTGAGCCGGTGCCTCTGCCCGTGCGGCTGGTCCCTGGCATGGGACAGCGGGGACTGATCCCCCCAGGAGTCTCTGATCGGTCACTCCTTCGTGACTTGTGTGCTCTGATCCAGGCCAGGCCTGCAGAGGCTCATGGCTGCAGCACACAGGGGCAGTGATCTCCCTACGACTCCAGGGCACAGTGACATTTAAATGCACAAGAATTTGGGTTAAGCTTACACCTACCCGGATCTCCCCAGATTGCCTCTGCTCCTGTCACTGCCTCTGACCACAGTAATCGCCTCCTCCTGCCCAGTGAAGATGCTGAGCAATGAGAACACCGTTTGGAGATGAAAAAAGACACTGTTTTAGTACCTGCTCCCTGGGCAGAAGTTTCAGCCTCTCTGGACACCACTTCCAGTACAGAAACCTTGACCTTGGTGCTCTTAGCTTCAGTGCCAGCACAAGCTGATGTACAAAGCCTACCAGAAAAACCTGACCTGCCAGCCTGGAGCTCAGAGCAAGCCCATAGGTCATCTGCAGGTCTGGGGGATGCCAGATGTCCTAGAGCAACAGCAGCTCCTTCACCAGCAGCTCTCATAGAATCTCATGATCCTGGAATGGTTTGGGTTGGAAAGGACCTCAAAGATCATCTAGTTCCAGTGCCTTTCCATGGGCAGGAATGCCCAAGTGCCTGGAAAAGGAGGTCAATGCTGCCATGCTCCTTTTAAAGAGTGAGAAGCTGAGGGACAAGGAGGGCCAGCTCTTGTCCTCAGCTGCTCAGAGGGCCAGGAGAAGCCAGGTACCACAGGTACCTTTCTGCAGTGGGTGAAGCTCAGAAGCTCTGGTCAGTCAGTTTGGCTTCTGACCTTAAACGTGGGGTCTGGGGGTGGAGAGGAGAAGCAAGACCAGGGGAAGAGGTGACTAACCACGGTGCCAGGTCATCCTGCAGCCCCTGCCCTCTCAGGGGACTCAACAGCCCCGCATTCAGAAACCTGCAGGGTTTGTATGGAGACACAGCTCAACAAGCCAGAGTCCCAGCCAAGGTGATGGTGGCTCCTTTCGGGGCAGTGGGCCAGAGCCCACCCTGATAACACCAAGAAGAGATATTCCTCAGAGCTCTGCTCATCCCAGCAGCTGCTCTGTGGCCATGCTTAACAAACACTATCTAAGGTCATGCGTTCATTTTCCAAAGCTCAGGAAAAACAGCTTTTTACAGCAAATCAAGAACACAACACAAGACAGACATAGACTTGTTGGAGAGATTCCAGAGGAGGCCACGGAGATGCTCCAAGGGCTGAAGCCCCTCTGCTCTAGAGACAGACAGAGAGCTGGGGGTGTTCACCTGGAGAAGACTCCTGGGACACCCTAAAGCCCTTCCCAGTGCCCAAAGGGAGCAGAGGCAATTTTTGCAAGGATAGGAAGTGACAGGACAAGAGGGAATGATTTTAGGCTGAAGGAAGGCAAATTTGGATTGGGTATTAAGAAGAAACTCTTCCCTGAAAGGGTGGTAAGGCCCTGGCACAGGGTGCCCAGAGAAGCTGTGGCTGCCCCTGGATCTCTGGAAGTGTCCAAGGCCAGGTTGGACGGGGCTTGGAGCAAGCTGGGCTAGTGGAAGGTGTCCCTGCCCATGGCAGGGGGTGGAATAAGGTGATCTTGAAGGCCACTTCCAACCCAAACCATTCCATGATTCTGTGATTGAAGGCTCAGGAGAGCTCAGACCTCTCCAGGGCAGGGATAGGCGAAACAAAGCCCATTCCATGATTCTGTGATTGTATGAAACCATTGGTAAGAACCCTACCCTAACTACAGGCAGGAGATTTGTCTCCCAGTTAGTGCCTGATGAGCCCTGGCAGGCCCTGTTGGGACACTCCCTGGATGGAAACCAGACTCTGAACACCCCTGGAGGGGGCCCGGGTGAACCTCTGCACCGTGGGCAGAGTGGAGACCACATGCAGGTTCTCAGGGTGACACTGGCAGCTGCCCCCAGGTGTCCAGTTCCACTTTGGACAAAGCAAGGCATGAACCTTGCCTTTTCCTGGCCTGAAATCTGTCAGATCTGCACTATCTGGCACTGCCAATGTGGAAAATTCTCCTCCACATTGCCCAGCAGTTCCTTGTGGCAGAAGATCTTCATGCCTGTCTGACCTTCCCTGTTAGCAGGAAAATAAAGGCAACAAAGGCAAAGTGAGACAGGGAGAGGAATGTCCCTGGGGAGGGAACTGCTGGGGTAGATGGATGAATAGTTCAATTTTGAGGAGAAAGGGAGGAAATGTGGAAGTCAGGAGAGGAGGGGAACATAGCTTCTCTCTCTGACCTCCACCAGGCACGAGGCTCAGCAGATGTGGAGGCCACCTGGGCTCACAACTTCCCTGAAAAGCATCCAGCCCACAGAGGAAGGGTGAGCACGAGGCACGGGGAAGAGTCAGTGTGCAGGAAGACTCCATCAAAGGTGGGAAGAGCTCCCAGCACATCCAAGGACATGGTCCTCCTTGCCCCAGTGTCCTGGGCTGACTCCTCCCTCCTGCCTGGCCTCCCCACAGAGCGCTGCCCATCCTGCCAGCATCCAAGCCAGTAGATCCAATATTGACCTGGCACTGTGAGACACTCTCCAGGAAGATAAACAGGAGGTTGCTGAAGCCCTGGCAGGCAGAATTGTCTCTGCCAGAGGAAACTAAGAGGAGAGGAAACCTGCCCAACAGCAACTGTTCAAGGGACAAGGAGGGATTAGAGGTACTGGAATACCTTGGAAACGCCAGCTGTCAGGACTATCTGGATATGTCCACACTTCTGTGTTTCTGGACCCCGTGTCTCCAGCAGCATCAGCAGCAGGAGCAGTGATCCCATCTGCTCCCGGCGATGGAGCAAAGTGCAGCCTGGCATTCCAGAACTGGAGCGAGCTGCTGCCCTTGCTGGAGCTGCTCCAGACACGCAACTCCTTCACACTGCCCTTCCCCAAGTCCAAACTGCCTCATGGAGAAGGAGGGTCATGGCTGGAGATGACCTGAGCAGCAGTAGGAAACCAGGACTATTATGGATATTCCATTAAAAGAAATATACTGAGATACTTCTGTGTGCTGGATAAGGGGACTGGGAGAGCAAAGACCCTCCAAATTCGGTGCACTGGCACCATGTAGTGATGAATAGGGGGGAACGGCTTCACACCAAAAGGTTTAGGCTGGATATCGGGAAGGAATTGTTCCCTGGGAGGGTGGGCAGGCCCTGGCACAGGGTGCTCAGAGCAGCTGTGGCTGCCCCTGGATCCCTGGCAGTGTCCAAGGCCAGGCTGGACAGGGTTTGGAGCAGCCTGGGCCAGTGGAAGGTGTCCCTGCCCATGGCAGGGGTGGGATGGGATGGGCTTTAAGGTCTCTTCCAACCTAAATCTTCCTATGATTCCATGGGAATACCAGGTGGTGTGGAAAGGCTTGACTTGCACTGAGATTGAGACACCCAGGAGGATTCCCTTCCATGCCAAGGATTGTGACATCTCTGCAATTCCCCCAGTACATCCAGGGGGCTTGGGCTGCCTGCTGTGGAAACCCACTGGCACCTTCCAGGCATGGACAAGAACCAGTGGAGATCCTGCAGGATGAAGAGCATCTTCCACGCTCTTCAGCAGGGACCAAGGCATCCATCCTGCTTTGCAGATCCTGGCCACGGGAAATGGCAGAGTGATGATGACAATAAAACAAAAAATATCAGGCAACTGGGCTTTTTGAGAGAAATTAAAGTGCGCTGAGGGTAATGGACTGAGAAATAATCTTACTGGAGGTATCAGGTACCAGCAGAGGGAAGTGGCCAGAGCACCAAATCAGCACAATATTTTATATTTGTCTTTTAAATGTTATTTGTTGCCTATGCTCTCAGAGAGGAAGGGATGTGGCTGAGGGCTCTGGTCCCAGACAGGGAGAACCTGGACATCAGTCTTCTCTGAATGTTTTCCTTCTGTTGCTTTCCCAGAGGGCTCAATTTCTCCCACTGCAGTGACATGAGAAACAAATGGAGATGAGGGCTGGACCTGCTGGAGCCGGTGCCTGCAGCAGCACAGAGGGTCCAGGCCTCGCTCTGCTCCCAACCTCTCCACTCTCAGCATAATCACAAGCTGAGCTGCCTCTCCTGAGAAGAGGAGGAAAGCTGGGCTCGCAGAGGCTTGTGGCATCAGGAGGGGAGGCACAAGACCTTTCCATTCCCATCTGCACCCACAGGTCAGGATGCTCCCGGCTCCCCGCTGGCAGCACGAGGCGGCAGAATCGGAGCTGAAGGGAGCACGGTTCCTCTGCCACAGCCCCCTCCGGGCTAAGGAGTGGCTGCAGCACCTCATCAGTCCCACCGGGACCAGCAGTTGCCCTCCAGCCTCTGCCCGCCTGCAGGCAACTCAGCAAATGAGGATAAAAAGTGATCATCCACAAGTAAATAATTCCTTTGCAATGTTTTCCTGAGGTTAACCTGACCTTCAGGGAGATGTTTGGAGGGCTCGCTCCTCCCCACCCCCTCTGCGTGTCCCTCACAGTCACTGTTAAATCATTGTCCCTCCAGCTCTGGGGAGGGGAATGTGGACCCCTGCTCCCCCCGTACATCCAGAGGCACTGGCCATGGCCATGCCCAGGCTGCTGGGCACACAACCAAGCCCTTGAACCACATTGCTCCATGTGTAGTTCAGCACCAGGAACTCTGGGGCTCCCTAACTGGCACCCACCTCACTCCCGGAGAGGTGTGCTGGGAGGGATGGCAGCACCAGGACAGCCAGCAGAGCCCCTGGCACAAGGGTGGCTCTGCAGACAGAGCCCTCCTTGTTCGCTTGGGCTGCAGCTCCTCTTGACCACTTTTATTGCCTCTAAAGCAACTTTGCAGCGTCCTGCTGATGGCAACATCCATCTGCCACACAGGGGGAAGCTCCGGCTGCACGGAGCCCCGGGCAAGGGGCCCTGCTGCGGGCCGGCTCCCCGGCAGCCCGGACACCCTGGCAGAGCCCGGCGCGGTGTGGAAGTCCAGCTCCCACCCGGCTAATTCAATAAGTCACAGATACCATGACTTCATAAGGCACAGAGGCTCCACAGCTATTAGGGGAATTGGGAACAGGGGGAGGAGGAGCTGAAATGGAGAAGGGATGGAGACGGGGAGGGTGGAGAGGGGGAAGCTAAGACAAGCAGCAGAACAAAACATCCCATAAATCATGAGGAGCTGCTGAAATACCAGAACAAATGACCCCATAGCTTGGCCATTGTTCCCGAGCGAGGGCTTAAAGCGCTCCCAGTTGAGACAAAGCGCCTCGCGTTTCGTTTCAACACCGCGCCGGCCCAGCCGGGACCTGTGCTCGGCACAGCCGAGCTGGGGGCTGTGTGTCACCTCGGATCCGAGGCTGGCACCGGCGGGACGGGGGAGGTGACACTGGCGGCAAGGTTGGCTCGCCCACAGAAAGTGCTGCCAAAGCGGTGCCCGCAGCTCAGCCTGCCCAGAGCATCTCCTTGCTCCCACATGCCCCCACAGCTCCCAGGCTCTTGCATTCCTCCCCTTCCACTGGCAGGCTCAGGGCCTCATTTTCCTTGTTTTCCCTCACTCAGGCTAAGAGCTTCCTGGTCTGGGAAGAGAAAGAGCTCCAAGGCTTCTCTGGAGTGAGACAGCTCGAGTAGGGCTGTGAAACCTGGAGGAGCTCTGAGCCCGCCGTCTTTATGGTGCTGCTACTCTTTGCCTCCAAAAATGTTGATGACAACTCACTTTGTGCTGGCTGACTCTGGCAAAGGGACAAGTGTCACACAGAGAGTTCTGGGGACAGTCCCACACGACCGTGGACAGCTGTGGGAACAGCACCAGGCTCTCAGTGAGCAGCGCAATAGCAGCACTCCCATGCACTGCATCAGGCACAGTGGGGTGGATCAGTCGGCAGCTTGGCACCTCCCCAGAGCCGTGCAGCTCCACCAGGACCACGGCACTTGGTGCCAGGAGGGGAGGACCTCCTGGATGGGGACAGGTCACCTGTCTGCTTGCCCACTGCAGCAATGCTAGGGATTCCACAGCAGGGATTCCAGGCCCAGCCGTACAGGGAGAACCTCCACACCGCTCAAGACCACTCAGAGGGGAAATATTACACTAGGACATTTTAAATAACTTCCATGAAAACAGTTCCCTTAAAAACCTTCTGCTTCAGAACCGAAGCCAAGCAGGAGGCAGAGCGCGGCAGCAGTCGCATGTGCCACCTCCACCAACCAGACGGTGCCAGCGAAGTTCCCGTGTCCGGGGGCTCCTGCTCGCCTGGCACCTTCCACCTGGGCCCGTGGGGTCTGCTCCCCGCGCATCCCAGCTCTCAGCAGCCAGGAGCTGGGACCCAGCGCCGTGCCGAGGGTCAGGCAGGGAAACAAGCCGCAGGCAGGGCCCAGCCCGGCAGCCGCCTGTCGCCAAGCACAGACGCGCTGCTGCCAGCACGGCTGCAGCCTCGTGGTGGGCAGCCAAGGAGCAGAACCGAGATAACGGCATGGCGGGAGGGAGGAATGCGCTGCATTTTTCCTGAGCCGCCATGGGAATAGGCTATTCCGACCACGGAGCATAGGGAGGCTGTCTGACAGGGAAAACTCGAGGAGCCCAAAGAGAAGGAGCAGTGAGTAAGCAATTAAGAAGAAAACAGAGGGAAATCAGGGTGAGCACGTGGTGAGTATGGCAAAAGGAGTGTGGGGGAAGGCAAACCCGGGAGCAAATAGCAGAAGGAAAACCAGAGCTAGAGCTAGAGAGGAAAAGGAAGGGACAAAAGCATTCCAGAGGGACGAACCTGCCAGGGCTGAAACTCCCAATGTGCAATGGAGCTGAGAGGATGCGAGAGGGAACAGAGGCTCCCAGCTCTGCACACACAGAGCAAGCCAGGGATCGCAGCCCTTCTATTGGATTAGGGCTCACTTAAGTGGGAAGATAAATGTGGAGCTCATCTCAGGTAACAGGCACTGGAGGAGAGGAGGCCTCAGCTCACGCTAAGTGGGGAGAACAGGGATTGGTGGGGTCTTGACATTGCTGTAGGACAGTGTGAGGTCTCCATGGGAATCACCAGCTTTCACCACCTTCACCCCAACAGCAGAACGTGGAGGGCTTCAAGCCAAGAGAGCTTTAGTAGCCTTGTGGTGTTTGTGCTTGGGAGCTAGATTAGGACCAGAGACCACAGGAAGCAGAGCTTTAATAAACGAAATCCCAAATCCTTCCTTGCCTCAGTTACCAGGTTTTGCCTCATTTGGAGCGCGAGCTGCCTTGGTGACCATCCAGCAAAGAGGAGAAGGGAATCAGCAAACCTGGGCAAAACCAGACATGTGCAGCCCCCAGGTTTCTCCCAAAGACTGGGAAAGCTCCTCTCCAGCACCTCCTGGCAGCAGGACACCGGCACAGGGAGACATGGGCTGAGGTGATCCGGCACATTCACAGGCCCGAACACTGGGGACTTTGTGGCGCTGGCTTTAAAAAAAATACCCTAAAAAAGGCCTAATAATGAAGTATTTATTTCAGTAAACAACGAATGAATGAAAGAAGTGTTTCCTCAATACTTCACTTTTTCTCTGCCTTCTCTCCCTTCCCCCCAGCAATTTTGTTTTTAATAAGTGGAACTAACGGGGCCTCGCTCGCTGCTGGCCGGGCTGGGGAGCAGGGCCGTGCTCCGCCGGCCTGGTGCAGCACAGGAACACGTGCCATGGGAATAGAGCTGCCTTGTGCCTGGGGGAGCACGGCCCACCAGCGTGTCCCAGCCACCGAGCCAGGGAGATGTGTTCAGATGGACGCACGCACTGTGAGACCTGCCCTGGGAGCATCCCTGGGCTGGGCAGTCGGCAGCACAGGGCGTCCAGCCCCTCATTCACTGTGGCAGCAAACAACTGCACCTCCTGGCCCAGGGCCTCTGGCACTGGAGAAGGGCTAAGGGGAGATGAAGGCATCTGTGTCCTGTCCTACCTGGCTGTGCTCCTTGCCGGAACACAGTGTCAGGCAGACTCTGTGACCCTGTACAGCTCCTTCTCTTCTACCTCAGCTCCATCCACCCCTACCTGAGCACCTGAGTAACTGGGAACACTGGAAAACTGGCTCAGCTTGCCCTATGTGGAGATGGGTTGTACTGACAATGCTTTGGTAGGAATTTCAAGCAGGAAACACTAATCCCTGCCCCAGACTGACACCCAGATGTTCAAAGCAAAGAGCACAGATGATGTTGTGCTTTTCTACCCCCTCCTTGGCAACAGGTAACAGCAGGTTGAGAAGCTGTCCCTTGCCTTCAAGCCTTGGGGTTAAGATGGGCAGGATTCTCAGAAGATGCTGATTTGGGAGAACATGGTTCATTGCTCTTCCATGCCACTCCAACCCATGTGGGATGAGCCAAACCTGTCACACACAGTGTGGGTGCTCACCTCTGTGCAGAGGCAGGTGAAAGGAGGCAGTGGTAACCCTGGGTTGTAAATAGACAGATTGGATGCAGGTAGGTATTTGCTCTGCAAGACAAACTAGGCACCTGTAGATTTGCCAGGATAGGAGCCAAGTTTCCCATCAGCCAGAGCACTGAGGAGCAGCCTCACCTGCAGCCCAGGATGGTTTGGAGTGACTAACTGAGGAGCTGATGCCGCTGTGATGAGCACAGATCCCTGGTGATGTACAGGAACACAGAAAAGCTGCTTCACACCATGGGCCGGGAGATCCCTTAGCAGGTCACGGCTGCAGAGGAGGCTGGAAAAATCTCTGAATGCCTCTCTGAGGACCTGTGCATGTGAGATGGGTGGGAGCAGGCAGCAGGCAGGGTCCTCAGCCCGCTGCCACCCCTCATCACTGCGACCCTCTGGGGTGACCCCTCCTCTGTGCCCTGCCAGCACCTGAGCTCCAGCAGCCCGACCCTGGCTGCAGGGTGATGTCTGATCCAGCTCAAAGTGTCTCCAGCCGTGGATGAAACCCCCAGGACAGGGTGGGAGCCCTGCCTGGCTGTGCCTGTGTCCCTGCAGGGTGGGGATGACATCAGGTCCGTCTCTCCCAGCCTCAGGGCCCCGAGCTCCCGCGCAATGCCACACGGCAAACCAAAGGCAAAGGTGCTCCCTCCTCACCCAGAGCTCCTTCCCAGGCTGCTTTACAAGATCCCTCTAAAAGAGCATCGTCTACCACTGCTGCGAGTGCTGCTGCACAAGGTGGTTTGCCAAATGCAAGACAGATGGTTTCCCCCAGGAAAATGCTATGGAGTAAGGGAAAATGTACCACAAATATCCCCCAACAGGGCTAAACCGGGACCCAGGGCCTTCAAAGAGACATTTCGAGAGGAAAGAGATTTACTGGCTTCTCATGCTTCTTTGTTATGAATAAAGACAAACTGATTGTTTTTAATGAGCTCTTTGCTTGTTCCCCTATTTGCTACATTACAAATTCACATATTTGTCTCTTTGGGAGATTGAGAGTAATTGCAGACCAGGTTTCCTCATGACAACTGCCCAGCAAAGGGAAGAAAGTTCTGTAAGTGGAGAAGAAAGCAGTCTGTCCCCAAATATCCTGAATTCTTTGTCTGGTTCATTAATACCTGGTGAGCTTTGATGATCAAGGAACCTCACAGATAGAAGAAGCTTTTGAGGAGGGTTCCACAGCCTCACACTGAAGTGTTAGAACACAAAATAAATGCCAGAAAGATCTCCAAAAAAAGCAGGGAAATTGAAAACCAAACTTGACATTCTTGCAATTTCTAAGCATTTCACTTTTTTTCTTTTTTCTTTTTTTTTTTTTTTTATTCTTTTTAAGTTTTACCCTCCTTTATCCATCTAAGGAAGCAGAAAGAAATGCAATTTCCAGCTCTTTTAAATATCCTTAGCAGGTCACCTCTAAGGCTGGGATGGCTGGCTGTGATCTGCTTCCAAGACTGTTGCATCAGAGCTCAGAAACCCAGGATGAACGGCTCCCTGCTCGAGTGGGGACAGCTCTCTGAGACCTGTGCTCACACGAGGGGCCCCAGGCACCGCAGCAGCGGGGAAGGAGGGAGCCCTGCATCCCTCTGGGACGGGAACATGGGGCTGCCCCAGACAGCTGGGACAGCCTGGGACCTTCTCACTGCTCACTCTGGGCACAGTGACAGAGAGGAGCCCCTGAAGTGTCACTGCAGATCCCAGAGCTCCCACTCTGGCTGAGGCCATCCCACTGTGGCTTTCAGCTCTGGCTGATCCCATAGAGGTGCACTGGGCAGGGAGGGACCAGGGGATGCATCCTCCAGCAGCTCCCATTCCCTACAGCTCCTTATTCCTGCTCCTTGTGGGGAGGGGAGGGGAGGGGAAGGGGAAGGGGAAGGGGAAGGAGCCAGTGGTGGGAGTTGCCAGAGGCTGTGTGCTCGTGTGCCCCAGCTCAGCAGACACTTCCATGACCCACATGAGCCCTGCCAGATCTTCAGCTGGGGATGTTTGGGCTGATACCTTGGGGAGCCTCTGCAGCAGGTGGAGGGGTTTGAAGGGATCCTGTCCCATGGGACATGACTTCGACAGTGGCAGCAGTGGGGAGAGGGGACAGGAGGGCGACTGGAGAGGCAGGAGCTCCTTCCCCCAGCCCTGTCCTGCAGCTCTTACCATTCAATGCTCAGAGACCTGGGCCGGAAGGCAGACAGCTCGGCCGAGCCATGCTCAGCTTTCCTTCTCTTCTCCTGCTTCTGCTTCACCGACAAGCGGTGGGCAAACCTAGCGAGGCTGCTCTCCGACCTGGGGAGGGGAGAGGAAAGGCGTTAATGGCACTGCAGCCCGGCTCCAGCGGCACACCCAGGGCACGGCACGGCACGGGAGGTGCTCAGCGCTGCAAGGACGGGGCTCGCAGCGGTCAGCGGCACCGGGACGGGGGGCACCAGTGCTGGGGGTGGGAAGTGGAGGAGCAGCAGCAGGCTGGGAATTGCTCAGCTGGCCAGGACCAGCACAGGTCCTTGTTAGCCAAACTGGAGCTGCAGTCTGGCAGGCTGAGAGCGCCAGGTCCTGCTCCCTTGTGCAGCAAAATCACCTCCCCAGGCTGTGCGTTCCTCCCCAAACTCCAACACGGCAGCCAGCGCCGGAGAAACAGTCAGGGACACATCGGGGGAGAGCACCAAAGCAGAGGCCACTCATTCCTTCAGAGAAACCCTGGAGCCCCTGTGGCCTCCCAGCCGGGGCTCCCAAACACCGGAACAGCTTCCCTGAGGAGGACTGACGTGGAAATCAGCCCACAGCGGAAAGGTTTTGGAGGAGGAAACAGAAATGTGTGGGAGCAAATGGATTCAGCTGAAGGACCCGTCTGTGCTGACAAAGCCCCTTCCCACCAGGTGGGCTGCTCCAGCATCGCTCGCAGCCCCCGGGACCTGGGAAAAGCACACCCGCGGGCTCCGGGAACGCGCTGCACATCCCGCCCCATCCCAGCCCTGCCCAGAGGAGAGCTGCTGGCACAGGGCACACCTGCACTGCCTCCCAGCCCCGTGGCATACGGGCACACCGGCTGACACTGGCTGGGGAGGCGCCTGCCCCGCACAGACCCTCAGCCCTCGCTTCCCTCTGGCACACGGAGCGCCCAGAGCCCCCCGTGCCAGGGCTGGCACCCCCTGCCTGGGCTGAGCACGGCACCGCAGCCCTGCTGCCGGCGTGGAGCGAGGGAGGACCAGCCTGGGGAGCTGGGACACCCAGACTTGGGCACACGACCAGGCTGGTGGCACTGGGGCCGTGTGCCAGCCCTGCCACACTCACTGTCACAGCCACTGCCTCCTCTCCTCCTCTAATGTGCCAGCACAACCTGCTCCCACCGCTCAGCCAGCCCCGGGCTGGGCAGGGGAGGGGACAGGAGTGATTTGACAGAGGTCCCAGGGGACAGAGCTGGGGGGAACTTTGAACCTACACACATTGCTAAAGCCAATCCTCTCCTCTCCTCTCCTCTCCTCTCCTCTCCTCTCCTCTCCTCTCCTCTCCTCTGCCTCAACCAAACAAAATACCTCCAAAGAAAGAGAAAAAGAGACGGTATTTCTCAGAACTGAGAGCTCCCTGCCTTTCCTCGCTATAATTAGGCCAGCCCGGACCAGCTAACAGTTTTTTCCCTGATACATTTTAAACACAGACATCTTCAATTCATTAACTGGTTATTGATTTATTTTTCGGCTTATGAATTGCTGTTGCTGGGGATGGGGTGGAGACAGCTTTCTGGAGAGGGCTCTTGTCTCTCCGGTCCCTGCCGGCAAAGAGCTGTTCAGACCTTCCAGGGTCATTCTTTACATTCTTGAGAAAAAATCCTACTTTGATGTAAAGGATGAGGTTTGCCTTAAAAGAAACCCAACAAGAAACCCAAACCCCAGCTTTCCCCTGCTCACAGCCAGAGGAAGAGGCGATGAAGAGGAGTGATCCTGGTGCCCACAGAGCAGAGCCCGGTACCAACACCATGCCCAGCACCTCACTCTCCTCTGATCCGGTGTCAGAGCTCAGCTGGAATGGAGAAGATCCCATTTAGGGAGGGGTGAGAGGTGGGCATTGACAGCAATGCTCTGCAGCAGCCCCAGGCACGGTGTGGACAGCAGGATGAGCAGGGCTGACCCAGGAATGGGGCTGGGCAGTGGGAACAGGTGCTGCTGGTTCCCTAGAGCACCTCCTCAGCGGCATTTGGCTGTTCCTGCCCCTTCCCACCCGCCCAGGAGGAGCTCCTGCCACCCTGCCTGGATGAGGGCTCCAGCCCCAGCTGAAAGGGTGCTGGGGGTGTTTATCTCCTGGGATTTGGGGACTGCCAGCAGAATGCTGCCCTGTCTGCTGTGCTCACCTCCACCACACCCCCTGCACCACTACAGCCACCCCTCCCAAACTGGTCCCCAGCAGGGATGAGGGGCTGGGAAATCCCAAATGCCCTGCACGGATGCAGGAAGGCAGCAGCAGCCCCTGTGACAGGCGCCTCTGTGGTGCCGGTGGTGGCCCTTGCAGTGACTACCACGGGGAGAGTTACACAGCCAGGAGCTTTACCCAGATGTATCCACCTGCCCAAGCACGGCAGGAGCAGCCCCTGCATCCTTCAAACGGGACAAAGCCAACAGCATCTGTCAAGAAGAGCTGGTGGGGGAAAACAGGGCAATATGCCACATGTCATCAGGGTTAGGGATGGAGGAGAGTTAGTCCTGGGGGCAGGGTGGGCTGGTGGGGCTGGAGAAGCCAGCTGGGTGCTCAGGAACGTGTGGCCTTGCTGTGAGTCCCTAGCCATGGCATCAAGGGGAAGGCACAGGGAGAAAGGGGCTCTCCAGCCCAGGGCAGGTGCTGCTCAGATCTGCCTGATGCAGGACAGACAAGCCAGTCCATGTGTGTCAGAAGTTGACCAAGAATCTTGGGGTGCTGACTGCACCCCCCAGACCTGCCGGCCACCACCTCCAGCAGCCACAGCCCAGGTAAAGGAATGGCTGTGACGGCTCTGACAGCCCGACACCTCCCCCCTGAGAGCTGTTAGCAGCTCACCCAGCCATGAACCAGCCTCCCCCACCTCTGCCAGACCCCAAAGCTTCAGCAGAAGCATCACTAATTAGAAGCCAGGAGCACATTACAGATCATCTGGCGATTTATACAGAGCTGCTTTACATAAACCGTGCTGCAGAAGGGGAATGAATCATACCTGCTCTGCCGTGAGCGCGCCGCGAGCGCGGCCGACCCGCTGCCCTCGCCCCAGCAGGGCCCTGCTGCTGGCTCAGCCCCGCCGAGCTCCCGTGCTGGGTTACTCCGGCCCCTGGGGGCAGGGTCGGGATGCTCCCAGGTCACGGTGTGCCCAGGGCTGGGGTGCTCCCACGGCACTGGGCACTGTGCCGGGTCTGGGCTCTGTGGGTGGCAGTGGGGGTGAGCCTCTAGCACAGGGAGGGGGAAGCTGTTGAGACCACACTGTTACTTCCCAAGGGCTTTCCAAACAGTAATAGATGTCCCTGTCCCTTGAGAAGGATCAGCGTTAGGGATTTTAAGGTAGGAGCAGGGCATGGAGCGGGCACACAGGTAAGGCAGGCTCCCTGTGCCTGTCAGCATTCTTCCCCTTGCGCTCTTATCCCATGGGCAAGATTTCGGTGCCTTCCCCCATCAGGACTACATACTCAGCCCCATAAGTGCTGGTCTGAGGAACAGGCAGCCCCAGGTGCCACTGTCACCTTGAGCCAGCTTCATCCCAGCCATGGGAGGGGGACAAGGCCCCACTGCTCCCCCAGCCCTGCCACTGCACGGCGCTGCTCCAGGTCTGGCCGGGCAGGACCCGGGCTCACCTGCCCAGCCCTCCATCAGAAGCGGTATCTCTGCAGCAGCTCAGCAGCCAAACAGTCGGGGCTCGGTGGACACAGCTGGCACCTGCCAGGGCAGTCCCCACACACCAAGGGGACACGTGGGAAAAGCCATCAATTGGAACGCCAACCGCAGCGCCGGGAAGAATTGTCTCCTGACAACCAGAGAAGGTTGTTCAGCTACTGTGCTGTATCATAAATCACACCTCTATGACTTGCCATCTGTCAGCCAGATTACACATGTTCAGAGTCCCATGTCAGCATTTAAGTCAGAACACGGCATCTTTTCCCAGAAATAATTATCAGTGCTGAAGGCTCTTGCAGCGATACCCATCCTCAGCCCTTCCCTCCAGAGCTCTGGACAGATCGGAGCTGGCGTTCCCAGAGGGCAGGACCTTCACTGTGGCACAGCGATGCAAGCCTCCCTAAACCCACTGCTTCAGGCCCAGGGAGGGGCAGGGTCTGGCACGGCAAACTCCCCCCTGGCACCAGCCATGGCACCCAGCACCCTGAACAGAGCAGGCCGGGACAGGCAGAGGCTGCTGCTAAAGGGGGGCAGGGACAGTGCTGTCCCCAGCCTGGCGTGTGCTGAGAGCCCAGGAGAGTCCAGCTGGGATGAGCAGAGTGCCCAGAGCAGCGCTTGGACCCCAGTCTGGCCAAGGGGGAAGGATCTAGCTCAGCACAGGGCACAGCTCCCACTGCCCCGATGCGCTGTGCGACACGAGTCTGCGCCCATCCCTTCACCCCACAGGTTTTCTGGGAGTCCAACCCCCCAGGGGTGACTGCCAAAGCCCCAGCCTGCCGAGGCAGTGGGAACGCCGTGAGCACGGCCATGCTGGGCTGGCAGCCCGTCCCCATCCTGCCCGTGCCTCCGGCAGCTCGCTGAGCCGGCACCGGACACGGCCCCCCGCACACAAATGCCTCAGCTGCCCTGCGATGAGGACAAGGGGCTGAAGCGCCGCCCTCCACCCCCTCGCTGGCCAGGCAGGCGGATGAGCAGTGACATTTCCCGAAGCTCAGTACAGAAATACTCGGGGACTGGATCCGTCCCTCCGGCTTCACCCGCCGCGCACAGGCGTGAATCCGGCCGGGGGCTCGCAATCACCGCCGCATCCCCCACACCACAACTGGGAAGCGATGACAAGCAAAATCCTGATTCCTCGGCTCCGCATCCCTCCCTCCCTCCCTCTGGTGATCCGCTAAAAGCCTTTTGGCAGTTTGCAGCCGCCGGGGCGAGCGTGTGCCCGCAGGAGCCCGGGTGCCTCAGCCCCTGCTGGCACAGCACGGCTCTGCCATGGCCGGAGCCGTGGGGACACCGGCGGCCGTGCAGGCACTGAGCCACGGGTGAGGGATGACCGAGGTCACCGGAGTGCCAGCCCAGGCTCCGGCACAGGATGACCAGCACCAGCAACACCTCTGCTCCCCCAACGCACCCGGCCAAAGCCCTCCCCACCACACGGGCACCAGCCATCCATCCCACAAGACAGCACACCCAGGCAGGAGCAGCTCCCACTTGTTGCACACTCCTCAGCCCGAGACTCGGGAGCCAGCACGTGCCTGTCTATGGCTCTGAACTAGCCCAGATGCGGGCAGGCAGCTCCCAGCCTCTTCCATCAGCACAGGCAGCAGCCCCGGGATGAGCCAGGGGCTGTAGGCAGCCCAGGCAAGCAAGCAGCGTTCCAGCTGGTCCTCCCTCCTTGGGGAGCAGCCACTGCACACAGAGCCTTGAGCCGGGCTTATCCCCACGGGCATCCCGGCTGCAGCCGGGCTGGGGAAGGCGGCTGTGCCTGGGGCGAGCGGTGCTGGGGGCACACAGCCCTGGCAGCGCACAGCCCGGGCAGCGCACAGCCCTGCGCTCCCTGCGGCTGCGGGGTTTGGCTCCTGTCAGCGTCTTATTTGCACAGGTACAGTTAGGGTAAAACAGAGGGAAAATAACCAAAGCTGGAAAGGTTCTTCCCAAGCAGGGAGCAGTCTTTCGGGAGAGAGAGGGTTTGCGAAGGACAGACTCATGGCCACGGACATGCAGTCAGCCTCCAGGCGAGCGCTGGCTGCGCACACCGCTCCGGCAAGCCCCGCTCACCGGGGGCACGCTTCCCACTGACCACGGTCCCAGCACGAGAGTGTCTCCAAAGCAGCAGCCAGGGCCAGGACCCCAGTGAGCCGTGCCCGGCTGTGCCCTGCAGGGACAGGGACAGATGCCCGCGAGCCGCGCGAATGATGCTCACTCACCTGCACAGCCTCTGCTCCCTTCGCTCCTGGCGCTCTGCTCACCCACTGCCAGAGCAGCAGCTCATCCCAGAGTGTCTCCTCGGGAGAGTCCCCGTCCCCTCTGTGCACACTCCCATCCTGAACAGGGTCCCCTGCTCCCATCCACGTCGCCTGACCTCCTCAGCTGCCACCTCCGCTTCCCTCACCCATCACCTCAGGTTTCTCGTTTGCTCTGTGCTTGGCTCTTTTTTTCTTTTATTTTTTTTTTCTCCCAATCTTGTTTCTATAGAAACGAGATTAGCAGAGGGGGAAATAAAACAGCCCCATGTGACTCAGATTCCGACACTGAAGAATCTCCTGGTTGCGCTTGGCGTGGCTTTACATAACCAGGAGCCTGTGCGGGCTCAGATGGGGGGACCGGGCTCGGCCGAGGGACACAGGGCTCAGCCAAGGAGAACCTGGCTCAGGTGCACGGGATCGGGCTCCGGTGAGGATTACTAGGCTCAGCCGTGGAGGGACCACCAGGCACAAGGCAGCGATGCCTCACCTCCACTTGCTCTGGGTGTGCTGTGGCACCCCTGATGCAATGACATGCCACCAAACCCTGCTGGCGTCCCCACGAGCCCCTGTCACCCTGCATGGCCCTGCCTCACTACCTGCTCCCACTGAGAAGGGGAGAAAGCAGAGGTAGGGATGCTGAAAACTACTCTGTGTCCCACCAAACCCCAGGTGAGCTTTGGAGGAGGAAGTCCCAAGATCCCCCACGCCGCCAGGCTGTCCTGCCCCTGCCCTCACCACTCAGGAAAGTGGTTTGGGCCACTGGTCTCCAACCTTCATGGACTCGTGGGTGAGCATGCAGGCAGTCTGGCGAGCCTCATGCTCCACTCTGCTGACATCCCTCCTGCTCAGCCTCCCAAATCCATGAGCAGTGTCCATGGCTGGGGCACAAACCACAGACTGAGCTCTTCCGTCACTGTTTCGGGGACCGACACAGGACAATGCCCACAGGGGCTTCCCAAGCCCAAACCCTAGCTCCAGGTGAGCTGGGAAGCGCTGAGGACCCTGCCTGAGGACCCCCCATGTGTTTCCTCAGCTTGGGGACAGACGCTGATTGCACATGGCCAGGGCTGCCCTGCTGGGGTCACCCACCCAGGGCTTCTGCTGATGATCCCAGTGTCTGTATGGGACACTGCCCTTCTGCTGCACCTCTGGAGGCTCAACCCCCACGCACCCCCCAGTCCCCAGGTACTGCCCAGGATTAAAAAAGAGGCAGAGTAGGCTTTTACTTGGGTACTTTTCGTAGTGATAGGATGAGGAGAAACAGTCTTAAAGTAAAAGAGGAGAGATTTAGATTAGGTGTTTGGAAGAAATTCTTTGCTTATAGTGTGGTGAGGCCCTGGCACAGGGTGCCCAGAGAAGCTGTGGCTGCCCCAGCCCTGGCAGCGTCCAAGGCCAGGCTGGACGGGGCTTGGAGCAACCTGGGCTAGTGGAAGGTGTCCCTGCCCATGGCAGAGGGGTGGAACAACGTTATCTTGAAGGTCCCATCCAACCCAAACCATCCCATGACTTCTGTGACTCTATGAAAAGGGAATCTGGGATGATGTCCTGCCAGAACACAGCAGTGAGGTACCTTCCCCACGGAACAGCACAGGACCTCAGCTGGGCTAGCAAGGCAGCAGAACATCTCAGGAGGTTTGGCTCCTACCCACAGGATGGGGCATTGGCTTATCCAGTTTCTCCAAGTCCCTGGTTTTCCTTTGGGATTTCAGTGTCCCACTTCTCAGGCTGACTCAGCCATGATTAGCTGGTGAGCTCTGCTGCTGTGACAGCCCCAGGTCTGCCCTCAGGATATGACATTAGGACACCTCTCCCCCTCCCCCGGGCACACTGGTGCTCAAGGGGGTCTCAGTTCCCTCCCTGACAAGCTCAGGACAGATCAGACAGCATGTCAGAGCCGCTGTGGGCAGCCACACTGAGAGCAAGGGATGAATTCGGGCATATCCACCCAACCAGACTCTTGCATGAGATCCCCGCTGGGGATCTGCGTGATGTGCCAGGGTAGGGCGGTGCTGCAGAGAAGGAGCCAAAGGCTCATGCAGTGCTGAGGGGATGAGCTCTGTGAGGGCCCCGGCTCACCCACCTGCTGAGGACACGGCTGCACACCCAAAGCACCCTGCCTGGTGGGACACAGCAGAGTGGGGATGCCTGTTCTGACCCAGCGAGGAGGGTGCTCAAGGGCAGGACAGCTGGGCAGCAGCCTGAGGCTTCCCAAGGCCAGGGAGAGGGACCCTGGGGATGCTGCAGATGGGAAAGAGTGACAGGACTTGCATGAGAGGGTAAAGAAAGAATGTAGAGGGCTCATCAAAAGAGAACAAGGAGAGATGTCTGACAGCCCTGGGATACGAGGCTGCAGCTCTGGACAAGTTGATCCTGAGACCCTGAACCATTCCTCCCCCTGCCACAGCTCAGTTCGACACGAGCCACTGCTTTGATTACCCTAAACCAGTAAAGGAAAGATGGGTCAGAGTGCAACCTCCCGAAAACCACAGCCCAGAGGAGCCCCTTTCATTGGCCCAACACAGCTGTGGGCACTGGGGGCTTGGGGAAGGGATTTTTATAACAACAGAAGTCTCAGTGGCCACTGACATTTGCCAGATATTGGGGGGCAGAATCAGTGCTCAAAGCCTGTCAGTGAGCACTGCTGTGCCAAGCCTGGCTCTGCACAAGCTGAGCAGATGCAGCCACCAGGACTGATGCTGGGCTGGCTTCCCTGGGAAGGGCCAAGCTGGACTCGGAAGGACCTGGCTCTGCAGCCAGAAGCCAGGCAGAGCAGACGGGATCCTCTATTTAAAGTATGATAACAGGGTCACAGAAACGTCTGCCAGCAAAAGCACTTGGATACCTTGATCTAATTATAGCTGGCATTATCAGGCTGCATTACAATTAGCAAGTCAGTGGCCAGTCTCTATTTCTGGTCTGCAACATGAGGCAGGTCGGTATTCCAAGGAAGAAGGAGAAGGGAAGCAGGGGGAGCGGGACGGAGATACCTCACTGTGTGCTTAAATAAGCAGCACAGCTGCTTCCGAGTGCTGTGGAGAGGCAAGTGTTCTTTGGAGGGTGTTTACATGGAAAGCCAAGGAGAGAAACACAACCCATCCCTCAGCACAGCCCCCCACAGTCATCTGGGGGCAGCTCCTGACCCTGCACCCGCCCGTTCCCCCCCGATGGTGAGGGCTGTCTGCACCCTCCAGGTGAGCTCTGGTCCCACCAGGCCTGTGGGGTCCCGTGCCTTGGAGCAGAACCCTGGCTTTTCATGGAATTGTAAAGGTTGGAAAAGTCCTCTCAGGTCATCAAATCTGACCATTCCCCCAGCACTGCCAAGGCCACCACTAACCCATGTCCCAAGTGACACATCCACACAATTTTTCAATCCTTCCAGAGATGGTGACTCCAGCACTGCCCTGGGGCAGCCTGTTCCAATGCCTGACCACCCTCCCAGTGCCTGAGCACCCTTCCATTTCTTCCAGCAAAGAAAATGTCCTTAATTTATTTCCTTCATTTCTTAATATCCAATCTCTTCTAAGCTATTTAGAAGCCAGATTAAAGCAGCATCCAGGAGGGAGCCCAAGCACATATCCCATTGAATTCCACAAAGCCCATTCCCATCGGCCTGTCCCGTGTTCAGCACCAGGCCAGTCACTTCAGGACAGCTGACAGCAGCCAGAGTCCCTGGAAATGGCTGGCATTTTTAGAGCATCTTTTTGTTTTCTTTGAAAACCAGAGTTTTGTCAAACTTAGAGCATTTGATGCAAAGTATATGATGCTAATCCAAGCAGAAGGAACCATCTGATGAGTCCCAAATTAAAATGTTCCTTTGTTTTGGCTTTCAAACATTGCATTTTAATACTAATGCACAATCTGAATGGAAGGTAAATTTGCATGTCCTTCCCCTAAAAATTCTCTCTCAAAACAATAATTTTATTCATTTGCATTTTGACAATAACAACTGTCCCCTCTCTGACCAACATCTGTGCTGTGACAGAGATGCTGGGGACATGTGCCACAGCCTGGTGAGTCATTCTGCACCCCAGCATGCCTGTGCCACTGTGGGGACTGGACCTGCACCACAATCATCTCCCCCCTGAGCAGGCACCTTCCAGCTGGAAACCCATCCCCATGTGGATACAAGCCAGGAGGCGTCCCAAGGGTGGACACAGCAAGGAGGCAGCGGGATGTGCTGCTGAGAGCCCAGGGGTAGGAATGTGGCCTGAAAAGGGGCTGCAGGACTTGGAAGAGATGGGATCCTGCGGACAATGTAAGATGATCAGGAAGTTTCCTCTCTCTCCAGATTGTAAGCAATATTTAGGCTGCCATCTGCACACCTGTCACACTGTCACATTAAGATCCTGGTGTTGCCATTTGGTGCTGTAAAACAGCTGAAAAGAAGAGAAGGGCTTGGGGGTGCTGCTGGCTGAGAGCTGGAGGTGCCCCAGCCGTGAGCACCCAGAGCCCCCCTGTGCTGGGCTGAGCCCCCGTGTGGGCAGCAGGGGATGGGGGGATTCTGCCCCCTCAGGTGAGACCCCACCTGCAGAGCTGCCCCAGCCCTGGGGCCAACAGCAGAGGGACGTGGAGCTGCTGGAGAGAGTCCAGGGGAGGCCACGGAGGTGCCCCAAGGGCTGGAGCCCCTCTGCCCCTCTGGAGCCAGGCTGGGAGAGCTGGGGGTGTTCACCTGGACAAGGGAAGGCTCCAGGGAGAGCTCAGAACCCCTTCCAGGGCCTAAAGGGGCTCCAGGAGAGCTGGAGAGGGACTGGGGACAAGGGATGGAGGGACAGGACACAGGGAATGGCTTCCCAGTGCCAGAGGACAGGGCTGGATGGGATATTGGGAAGGAATTGTTCCCTGGCAGGGTGGGCAGGCCCTGGCACAGGGTGCCCAGAGCAGCTGGGGCTGCCCCTGGATCCCTGGCAGTGTCCAAGGCCAGGCTGGACATTGGGGCTTGGAGCAGCCTGGGCCAGTGGAAGGTGTCCCTGCCCATGGCAGGGGGTGGAATGGGATGAGCTTTGAGATCCTTTTCAATGCAAACCATTCCATGACCTTATGATTGTAAGCAAAGATCTTTTTCTGACTCCCAGCCATGAACCAGATCATTGACAAGGACCACTTCATGACTGGCACATCCCAGCCTGCTTCACCTCCAAAATTAACAGTCTACTTTAAACCCAAAAATCCATCCATATACAGACAACAAATAAATAAAACCTACAAAATAACATGGTCAAAAATTCCTTTCCTTGGGCAAAATCCCCATCATTTTGCTTGTTTTCAAGAATTCTACCATCTCCCTCTGTGCTTGTTTTTAATGAAGATATCTATCACTCCTTCCTGAGCAGCAGGACAGAGATCTTGGGCTCTTCCAAGCGGGCTGTGTGAGCATGATGGATTGTCTGTGTGCCAAGTCAGAGGAACGTGCAGACTTGCTCCTGTCTTGCCAGGAGCCAGGTTTTCAGAATTCCCCTACTACCAATTACCGCTTTTACCCTAATTAAAAAGATACCAGGGAACAGAAAGAAAAGGACAAAATCCAACCAATCTCTTCGTTCGTGTGCAATCAGCAGGGACAGGTGAGGAGGTTCCTGAGGGGCTCAGTCCTCCTGGGACCTTCACCTCCCTCTGCTCACGCCAGCTGAGCCCACCCACGGTGAGTGAGGCAGCACCCTGCCGTGCTGGGCTCCCCGCGTGCCGCCCCGGCCACCCCGGCCTGCAGCCCCCGGCCCGCGCGGGACAGACGCCCCGGGGGATGCGCCCGTGTTTAGTCTGAGCGCAGCCCTGGCGCTGGAGCCGCCTCTTGTTTTCCATGGCCCCGCGTCCCACGCTGCGCACAGGAATGGAAAAGCTTGTTATTCTGGGCTGCCGGGCGGCCGGGCCCGTCCAAGAGCGGGGAGCAGTGATGTGGTTACGCGAGCCGGCCGCAGAGCCTCCATGGCTTCAGCTGCTGGCTGGCACCCATCTGCTCCGGCAGACCACACCGCCTGCCGCCACCGCCGCCACGGGCACGGGCAGGTGACGGGAGCTGGCTGTGTCTGGGCACACTGCTGTGGTGTGTCTCCAGGTGGGCTCGCACGGGCCTAGAGCGAGGGGGAAGGATGGGAGAAGACCTCAGAGGCACCAGGACAACTGCCCAGAAATGGAGCCCTCAGCACCCCGCTGGCCTCAGTGCTCAGCAACGGCACAAAGCAGGGCCAGGACGTGTCCCTTTGGGTGATGGAGCACTGGAAGAGGGGCTGGGGAGTCTCCTTCTCCAGATATATTAAAAACACACCTGGACACCATCCTGTGCAACCTGCTGTAGGTGATGCTGTGATTTAGCAGGGGCTGGGCAAGATGATCTCCAGAGGTGCCTTCTAACCCCAACCACTCCGTGATCCACGACACACGCAGCCTGGCCCATGGCTCTGCTGCCTCTGCAGGATCTGGGTAGTTGGGGGTTCTGGTGACCCCCAAGGACACCCAGTACCTCTGTGTTTCACTCACAAAGTTCCTCAAACTGGTAAAGATCTATCAAAGAAATTAAGACCTATAAAATCCCAGCCTATGGAGGATGTTGGCCAACCAAAGGGAAAAAGGAGAAGGGCAAAATACCACAAGTCTGATTATGAGATGTAACACTGGTGTGCACCAGCACCAGGCAGGAAAAACTCATTGAAGTATTTTAATGGTCAGAAGAACACCACCATAAAACGCCACCGTGTTACCACAGCGCTACCCTGCCCTCTGTGGCTCCTCTCCTACACAGAGTAAGTGATTATTAGGGACAGCTGGGCCCACACCACAAACCCCCCTCCGCTGCCAGCACCTCCTGGTCCCAGGATGGGCTGCAGGAAGATGCAGAGCTGCGGGGGCACCTGTGGAACTTGTGCCCTGGCCCCTGGGTGGATCTGGCTGGGGGCTGGGAGGTGGGGACCCTCCAGGCCGCAGTTCCAGCCACATCTGTCCACACTAAAAAAGAACGTCCCTCTCTGGTTTTCCCTTAGGACTTGTGAGCACGTCAGGAATTAAACCCCAGTCTCCTGGGCTCATTGCACTGGTGCAGGAATCTGCATCTTTTTTTCTTCCCTGCATTCCAGTTCTTCCCAGCTCAGTGAAAACCCCTCCCCACCTTGCCCAAGGCACTTCAGTGTGCATGGGGATGCCGGATGCTGCTTAGCAGCCCTTGAAATAACAGGGCCAGGAGAATGGGAAACGCATCCCTACAGACAAACCATGGCTTCTTCAAACTTCCTCCCCATCCAAAATTGCCCTTGAAAAGCCATGACAGGGAGTTACAAAGGTCCCTCTTGCAAGAAGAGGAAAAATGCAGGAGAGAAAAGCCCTTGGCGTGCCTCCCCCGCGTCCGGCTCCGGCCCCTGCGGCTGCCACGGAGGTTTGAGGGACTTGAAGGGATTTGCGATGCAATAAAAACATTCCTGCTTGCAAAGCATGAAACCCCAAAAGTTTATGGGAAACCACTGTCTTCGGGATGTCTGCATATCTTCAGGCATCCTGGGAGCTGTAGTTCAAAGAAACCAAGAAAAAAGCAAGCAGCCGATAATGATGGTTTCTGGATGGAGGTTGTGTGACTATTGGCTCCCGCACGAAAGCCTGAATTTCTGGGATGCTGAGCCCAATTGTGCAGCCAAGTGAGAGAAGAGCTCCTTGGCGCCTGGGGCACGAGGGACTCCGGCACCACAGTGGGGGAGAGCGAGAGGCACCCGGGGAAGGGCAACCCAAAAAACCACGTGTCGGTGGCTGGGAAGAGGGATGCACTGCAGCAGAGGCCAAGAGGGACGGGCCAAAGACATCTCCAGGGCTGGGAACCTGGCTGGAGCATGGCCTCGCCTGTGAGCTGAAACCTCCGTGCCTCAGTTTCCCCATTAACTCTTATTATCCCCCTATCCCCAAGCGCTGCAAGGATTGGCCTTTGCTGTTTGAACACCCATGGGGAGCTGAACTCCTCAGAAGCCAGCTGTCCACACTGCACCATTAAATCACCTCCAGGCCCATTTCCTCTGAGCCCATGAAGGACAGCTGTGCCAGCCAGGCTGCTGAAAGGCACTTTATTCCAACACAAGACACTCTTCAGGCAAGAGTCACCTCCCAGCGGGAGAACCAGCAGCACGTGGCACCCTCCAGATGAGGCACTGCCCATCAGCACTCCCACATCTGAAACACCCTGGGGTGCAGGGGCAATGGTGGGGGACAGAGATGTGAGAGGCTGTGTATCATCCTGGACTGAGCGTGGAGTGATGCAGGAGATGCTTTCATTTCCAACCACGGGCTCCTGCAGCAAAGACCACAACCTGGGTAAAGCCAGCGCTGGAGACATGAGAAGGTGACCTTCTCACTACCTGCCTTGTATCGTGGGCTTGGGCTTCACCGGCCAGAGCACGAGACTGCCCCGTGGCTGTGCGAGGCCCTCTCTGATGCTGGACACCACCTGCCCACCAAGGCACCACGACACCGAGCGTGGGGACAAACCCACACCAGCACCAGCTGACACAACTGACCCCAGCATGGTGTGCTCTGCCGGCTGCTGCGAGCCTGAAGGCCTCGAGAGTGCTTTCAGACACTTGGAAAGCAAAGATAAACCACAGGAGAGTTTGTCCTTGGAGAAAACCTGTAGCCCTGAAGAACGAAGAAGAGGCGGAGCATTCACACTGGCAATAGCAGCATGGATGCTACTCCATGGATGCTACTCCACGGATGCTACTCCACGGATGCTACTCCACGGATGCTTTTCCATGGATGTTATTCCATGGATGCTACTCCACAGATGCTACTCCATGGATGTTATTCCATGGATGCTACTCCATGGATGCTACTCCACGGATGCTATTCCATGGATGCTACTCCACGGATGCTACTCCATGGATGTTATTCCATGGATGCTACTCCACGGATGCTACTCCACGGATGCTATTCCACGGATGCTATTCCATGGATGCTATTTCATGGAATGCTCTCCAGCTGTGGCATCTTCCCGCTCCAGAGCAGAACATGTTGCACGTACTTGCCAAAACCACTTGTTGGTGCCTGCCAAACACTGCCCACGGGGTGAGAACACCACAGGAGGCAGGTCCCCAGGACACAGCACTCTTCACACCTCACTGCCACTCCATCCAGGCTGTCACAGGGCATGGGCTTCCAACTCCTCAGCACCAATCCGGTGTGATGAGGCAGCAGGTGCACAGGCCAGTGCAGCCCAGAGTTGAGTTTCTGGAGGTTCTGCAGAAGGACACCTTGGTTTTGCAGAGCTGAGCCCTCTGCTCTGGAGAAGAGCAGCTGGAATGTTTCTGGGCCAGCTGTGCCTTCACAAGCAGTGGAAAGGGCACCCTGAAATGGTCAAGGCCAGGGCACATAAGCTGAAGACCTACCAAGATTTAGGACATCATGCTGGTGCCTCTTGCTTCCTTTTCCTTGGCTGCCAAACTCACATGGCAATCCTGATCTCCCCTGGAACTAAACCCAGATTGGCTGAAACCACGCCATGGACACAGCCAGTTCCCTTTCCGAGGCTCCCACACGCCAGGAAGCACCCCCAGGCCCTGGGCCGAGCATCTGGGGTGCAATGCCAGCACCTGCTCCACCTCTCCCAAGGCAGGAGCTCTGCACTGTGCTCTTGCAGTGGCTGTCCCTGCTCAATTCAAACCTCACTTTGGAGCCCTTGTTCTGTTCCTTGGAGCTGATAAAACCCAGCTGAGGAAGATGGGGACTTCAGGAGCAGAGCTGACACTCAGAAAACAGGACTACCTCCCAGCCAAGCCCAGCCAAAGCACAGCATGTGCCTCCTACACTCACCTCTTGCATCTCAGGTCGTCTTCTGCACTGCCCAACCCTGACAGGGAATTTGCATTGCACCACGAGCCTCAGCAATGGACATCTTCAAAGCAGAACCCCAGGGAGAGAAGGGAGGAGCAGGAAGCTGCTGTTAGGGGCCATTCCTGAATGGAAAAGCAACCATCTGGGTTCAGAGCACCCCTCAGCAGCTGGAGGAACACACAGGCACTGCCATGGTTTGAGACAGGTTGGCTCAATGCTGCCCAACAGGTACCCTGGGCCTTGTGCAGTCATTTCCCTTTGAATTAACGCCACTTTTCAGATCTGACTGACAATGCTGATGTCTGTCTATTACACCAGGAGTCGTTCCCAAAGCTCCTGTGTCTTTTTCCAAAAGAGCCAAAGCAGCAAAGGGTTATTAACTGGGGAGACAGCGAGCACAGGGAGGGAACGTGCTGTTCTTTGACAGGAACTGTGCTAATGAACATTATAAAATTAAAGATCAGGAAAACCTCAATGACAACTTCAACCCTAGAAAAGCTGCAGTTCAACCCCAAGGAAATCAGCCAAGAGAGAAGAAAGCTCACTGTGGATTCTGGATCCACATTCCAAAACCTTCACCTCCAGCACCAGGTTGCTCCATTAAAGCAGAGTCTGACATTAGGCTCATCACAGAGGTATCCCAAGGCCCTCTGCTAGTTCTGGGTATGATTTCAGCCAGCCACCGCCCGATCCTGATGGAAAGCAGTTAGGTGATAGCTGAACCAGGACTTTGCAAGCCACTAAGAGCACCATGTAGCCACAGATGCCTGTCTTTTCTTCCAGCACATTCCTTGAGGATGTGTGGCCCTGGTGTCCTCTCTCTTCACGCCTCCTTGGAGCTGGTTTATCCACAGAGAGGAAGAGGAGCTGCCACACCATGATATTTGTGGCCTTGCAAGTGGCTTTCAGGTTTGCTTGAACGGTTTGCTTGAACACTTGAGTGGTTTTCAGGCTTCGTCTCCTTGGCCACTGCAGGGACTGCTTTTACAGGAGCAAGTCCAATGAAACCCTTCAGCATGTGCTCATGTCCCAGGTAAGGGCAGCCTGTGGAGATCAGTGCTCCAGAAAAACACTTCCCTGGATGTGATGGAGATGCCACCACCAAAGCCCTACCTGAGTGGGACCTCCCAGGGCTGCCTCTCCCCAGGAAAAACAGCAAACCTATACTATCAACCTATACTTTGGGTGTTCAAAAACAAGCACAGCTCACTCTGCTCTACAAAATAAGAAAAAATCCTGGAAAAAACAGAGCACAAACTGTACCTTCACACAGGCCCCACCAAGCACCAACCCAGGGTGAGCAGAAGCAGCTGAGCCCAAAGAGAGTCACATTTTCTAGGGAACATTAATGCAGCCCTGGAGCTGGTGGTGACAGGTAAGCCCCGGGCTCTTGGCTGTGCTGGGCTCAGCGGGAGACGGGGCTGGACCCCGGTGGGACGGATGCTCTAAATTAGGAATGAAAACATTGCCCCCCTGCTCAGCAGAAGGGTATGCTCAAAGTGAGCCCTTGTCTGGGACAGCCAGTGGGCCAAGCGAGGCGACAACAACAGCTCTGCCAGAGTCCAAAATACACCCGCAACTTGTTTTGAATTACTTTGTGCTGGGCTTTAAAATATGCTGAAAAATTTCCATCCAGCCTGGCTGTGGAGCTGCAGGAGGACCCTGGGGTTTGTTTCCACGCACGGTGACGCTGACCTGAATTTCTCCCCACGGGTAGTAAAAAGAGAGAGCTCTCGGGGAGGGCAGTGCTGAGAGGAGCAAGGGGACAAGGAGCCACCCAGTGTGCTCTGGCAGTGATTTTGGGTGGGGACTGCTCAGGGTCCGCACCAGCAGCTGTAGGGGGGAGGGATGCTCCTTCCCAGCACAGGGAAGCACCCCATGGACACATCAAGCTGAGTCAAACCACAGAGGGAGATCTGCTCCCTGAGCGTGGCGGTCCAGCCCCTGCCGGCACTGGAACCTCTTGCTTGCGGCTCAAATCAACGCGGCTCCATTACAAACAAACCTGTGGGAGGGAGAGGCAAAGAAAGAATCCCTCGAGGAATCTGCAAGGCACTGGAGGAGCTAAAAATAACCACCACCAACAAATCAATCTAGAAACAGAAAGCTAAAATCCCTAGTAATAGAGGGTTGCCAGGTGGAGGAGGGAGAAGCCTGGCACCCTGTGCCCTGGCCCTGCCCACCAAGGATCCTGCAGAGAGTAGGGGCACAGGAATGTGGGACTGAGGGGGCATCGCTGCCTCTGACTGCCTCCAACAGACACCAGCTCCCACACAGGGAAGCATGGCATTGTTTCCCCACTTTCTTACCTCTGTGTTTTCAGATTGCCTCTCGAGATGGGCCAGCTGACTCCAAGGAGCCAAGGTGCTCGAGCCAAACTCCTCAATCCCTCCTCCACTCCATTCCAAGCTCCAGAAATGGAGCCAAATCTCATGTCCTTTCCAGTTCTGGTCACCACCTTTCCCACACCCCTCTGGCAAGATCAGTCTGATCTCAGGACTCATCTCTGTATCTACCAGTGCTATTTTCCCCCTTCCAGACCCCTCCAAGGATGCATATCCCAATCCAGGCCTTCCACCCCTGAACATGTGCCATCACAGACAGAGTGGGGGCCACAGTGATCTCACAGCTGTAAGGTAACAGGAACACTCTTGGAAAGTGGATAAAAGGCTCTGGATGGCAACTCAGTTGCAATGTGAAATTCCAATGTGAATTGTAGGACTTCACAAGACCAGAAGAATGAGGCCTGGATGTGGCTACGGTAAGTCAGCAGGGTGGAAGAGCCCTGGGTTTGTTCACCAGGCACACAAGAGAATTCCCAGCCCACTGGAAGGTCGCAGCACACGGGCAGAGACCTGCTCCTGTCCTCCACGTCCCCAAGGCCAGCAGGGAAGAATGCATCCCAAAGGGGATTGGGAGAGCCCCCATGCTCGTGCCATCCCACCCCCCATGCTGCCGTCTACAGCGGGGTGACGTCCCCAGCCAAGCAGAGATGTGCCATGGAGGGCTGCACCCACCCATGGTCCGGGACAACATCCTCGGTCTGTCCCCACCCCAGCCATGGCACAGCCCCTGGATCCGACGGGCAGAGCCGGAGGGACACGAGGCAAGGACAGGCCACCCAGGAGCAGGGACAGGAGCAGGGGAGGCGGTAATTCCATGTCCTGCCCTCGCCTCCCCAGCCCGGCTCAGCTCGGGTGACGAACGCCGCAGGAAGGGGATGCTGCTCTCCTGACACCGCACACGCCGCTAATCCCGCGGCTTTATCTGTCACTTCCCCATCCTGCCCGGCTCCCGGGCGCTCCGCCGAGCCCCGCTCCCTGCCTGCCTCCCGGCTGCCCCATTCCAGCTCCCTGCTCCCTCGTTTGCGACAAAAAACCCTAGGAGGGGCAAAAGGGTGTTGACAGGGTGTTTGTTAATCAAACGAGCTGGGGATGAGCGGGAGCCTCATCAGGCAGTGCTCCCAGCTCTCCTGCCGGAAAGGTAATTCCCAGGACCGGAGCGGGGCACGGGGGGTGGATGCCAACACAGGGCACCCCTGCGAGGGCAAGGAGCTATGGAAGCACGGGGCCGAAGTTCCCAGTGGCCACCAGCCCCTGCCCTCCCGGGTGCCTCCCTGCCCCACTGCTCCCTGCAGGGACCCTCACATCCCTCACGTCCCCAGCCTCCAGGGACCAGCAGCTCGCCCTGACATTCCCATCCAGCACCTCCTCTCTGGCTGTGGAGCAAGAGCCCTGGACATGCCTGGAGGGACCTACCCAGGGACACAGACCCCAGCCCGGGGGTCCCCATGGCACTGCCCACCCGGACCAGTGCCAGCTCTCTGCCCAGGAGCCCCAGAGGCAGATAACCTGCACTGTGCAAGTGCTGGGGCATGCAGCTCGGCAATAGCCCAGCTCTCCAGCTCAGGAATGTCCAAATAAATACAGAAATACATAAAAAGGCCATAAATAAGGTTGCCTGAGATGGCTGTTTGTCTCCCGCCTGGCCAGGACCCCCGCTCCCCCGCTGCTGTTTGCCTTGGCAGATGACAGCTGGGTAATTTGTTTCCATTGCAATGAAGTCCCAATTAACTGGAATAAACTTTTTATACTAAGTGTGTTTGTTTAACAAACTGGCTCTTTCAGAGCCTCACCGAGACCTGATTGATGCATTTGAGGGGAGTGGAAACACGCTGGGTGCTTGGACATTAAAGCTGCAGTGTCTGAGCAGGCTGGGGCTGAAAGGGCTCTCTCTGTGTTTGGGAAATCAAAACTGACACCTCTGATGTCTGGACTGGGACAGGGATTTCAGCGTGGCCTTTGTGTACAAATATTGACAGTTTCTCATTCGCTGTGGCTGACAGCCCCTCTGGTGTCCCCGCGGGGCGGGACATCCCCCAGGGCCAGGCTCTGCTGGGAGAAGGTGGGGTCCATCGTGCTGCAAGGATGCACCTCGTGCCTCCTAGGGACAGCCCAGGGGGCTCCAGCCAGCCAACAAAATCCCAAGGAAAGGTGGGACTGGCTCCACAGGACACTCTCAATGAAGCAGAACCAATGTCTTCAGCAGCAGCCACGCTCCTCCTCCCAGCCTTCAGAGGTCACCTTCATGGCTCATGAAGCCATTGATTTACAGCAGCAAGGCCAAGATGGTGAGAAACCAGTCTGAGATGGCGAGAAACCAGTCTGAGGTGTCTAGAAACTGGCTGGGAGCCTGAGTCTGGTTTCTGGTTCACACCACAGTTTTCAGCAACACTCTCCAGCTGAGGGGAGGTGAGAGAACAGAGAAACCTGAGCCCAGAAGAAGAGTCCTCCTCATCCTCAGAACCCTTCTGTTGGGATGGAAATGGCAAAGCCAAGTGGACAAATTGCACAGTAGGGATCTGGCACAAGTGGGACCCGAGGCAGGCAGAGAAGACACTGTGTGCAGCACAGGGGACAGCAGCTCTTGTGCTGGGCCTCCTCCAGGAACATCACTGCTGGGAGCACCCTCAGGACCAGCAGCACTAAGCCCCCACATCTGCCAGACGGTGGCCCAAGATCCAGAGGGACAAAAGGGGGACACGGTGGGGAAAAGATGCCCCAAGCATCCCTGGCAGTGGTGCCAAAGGCAGGCACCGAGCACCACTGCTGGCTCTGGTGGGATGTCCCACGAGGAGGGAAAAGCCACGGCACAGCCTCACGGCAGAGCCCACGGCAGGACCAGCCCCACGCTGGAGCTGTGTTCCAGCTGCCTGGTGAGACACTGCATGAGTAATAAGCACTTCTGGAAAACAAAGCACTTCTGCCATCCGAGCGGACAATGAGTGCAGCTGAGCTTTCTCTCCCTGGGCGCTTTTTCTTTCCTACCTCAAACTGCAAAGGAAAACCTCCAACAGACCCTGCTTGAGAACTGTCAGCTCCAGAGGTGTTCTTGAAGCATTCATTGGGAAGGCTTTTCTATTTCACATCTAAAAATGGGAATTTGCAGGTCCTAGAGTTCCTTTCATCTGCTTCTCCAGCCCATTTCCTCGAAGCACGGCACGCATTTCCATTTACTGTGGGACAAGGTGGTGTTTTCCTGTGGCTGGGGGTTGAGCTGATCTCCCACAATCCCTCAGTAAAATGCCCCAAAGTCTGTCTGAAGTCAACCTGCCTGGGCTGTCCACAGCTTGATTCAGTCAAGTCTTTAATTTAGGTGTAAATACGGTTATTCATTGTTCCAGGCCCTGGCACAGGGTGCCCAGAGCAGCTGGGGCTGCCCCTGGATCCCTGGCAGTGCCCAAGGCCAGGTTGAACAGGGCTTGGAGCAGCCTGGGACAGTGGAAGGTGTCCCTGCCATGGCAGGGGTGGCACTGGATGAGCTTTAAGGCTCCTTCCAACCCAAACCATTCTGGGATTCCATGATTCTTCAGTGATGATTATGAGCTCATCCTACATTCAGGATGTGCTGAAGCCACCAGTGGCAGCACTGATGGCAGAGCTCTGCACTGTCTGCCCAGGCTCCCTGTGCAGTCCAGGGGGAGAGAAGGATTAATTTCCCCATAAATTAGTTGGAATGCTGGTCGTGGCGCCCTTTCACATGATGTCCTAAGCCTGAAGAGACAAGTGAGCACCCTCACCCTCATCCCTTCCCAGGGCACAGCCACCACACTACCCTAAATCCTGTGTGTGTCAATGCCAGAAACCTGTAGGAAAGTTGAAATCCTTGGATCACCCCTCCACGCACACGGCTTTGTCAGGATGCAGGAAAGACAGCGCGTTTTCCTCCTTTAACACCCTCAGTCACACTTTTCCCTGTGCAAATTAGCACCATCTCCACATCTCCCCACAGCCTGCCCAGCACAGCCCAATCCTGCCTGATTATCCCTCCCAGGGAAAGAGGAGCTCCCGGAGATCCGGCTGATTGCTCGCAGGACCTGGGGCTGCCCCATCCCTGGAAGCGTTCAAAGAATGGGGCTTGGAGATAGCTGGGATAGGGGAAGGTGTCCCTGCCCACAGCAGGGGTAGAACCAGATGATCTTTAAGGTCCCCTCCAGCCCAAAGCCTTGTGGGATTCTCTGGTTCCGTGGCCCAGCTGTCGATCTGGCACTGCAGGTGGGAGCACGGAGAGAAAATATCACAACAGCATTTGAATAAAAACCCAGATTAATCCGTGGCTGTTCCAAGAAACCGTACCAGAGCCCTGCTCGTGCTGTGCTGAGGGGCAAAGCTCTTGGGATGAGGTAGCGAGGTGGAGAAAGCAGAATGAGGAATGGGAAATTTTCCCTCGTGAGCAGAAATTGAAGGCACTCAACACTCCTGGAACTGCTCCGCTGCTCTACGTGATCAGCAGTGCCTGCGTGGGAGGGTGGCGGGGAGTGAAGAGGAGGGCACTGCACACTCACAATACACACCATTATACGTTTTCCTTTGGAATTACAGATCTTTTAGCAGTCAGTGCTTGAATAAAGACATATTTACCTTCTCACCCAGGACTGGGATGAGGCACAGCACATCGTACCTGAGCCAGCTGCAGGAGCTTGGCCTTCAATGCATGTTCCCAATGGATAAGAAATAATGTGCTAGCAGGGATTTGGGTCTCTGAGCTGCACACTGGGAGACTCAGAGAGCCAGCAGGAAAATCATGGGATCACAGAAGGGTCTGGGTTCCACCTAGCTCCAACCTCCTGCCATGGAGCGCAGAATAGAGTGGTCGATACAAATGAAAAATTACAACAGATAGGAAAATCATTAGGGAAACTAAAGAAGGGGAAAATGCATGGCTGGACATGGAAAATCTGCAGTGGGAGCCAAACAAGGGTCTGGTTTTAAGGAACACCGGGGCTACTGTAAAGCAGGGTCTGTAGGACTGCTCAAACGGTGCAGAAAAGGAAAACATAGTCCATATTTATTCTGTGTTTGGGAAAAAAATGTGAGTAAACGAATTCCTAGGAGAGATGAAGCTCTCCTAAATCATTAGCATCCATGCTTACATCGAATGTGGCCAAACAGCACCAACCAGCACCAACAGCTCAGCCAACACGTACCCAAAAGCTGGGGAGAGGTTTTTGGGCTTTGCTGCTTGTTTTGAGCAAAGTTCAGGCTGCCACATCCAGATGGAAACGGCTCCTTCCCCCCAACATTGCCACCCGGCAGTAAGGGTGACCTAGTTACCAACCAAGCGGTCAGCCTGATCTAGGGCCCAGAAGGCAGGGCTCATCTGGAATTGAATTAAGAAATAATTAAAGGATGTAAGTTCTAATTAAAGTCAGTCGGTGTGTCGTGGTGGAAGAGATCTTGTCAAATGAGCCTGATGTCACCCTGTAATGAACACTCGCTTCCAGGAACGGGCCCTGCGCACGTCCTGGCTGCGCAGGCAGAGCTCTCAGTGCTCCCTGATGCTCTGATTTCAGGAGATGGGGCTGTGCAGCCCCAATCAAGCACTTTAAATAGATTTAGAGCCGGCTGACAGGTCTCACACAGGAGGTGTCAATGGGGAATCGTTAGCGAGGCTCCATGGGGAACACGCCAGTCGATACTTTCATCGATGATCGCCATGAAAATAAAAAATCCTCACTCAAAAAATTAGCGGATGACAGGAAGATTGATGTAATGGTAAATATTGATGAGGAGAGAGGGAAATGTGGGCTGCCTGGTAATGCTGAGCCCATTCAAACACTGTACATGATAATGCAGCCCAGCATGGGATGATGCAGCTCTGGAGAGGGATTTCAGGCCGTATTTCTGAACAGGAACTGGAGCCCAGACAAGAGGGAGCCTCCAGGAAGGGTCAGGGGTCACCACGGGTGAGCAGCCCAGCACAAGGCTCTAATGTGATGCTGTGATGAAAAAAGCTGATGCAGTTCTTGGGGGAGAGCAGGAGAGCAGCACGTACTGCACTGCTGGGACTGCCACTGCCACTGCTGCAATTAAGGTGTCCACGTTTAAGGGGGACACTAAAACAGCAGAGCCTGGAGGGATGAGTCACAAAATTGATCTGAGGGCTGGAGAAAATATCGTGCTGCAAAAGATTTGAGCTATATTGAGTTTATTGATAAAAATCTGCCACCCACCAAAAACCAGAGTGGTGCCAACTGCTTTTATCAGTGAGGTGTGCCAGGAGGCAGGGACTTGGAAGTGGAGACCAGCAAATTCTAGTGAGTTTTGGGTCAGGATTAGATACATCTCAGGAGTGCTCAGAGAATTAGATAACTCTCAGAAGGCAACCAAAACCTCTCCAGGAGCTTGTGGGCAATTTATATCCCTACAGCACATCCGAGGCCAAAGGAGTGATCCAATAGACCTGAATCCCAGCAGACAGCTGGAGCTCCAGGGCTGACTCCTGCCATGCACCAGGATGAAGGCTCAGGAGGGGTGTTTAATGGCTTTAAACTGACAGAGAGCAGGTTTGGAGTAAATGCTAGGAAGGAATTGTTCCCTGGGAGGGTGGGGAGGCCCTGGCACAGGGTGCCCAGAGCAGCTGGGGCTGCCCCTGGATCCCTGGCAGTGTCCAAGGCCAGGCTGGACAGGGCTTGGAGCAAGCTGGGATAGTGGAAGGTGTCCCTGCCCATGGCAGGGGTGGGACTGGGTGAGTTTTCAGGTTCCTTCCAACCCAAACCATTCTGGGGTTCCATGAGAGAGTCCCGGCCTTGGAGCAATGAGGAGCTGGGGTGGCACCGAGCTCCTCAAAGACGAAGTTCTGAGCTACAAGTCCAGCTACCTCTGAGGAGTCCCCATCGAGTCTTGTGCCAGAAGCAAAGCATGAGGGAAAGGCTCCCTCTGTCCTGGAGAGAGCCCAGCAGGGATTGCTGGCTGAGCAACTCAGGAAACTCCTCTCCCCACGTCCCCCTTTTCTACCCGGTGTGTTTGGGACCGATGGCTGTGGGTGGGAGCGGCACCTCCCATGGCTGAAGCATCTCTGTGTTGACTCACTGCAGCAAACATTTTGCTCTCTTGCTTAGGGGAGAATGCAGGCTTGGTGATTTGTTAAAAAATGCCCATCTTCCTACGCTCGATTCCCTTTCCATGATTAATGCCAGGCGCCGCAATCGTGGCAGGGCTGCAGCTGGTGCTTAGGTGGCTCCTGTGCCAGCCTGAGAGCTGAGCTGGCAGCATCGTCCTCCCAGCACCAGAGGGGAAGGCAGCCCTGGGCTCAGACCAGCAGGGCAGGCAGATGCCACCCCAATGTCCCCACCAGTGGCCCGGGGAGCCCCAGTGCCCACTCTGCTCCCTGCTTCTAGAAAAAGCAGCAAGGAGAGGGACCCCATGGTGAGCAAGGAGCCTTGTGCTGCCCAGAGGCACCACAGGGGGACAAGGGCTGAGCCCCAATCCCTGCTGGCATTTCACGGGGACAGAATGCCCTCAGTGCTGCGGGGAAGTGCACAGTGCAGGGAACACACACCCTTCAGCCGGGACAACAGGAAGCACGACAGAAAGACTTCGAGCCCTTATGTGGCAGTGCTGCAGACAGGGAACCAGGGCCAGGCAGGTTTTCAATTGGACTGGAACTGAAATTACAGGGGGCACAAAATCCAACCCTGCTTTGGTATAAAGAAAGGGGCTGGGGGGATCAGGGAAAAAAGCCCTGCAAGTTTCTATGACAACTGGCACAGTAAGAGCCTACACTGCAACCTCGCTTAACACATTACAAGCTGCAGAGAAGCAATGAAACCCCAAACTTTATTTTATCCCAGGTGTAGGAGGGCCATTCCCAGGGGAGAGCGGGCACAGGGCCTGGGGTTGGTCCAGTGGTCCCGTGGCCTGTGCACCCAGTGCAGGGTGAATAGTTCAGCCAGCCCCAGCAACTCCTCCTGCTGTCCCTTGGGCTCCAGGGACCACTAAGACCAAATCCTTGTCCAAACCTTTCTTGGGCCAAGGTATTTAATTCTGGTTATCAGGGGTCCTGATGCCATCCAGGGCATCTGTGTCCTGAAAAACCATGGATCCAGAACAGTTTGGGTTGGAAGGGACGTTAAAGCCCATCTCGTTTCAGCACCCTGCCATGGGCAGGGACACCTTCCACTGGCCCAGGCTGCTCCAAGCCCCAAAGTCCAGCCTGGCCTTGGACACTGCCAGGGATCCAGGGGCAGCCACAGCTGCTCTGGGCACCCTGTGCCAGGGCCTGCCCACCCTCCCAGGGAACAATTCCTTCCCAATACCCATCTAAATCTCTCCTCTTTTACTTTAGAACCATTCCCCTTTGTCCTATCACTGTCTGTCCTTGTAGAAAAGTCACTCTCCCTTTCTTTAATAAGCTCCTTTAAGTACTGGAAGGCTGAAATGAAGTGTCCCTGGAGCCTTCTCTTCTCCAGGCTGAACACCCCCAGCTCTCCCAGGCTGGCTCCAGAGCAGAGGGCCCAGCACTTAAAGCATCTTTGTGGCCTCCTCTGGACCCGTTGTGTGCAGACCCTCCCACCATGATCCTCACAGGATCATGCCTGGGTGAGCACTCCCACCCAAGGAGCCATAAAAGAGAAAATGGGTGAGAGCCGTGTTCATCCTGGCCTGACCAAAGCACGGCCTTCAGCAGGACCTGCCGGGCACACAGCGGGGCTGCCCTGGGGAGGGGACAGGAGCAGCACGGCCAGGCCTTCCACAGGGGCCCTGCTCCCTTCCCCGGGTACAAACTGGTACCAGTTTCCAGCTTCCCAAGCAAACAGCAGTGTCAGCCTGGGCAGGGAGCCCAGAGGCCACAGTGCAAACCAGCAGGGTGATGGCTTCTCCACGCCTGGGCTCCCGTCGGAGCCCTGCCAGCACCGCTCCTCCTCGGGGCTGTGTCCCATTCCCTACAGCCCAGAGGAACAGCCTGGACCTGGCTGTTCTGAGCTGAGCTCCTGCACCCACTGCAAAGGTCCAGAGCAACCCTCTGCCATGCCATGAGATACCCCCAGTTCATTCCCACCTCTGCCAATCCCCAGCTCCCCGCTACTTCCCACTGCTCATTCCTGCTTCCCCTAACTCCCAGCTCCCAGGCTGCTCTGGGTCAGCTCTGCTCTCCATTCCCAGACTGGCATTTTTTGAATGACTCCATTTCTCCAAAGTGCCTTTCCAGGATTCCCTTCCTTCCTCTGCCCTCCAAGAGGATTAAAGCCTCTCCACCTGCCTGGAGCTCAGACTGAATCCACTGGCCAAACTCCAGGGGAAATATTTGATACATTTGCTGTACAGTTTCAGTGGCTCAGCCCCACTGCCAGGATACCTCAACCAGCACCAGCATCTTCTTTAATTACGTTGTGTGTAAAGGAGATCACTCCTCGACTCTCCGGATATCCGCCTTAGCCAGGACTTGGGGTTGGAAGCGAGGAGCCCGTGTTCATGATCCCTTCTGGAGGGCTACACTCCCCTTCAGCTTCCAACCTGCACCTGCCCGAGGAGCACCCACCCCACAGACCTCAACACTTCTCTTCCACCACCCATGGCTCTGCCATCCCACTGCCACCAGAGATGTTGGTGATGGTGCTTCATCCTTTCCTACAACCAAACCTGGGAGCACTCTCCAAACTCGTGTAGGTGGCTCTGGGACAGTTTCTTGCAGCATTGAGTATCCCAGTGAGTATCCTTCAGTATGGAGAGGTGGTCTTGGCATTGCTTCTCCTACCCCACAGCTCCCTGGTGTCACTGGCACCATCTCTTCCTCCGCACTTCCCATGTGCGTCCTCCTCCCTCTGCTCAGCACTTGGAACCTGAGCTCCCAGCTGAACAACTCCCAGCCACCACAGAAGAAGTCAAATGCAGCCTATATGTGTGTGATTATCACCATTACCACAGCAATAATGTCTGAGGGAAGGAGGTACTGAAATGAAAACCTGGCTTAGGAACACATTGTGCTTATTGTGATGGTCCTTAATGCTTCCAAAATGTAAATACTGATTTCTAGAGCCTTAAAGCCACCAGCGTTTTACGAGATAATGATTCAGCAAGGAAACACTTTCATCTAAGTGCTGGCATGGCAAGATTGGAGTCTGGGAGATTAAATGTTCTGTTGTAAGGGCCAGGTGACGAAGAATTAGCTGTGGAGACAGCTCTGTGTAATGACTGCGAGGCAAAGCAAACTGCTGCTTTCTGGGAGGTGGTTTCAAAGGTTCCTCGCGTGTTTGCACATCTGAGGCTGGAGGACAGAGGGCAGGGGCAGCCTTTAATCCGAGATGGAGACAGAGCCACGAGGTGCCGGCCCGAAAGGGCTGTGGGATGCTGCTGCTGCAGGATTGGGCTCCGAGACAGCCGGTCTCTTCTGCACAGCCACACCATCCCCAGGGACAGCAGGAGTGGATCAATGGAGAGCATTTTGTGTCACTACAGCTGTGTCTCTCCTGACACCTCAAAGTGCCTGGCAGATATTCCCTGCTCCCGAGTGACGGCTCCCTGACAGCTGAGCATTGCCCTCGGCACCGGAGGCAGCGTGGGGGGATGAGGGCAGCTCCCACAGCAGTGACACCTTATTAAGCCCAGGTATTTCAGTCTGCATTTGCTAGGGGGTTTATGGGTGTCATCACTACCAGCATTTCTTTCTGCTTTAAAGAAAATCAGTTCCTGACACTGAAGAGCAAATATGTGCCTGGGGCAATTAGCAAACACACCGGACAACCTCAGTTCCTGTCAAGACACTTCCACCCAGCCCTGCCAGGAGACTTATTACCTCCTGTCCCAGGAAAGCCTATTCCTGTCTCTGAGCACAGTGTCCTTGTCCCTGGGTCCTCAGGCAGTGGCTCCCTGCTCAGGAAATTGCCTTGACAGAGAAGTCAGGACCCTGTGTTAGAAGTCTGGAAGGACCTGTGGCAGCCTGGATATTCTGGCAGCATTACAGCACTTCCAAAAGTGGGGTGACAAAGGAGTGAGCGGCTTTGGGGCTGGACTGATACACCCCATGTTTCTTCCCCAGTCCCTACAAACTCTGGTCAGATCCCCGGCAGAGCAGGGCTGCAGCCCAGGTTGCAGTGGGGGAGGCACATGCCCAGGCTGCATCAGATGGGAGTTATTAGGTCAGGATAAACCATTCTGACATCTGAACACACTGTTTTGGAAGCACAGGAAGGCACCTGTACCTGTTCACGTGGGACAGCCGGAGCAGCCGGTGCAGGTGAGGATACCTGTGCAGATGTTGACTCACAGCTGGACCTGTGGCCATTCCCAACACGCCAGGTTCCTCTCTCAGGTATTTCAGCTATGGGAACTCTTCATGTGCCTGTGCTGGTTCTTCCTTGGCTGGTCTCTACCCCTGTCAGTTCTCAATGGATGTAACTTTTCTTAAGATGAACGCTTCAGCGTTCTCGACTCACGCGGCAATCTTCCATTTACCGTGGGAAGAGGGAACGCTACCTCCCAGACTGAAAACCAGGAGACCCAGCTCTTGCAGGAATATCCACAAGCACCACCACTGAAGCCCTTGGAAGCAGAAGGGCTTCCCCCAGAGCGGGCAGCAGCAGCGTTTCAGCTCCAGTAGCTCCATTCCAGGCACCTCTGACTTCTCACAGCAGAGATCCACCTTCCCTACACCTCCCTGTGTGCTTTCCACTGCATATTGGGGAAACCCAGCGGGAGATCTGTACCTCAAAACCTCATGGATGGACTGGCAGGAGGGGAAGGGCCAACAGAGGCTGATGGGCAAGGGTGGACACATCTCCATGCCCCTGATCAGCACTGGGATATTCCAACAGCTCAGGAAACACCCAACTGATGGGAACTGTGGGGTGAGGACAGCGTTTCCATTTCTGAAGGGAAGAGGCAACAAAGGAAGGAAAGGAGTCACTCTGGGAGACACAAGGAAATTCAGCAGATGCAGTATCTGATGTCCACTGAGGAGGAGGGCACCTGATGAGGGAAAGCTGAACGTGGCAGGAACGGAGCAGGAGTCACTGCCAGCACAAGCAGTGACAAAACTCGCTGCTGAGATTTCTGGCGTGTGTGTCTCCTTTTTCTGCTTTCAGGACCAACTGAAACTGAATTGCTGTGGGAGAGCCCTGACACAAGAGCAGGGTGGCTCTGACCCTGCTCCCACAGCTCAGGGCTTTGGTGGCAGGTGAGCCAATGCCTCAGAAGCCAGAAAAGGAAAAGCAGAAGCATAGTCGAGTTTGCTCTGGCACATGGGAGCTGCAGGACCAGCTACACACTGCCAGACTTCTCTCAGCTCACCAGCCTCACTGCACAGATGTGTCCAGGAACCACCACAGCTCGGCTCAGCTCTGGCAACCAGCTGCTTCCCACGCTCTGGCTGCTCGCCACAGCCTTGCCCAGGGCTCAGAGAACTGTGAATCTGGGCTGTAGAGCTGCTGCTGAAGAGCTGAGCTGTCTCAAGTCCTTGGCGGGGCCACCAGACCGCTGGCATCTTCCAGCATCCTTTCTCTGCTGAGGAAGACCAGCTCCAGCCCTGCCAGAAACTGAAGGGCTCCGTAGAGAGCACCTGGTCCAGCCTTGCAGACGGGTTGCAACAGACACAGTGTGGCATCAGCTGGTGGATCAAAAAGCCAGATGGGATGGGGGCAGTGCTACCAGGCCACATCATGGCCACAAACTGACCCATCCCAAGCCCAAAACAGCCACTGAGGAGCAGAAACGGGCTGGGTGTTAACCAAGGTCACAGTGGTATGATCAGCCAAGGCACAGCTGCTGGGCCAGACCACGGAGGGGCCATGGGCTTGTGGGACAGAGAAACAAACACCCGTAAAACATCCTGTGTCTGCAGGAGCTCTGCACCAGCACCCCCCACTCTGACCCAGCAGCTCCACACCTTCAGCGAGATGGGAAGCCCATGTTCTCCCACTCAAGGTAGAGAAACATTCCTCATTTCTCAGAGGAGATGAGTTATAAATGCAGCACCACAAACTGTTGCTACCAACCGCCAAAACCACAGGAAATGGCAGGAAATCTGAACAGTAAGAGCTCTTTACATATTTCCTCCAAATCTCCTACTTCAAGCCTCCCCAAAGCTTCAGCTGGAACAGAGACATGGGAGATGTTTCAATGTGTTCTAAACCTGCTTGTCAAAACACAGACTCCTCACAAGCACAGCACTAGAGTCGGGAGCACCGAAATCTTGGACAGCTGCTGGGAGAGGTCACAAAAGCACAGCCATGAGTTCTTTGCCAAACGTGCGCTCGTGTTGTTGTGGCACCCGTGGTGACTCCATAACCTCCTGTGATATTCCTCTGATCTCCCAGAAAGCCGGGTGGGATTACCCAGCCTGGGAAATGGCTCTGGCTGTATTTCCAGAAGTCTTTCTCTGCCTGCGGTCTCGGGAAGCTGATGAGCCGCACTGCCTTCGGGTGAGCAGGCAGAGGAGCTCCCCAAATCAGGCTTTCAGTATGGACCTAGAAACCAGCACTGAGTTTTAAAAGCTCTCGGTGGCATAAAGTGGAGTCAGGAGATAACTGAAGAACAAACATCCCATAGCTCCATTCTGGGCACCTCTGATTTCCCACAGCAGAGATCCACCTTCCCTACACCTCCCTGTGTGCTTTCCACTGCATATTGGGGCAACCCAGCGGGAAATCTGTACCTCAAACCTCATGGATGGACTGGCAGGAGGGGAAGGGCCGTCAGAGGAACACACACACACTCCACACTTGCTCTCCCACCACAGACAGCGAGCAGGCAGTTCCATACAGCATTCCCTGGCACAGCCTGCCACCCCTGGACATGCTCCCTCCAAGGCCAAGCCTAACTTGGACCAAGGATGCTGCCACGGTGCTGGCACTTCTGGGATGTAGCGCTGCAGGAATGCTTGGGAAAGCAGCAAAGAGTGAGCAAGAGCAGAAGGACAGTGAGCTTCGGAGGAGAAATTTCCTCAACCCAATTCCTTCTGAATTTTCCAAAGCCATGCTCCCCTGATAGTCCTGCCCATTAGAGCACTGTCCCACAACTTCGAATCCACCTGGTTTTTTTTTCCCAGAATAAAGGTCATAACCTGAAGGCCTTCACTTCCCCAAGCAAAGCAGGAGCAACACAAGGTCCCACAGGTGATGTGCTCAGCAGCACAACACGTAATTCAGTGCCAGGGCACAACCCAGCCTCTCAGGAGGGCTTTTAACAGAGTGTGCCATTATCCAAATGATGATGGGAACAAACCTGTCCTTCCAGCAAGCACAACCTTCTTGCCTGGAAGGTGATGTGCTGTGGCGAGGTTCTGTTACCTACCCCACACGCCGAGTAACCAGCTGCCTGTGTTGGTGGAGTGGTTTGCAGTAACTTTTGCATGTCCATGGCTCTAAAAAACCCCTTGGCCTCCTCTCCCCCTGCAGCTGACAGTGCTGTACCAAACACAGCGGGTGGAAGACAACAGGCACCACCGTCAATACACGGCTGGGGGAGACGCGCTCCGAGATCAGCCCGTGTGACACACAGCGGAACCCTTCGATTCTCCAAAGCAGCTCAGCTGTGCAAACCAGGAGCAGAGGGAGCCAGAGGTGGGAAAGGTCACCCGTGTGCCCCCCGCTCCCAGCTCTGTCCCCCAGGCTCAGTCAAGCTGTCACGGCTGCTTCTGACCTGATGGAAGGATTTGCATATGCCCCGAAGCCAGGATGACTGACAGCCCTTCCACTGTTATCCTCACTTGTGTAATTGCAGCAGCTATTCTTGTACACTGAAGTGTCTAATCTTAGCAAGCCATGGAGCTGCTGGGTAAGATGGACCAGCCGGGAATTTCCATGCAATTACTCACCACTGCTACTGGCACTTACTTTGGCTGGCAAAAGTCCTTCTTGTCCGACGACCCCAGGCTCTGCAAAACACAAAAGACAGATTTCTCTTTTTAACCCTTTGCCAAGCAAGTATCACTGATGGGGATGTGTGGGGAAGCAGTGAAAGGCACATGTCTGTTATTTCCCTGCCCGATGGGTCTGGCTGGGCTGGCTGGACAGGACAGCTTGGACCTCCAGCCATAGGCAGAGCCCACAGCAGCCAAGGATGTAAAGACAGAGAGTTAAACTAGAGGTGAGAGGATGCATTAGATCTGAACTCAGTGTACTCGGGCATGTCTGTCTCCTGTCACCTGCAGAAGTGTGGCACCTTGTGTCAGGAGGGGACTCAAGTCCTTTCAAGTCTGCCCAGCTGGAAAGATGACAAAGTGCAGGGTTTGGTGGAGGGGCTGAGCCACCACTGCTGCAGAGACCCTCTGGTCAGGGGCTGAGCCCCAGGCCCACAGTTCCTGCCAGGAGTGGGAAAACAAAATTCTTCTGCCAAGAAAACCACATCAGGCCCCAAGCACGTGCAAAACTGGGAAGCAGAGACAGCCCCGATGCTCGCTCAGGTTCCCAAGTGCCTCCAACTCCACCCCCAGCACGATGGAGTCTGAGAGCACCACAGATGGGCTGTGCCAGGGTCCCCTGTGACACCCCAGTCAGGCCAAGCCTGCCTGTGGGGACGCTGGGGACGATGGGCACCGCACAGAGCCCAGCTGGGGTGCGTGGCCAGGAGTGTGCACGGCACACACACAGAGTCTGCGCCGCTCCTCATGCCCGATGGGGCCGTGTACCCCACACACATCCCAGTCTCACCCCAACACACCTTGTCCCAGAGGCACCCACAGAAGAGACCGGCCCCCAGCCCTGCTCCGAGGCCCCAGTAAGTGACACGAGCTCCCTGAGCTCAGAACGGTACCTGCACCACGGGGTGTGCAGGGCAGGCCCAACACAGTGGGATGCTCGCGGCAGGCGGCACCGGGACAGACAGACACAGACCCACCAGACCTGGGTGTCGCCAAAGCCGTTGCACCACCACAGCCCTCTCCTCCTTCTCGTCCTCTTCCTCCTTCTCCTTCTCCTCGTCCTGGGGATGATCCTTGTCCTTGCACCTTGTGGGGTGGGGGGCGGTGAGCAGCAGGCGGGGTGGCCCTGGCCCTGGCCCCGTGTGCCGGTGCGTGCAGGCTCGTGGGAGCCGCTCGGGCTCCGGGGCGGCTGTTGTAGTTTTGCTCTGTGGTTGCCAGGCAATGGCGAGCTCCAACTCGAAACAGCGGGAGCAGCGGGGCCGAATGCTAATCAGGGCCGCAAGAGCAATCCCAAAGCTTCCCCTCACTGGCCAAAACCAAAGAGAGCTCCCACCAAAGCCAGCAGGGAGAGGAGGACCCCAGCTTTTAAGCAGGCAGGGATCCACTGTCACCAAAACATAACCAAAAGGAGGCTCTGGCCAAGCCAGCAAGGTAGGGATGTGTTTCAGTGGTGGGTGACCCTCTCCATGGCACGGAGATGTTGGCTGGTCACCAGCACAGTGGGGAGGCTGCAGCCACCCCATGGCACAGGGTACGTGGGTCTGCATGTGTGACACCCTAGTGCTCAGCCCAGGGCACACAGAGGTCTTGGGGCACAGCTGGGAGCACACAAGGAGCAGCTTCCTTTGGGGTGGGAAGCTCATTGGGACTGGCATGGAGCTGTGCCAGGGGAGGGTCAGGTTGGATATCAGGGAAAGGTTCTTCCCCCAGAGGGTGCTGGGCACTGCCCAGGCTCCCCAGGCAATGGGCACGGCCCCGAGGCTGCCAGAGCTCCAGGAGCATTTGGACAGCGCTGCCAGGGATGCCCAGGATGGGGTTGTTGGGGTGTCTGTGCAGGGCCAGGGTGGGACTGGATGATCCCTGTGGGCCCCTTCCAGCTCAGGAGATCCTGTGGTTCTGTGGTTCTAGGATGTCACCTGCCCTTGTGCCGACTGTCAACATGCAAGAGCTCTGAGCACCCCACCGGGTGGAGATGGGGACAGCCCCTGGCTGTCCCTGCTGCTCCTCTGACCAGCAAGAAGCTGCAGCAAAGCCCCACGAATCAATGGCCAGACACCAAACTGGCCTGATCCAACACTGGCACAACCTGCCCAGGTAGGTGGTGGAGTCTCCATCCTTGGAGACATCCAAGACCCACTGGACATGGTCCTGGCTGTCCAGGACAAGCCAGGGTAGGTGATGCTGCACTGAGCAGGGGATTGGGCTGAGAGATCTCCAGATCCCCAGATCTCCCAAACCACTCCATGCATTCCTGAGGCAGCTGCAAAATGAGCACAGCAGTAACTGCTCAGGGTGAGTGATGGGACCTGAGCGATGGGAGCTGTCCTGCAAGCCCACAGCACACCCAGGAACAGCTCCACTCCTTCCAGCACAGCATTCCCATATGTTATTTCCTTACTTCTTTAAACTTGGCACCCAAAACCCTAAGTGATACTTCCCAAACTATGGATCAGTTGCAACAAAGTTCATGAGCCTCGACAAATTCAGTTCCTTCTGCTCTCTGTGCTTGTGGGGATCACGAAGAACTGCTGATATTTAAAGAGAAATCACTTGCAAACCGCGTTCTCAACACTGCTGAAACAACATCTGGAAAACCTGCACCCCACACAGTCAGACTCTCCACCCAGCCACGGCTGAGGTCCATGGGAAAAGCTCCCATCAATGCCATAGCCAGTGGAAAACCAGGATTTTAGATATCTGGGATAAAACAATGAGGAACTAACTTTGCAGAGAGATTAAAAAAACCCAACAATAAATTGGGCAGTGATTACAGCGATGATGAGCCAAAATTGCTGATTTTAAAGCTCATTAAGAAAATAGCAAATAAGGAGGAAAAGCAGAATTCCAGCAGCATGTCCAAGGAATTGGGCCTGGGGCAAGACCAGGAGCTATGAATCAGCTCCTGGCTGTACCACCACCCCAAGGTCTGGCCTCGAGCCATTTCTTCCCATTTTGTGCCTCAGTTTCCCCATATTGCCCCTGCACAGCCCTTTGCCTCCTTACTCCCTTTCCGGAAGAGAACAGGACCAAGCCCAGCAGGCAGATGGAGCTGCACAGGTCAATCCCACCACGCTGCATTTCTCCCTCCTGAGCAAGCACAAAACCAAGGTGGCCACAGATCCAGAGGGCTCTGGGAGAGTGCCCAGGAAAGCACAATCACCAGTGAATGGAGCAGAGTTTGCTGGAGGCCTTTCCAAGGGCAGGGACATCACAACAGCCTGGTAGGAACTGGAGCACTGAGAGAGCTCGGAGCCCAGCCTGGGAAGATCCTCCCCACCAGGGATCACTGATGGCTTGAAGAGGTTCATGAGGGATCACGCAGGGAATGGGCGATGGGAGGCTGTGGGCAGGACTGGCCGTGGGCACTGCCCGCTGGAGAGTCACACACAAAGGGACAGCAGCTGCAGGACTGGACAGTGCCACCAGTGCCACCTCAGTCCCACCGGGTATCGCAGTCTCAGCCACATCCACAGGAGGGGAAGCTATGGGAAAGCAGCCAAGGGAAGGGTGGGATGTAGGGAAGCAGGGTCAGGCAAAGGGAACACACATCCTGGATCTTGGGAAAAATGTCCTGGCACTGGGCTTGAACAGAGTTTCAACACCTCCAGGTGGGAGGGATGGAGCAGGTTTTACAGCCCTCACTGAACAAACCAGCGCAGAGGGGACAGGTCCTCACCTTACTGGGAGCTGGGACTGGCTTTTCTTTTCCTGTGCCTGAAGCCTGGGAACTGAAAGAGGCAGAGGGGAAAAAGGTGGCCTGCTGTTTTCCTGTGCCTTCTGGGAGGAAAGATCAATTCCTCCTGGACTGAGAGGGGACCTGCAGGCTTCTATCAATGCAAATAAACAGTAGGAGCTCAAACACCGGCCTGTGTGCATGCTCTGCTCTGGGATGGTCTCAGCAGTGACTGCTCGTGGCTCCTGTGCATCAGCGCAGAGCTGGGGATGGCAGAGAGGCACAGCTACAGCGTGGCTCAGCTCCCAAATCAACCCTCACAGGGCCCCGGGTACCTCCTGCTGCTGCTCAGGGCGCTGGGAGCCCCTGGCCATGCTGAGACAGAGGGAGAGGGGCATCAGCCAGTTCAGAGTCCCTGTGAGCCCCGAGCCGCAGCGTGAGTCACCCTCCGGCGGGACCCACTGCTGCTCCTCGCTTGCTCACTTCACTGATGACTCAGGGCTGAGGAAGCACAGCTTAAGTTCCTTAATGAAATAACTTTTTTATCAGCCTGTCTTCCTAAAACAAACACCTCAAGTGAGGCTCGGACCCATCTCCACCCTTTCCTCCTGAGACACTGAGGTGAGGGACCATGGGGATGGGCAGCACAGAGGCACCTGTGGGGCAGGAGCAGCCCCTGCTGCCCTGGCACTTGGCACTGGCCAGGGCAGCCACCAAAAGTTCCCAGGATACCCCCTCCATCCCTCCCGTGCCCACAGTCCTGCTGCCAGCAGGGCAAGGAGAGGAAGGTGGGACACAGGGGTGCTGTCCCAGATGATGAACACCCCTGGGTCCCCAGGAAGTGTCCAAGGCCAGGTTGGACGGGGCTTGAAGAAACCAGGGATAGTGGAAGGTGTCCCTGCTCATGGCAGGGGGTGGGACGGGATGAGCTCTAAAGTCCTTTCCAACCCAAACCACTCCTTGATTCCACAAATCTAGGCCAACAGGGGTGCTTGAATTTGTTCGTTTAATTCCACTTTTCGGGCACTCAGTAAATAATTTTGTGAGTTACACAATGCAGATAAGCAGGCAGCCCAGATTCCCTAGGCCAGCTCATCTCCAGAGCCAGCCCTGCTGGTCCCTGGTCAGAATTAGCACAGCATGCTGCAGACAGAAATGATGAGCGATTTAAAGGAGTGTGCTGAATTCCAAAATTCAGACCTGGGGTTGGAAACAAGGATGCTCATGGCAGGGCTAGGACAGAGGTATTGTTTTATTTATTTCTTCCCGCCAGCAGACATCAATTCTGTTGTACTTTTTCCTCTCGTAAATGTTGCCAAGCATAATCTCGGCTCATCTTTTTTCTAGGCAGTGTCCCTGGGAGAACAAAGTTATTAGCAAGGCTGAAGAAGCCTCATGCAATTATTTTGCAACTACACCAAAATAATCCCCAAAGACCAGTGGCTGCTCACAGGTAGCAGCTTTCTAAGTCATTCCAATAAAACCTGGCTCAGTAACTCCCAGCGTAATCAATGCCCACACAAACAAACCAGAGGAAAACTGAGGGATGAGCAATTTTTCCATGCTAGAAGAGGATTCTGCAAAATGAACTCATGAGCCATCACTGGCTGCAGGCTGTGCTGCCACACTGCCATTGTCACCTGCTCACCTCAGCGTCCCTGAGCTGCACTTGGAGCTGGGCTGGGCAGATTCCAGGGGGATTTGGGCTTGGGCAGGAGGTGCTTGGCCCCCAGGGCAGGGCAAGGTAGGGTTTGGGGACCATGGCTGCACAGCCTGTCCTCCCCACCCCAGCTGTCCCCCTGGATCCTGGTGGTTCTGCTCCCAGGCCCAGCCATTCCTCAAACTCCGTCTATCTGCAACATGCTGCAGTTATGAGTAATCGGGAGGTGATGCCTGACTGTCGGAAGGGGAATGAAATTCAGAGCCTGGGATGTGAGTGGTTGTTTGGGACGAGGAGGAAGGAGATGGCAGCCCCCAGCCCAGCTCACAGCATGCCCCCAGGCAAGGGCTGGAGCAGCCCCAGGCTGGGCACTCCATGCACCCCATCTCCCTCTGGCAAGGGCTGGCTGAGGAGCCAGAGGGCTCTGGGAATGCTGCCTCCCTCTGTGGACTCCAGCAGCCATCCCACCTGCCATCACCTGCCCCAACACTGCCCCCCTCACCCAGCCCCGGCACTGCCAGGGCCCCGAGCTAATACAGCCCCAAGCAGCCCCAAAACATCAACTGAGGCCAGATGAACCCTCAAATCCTAAAACCTGAATTTCAGGCCGGATGAACCAGATTGCTGAGCTGAAAATCACAGTGATAACTCCTGCCTTCAATGTGGGTCCCAGCCTGGAGGGAGCTCTAGGCCATCAGGCTGGGGGCAGCTTTGCACCCCCAAAGGCCATCCGGGGTGGGGAGCAGATCCTGCCTGTGTGCTGAAGTATGGAGAACAAGCAATGGAGAACAGGGGTGTCGAATAAAGGGTGGGTGACACAGCAAAACAAATTGGGTGGCAGGGGAAGGGTCAGATGGGGCGGGCAGTGCTGCTCAGATGGGAAGGGCTGGCTCAAGGGAAGGAGGGAAGAGGACACAAGCCACTGGGAACCATAGAAGGGTCTTTGCTGGAGGATGGTGTTCTGGCAAGGCCAGAGCACCAGTGGCACCGTGGGGAGGGGTGTGAGCCACCAGCGTGTGCCAGCCCCAGCCTCTCACCATCGTGATCCTGCCTCCTCCTGCCTCGACCTCAAAGGCTCTGAGGAGGGGGTGGCGAAGCCCCCAGACCTGACCCAGCCAGGGGAGGATGCCAATGGCTCCAGCACATTCATTCTTCCACAGGTACCTCATCGCAGGCAGCTCAGAGCGGGGTCTGACGCAGCTCTCACACTCGCCTGCAAACAGCCCTGTCCCTGTGCACGCACACGGGGCAGTGATGCACATCCGAGCTGGGCTTTGAGTCCAATGGGAGGTGAAAAACAAGCTGGAAAGCAGAGAAAAGGAGGTTTGGACCACTGAGGGGGGAAGGAGAAAGGAACCATGGCTATGCACAAGCGGTACACTGAAGTAATCCAGAGAACAGGACCAAGGCCCTGCAGGCACCCCTCAGCAGAGCAGCAAACCCCACACCTGGGAGCTGGGGAGCTCCTGGTGTCCTGCAGCAGCTGTCCCTGCCCAGGACACCACAGACCCCCGGGGACACCGTTTCAGTGTCTCCCTGATGCCACAGCCTTGCTCAGACACCACCCTGAGCCCAGCACCCCACAATGCCAGGACGTCCTTCTGCGACCAGCTGGGCACCAGCCTGCTCCAGCTCAGCTCCATGGAGGTTCAGTGTTGACTCTGGCTGCTCAGCCACCCCACAGCTGGGAGCCAGGAGGGGACACTTGGCTGTTTTTCTAGGGCCTGAAACACAAACGTAAACCTGGTTCTTTGGAAAATGGGGTGACTACCCAGAGGGTGCTGGGCACTGCCCAGGCTCCCCAGGGAATGGGCACGGCCCCGAGGCTGCCAGAGCTCCAGGAGCGTTTGGACAGCGCTGCCAGGGATGCCCAGAGTGGGGTTGTTGGGGTGTCTGTGCAGGGCCAGGAGCTGGACTTGGGTCCAACTCTTGGGTCCAACTTGGGTCCCATCCCTGAGGGTCCATTCCAGGGTATTCCATGATTCTGTGATCACCACCCAGCCTCTCCCTGAGCCCCAGGACAGTGATGGGATGGGCCCTCCGGGACAGCAGCCCCATCACCGGCCCCTCACTCCAAAGCACGTCTCTGCAGCTCAGCCTGACCCTGCCAGCACGTTGTACACTCTTCAGGGCCAGGCCAAGCTAGAACAGTGTCAAATTTCCCAACATCATTAATTCTGCTCCTCTTCCTTCTCCTCCACTCGGAGCTCACCCCTACAGGTGCACTGTGCAGGGGAGCAGGGATCTGTGTTGGAGCAGGAGGAAGGAGCCAGGCCCTGGTCCCACAAGCCACGCCAGTGACCCCCGCCTCCCACCACCTCCTTCCCTCAGCAGTTACACCCACACAGCCGGGCTGGCTGCAGCACAGACCCTCACAGTGACCTGGGGCTCTTCATCAGCCGTGTACGGAGGACCAGCTCCACCCCAATCTGCCTTCTTGTGGGAGGAAAAGCAAGTGTGCTCAGGAGCATCTGCCAGCACCCCCATTAAACAAGCCTGTTTGCACTCCATCCTTGCCTTCCCACCCCTCGCAGCATCTTCCCAGCCCGGCTTTCCCCCACTGAGCCTCCTCCCAGCCACGCTCCCCATGCCAAGGGGGGCTCACCTGCAAACCCCTTGCAGCTCACACCACATTAAGGCTGACCCAAGCTTCAAAGCATTTCTTTACTGAGAGCTCATCCAGGAAACTTTGCTTTCCCCGCTGCTATTGTACTGCTGCATGCCTTTAGGAATTCATTCATGCACAGACAGCCACGCAGGCACGCACAGGCTCTGTGTTGGAGGCTCCCTGTGGAAGGAGCTCCCGGAGCCCTGCCGAGGCCGGCACAGCCCGACCCTGCACTTGCTGCTTCTCCAGATGGAAGAACTTGTCAAAAATTGCTGGCAAAACCAGGGGACCTTGTAAACCTGCCAGCTCCACAGCACCCAGGGTGACAGGCACGCACAGGCCTGGGCACCTTGGCTCCGTGTTGTCATCCATCCAACCCTCTGGAGTGGCAGGGAGGATGCGGGAGGTGCCGGGAGAGCCGCAGACACGGGGCTGCACAGTCACCCATGGCCAGCACCACCGTGGGGCTGCACACTCTCCCTTCTCCACCTTATTTGTCCTTCTTTTCCATGATTACAGCCTGCAAACTATTACAGCAGCTTGGAGCACATCGGGAAGGAGCTGTGCTTGGGTTTAAGTGTTTGCAGGATCAGGGCTGAGCTGTGGAGCTGAACTCGCTGCTATTTATAGCGGGAAGCCCTGAGCACAGCACGCGCTGGAGGGGAGCATGGCCGGGCCTGTGTTCCTGCTAAAACCTGGTGGTTTTTTTTATTTTGCCTCATTTTGGGGATGCCAGCTGCCTGATCTCATAATTGCATTCATGTGCTGCCTGGTATTTACAAATGGTTTTGCTATTTTTTAATCTTTGGGCACACCAGGTCATAGAGGCACAGAATGGTTTGGGTTGAAAGAGACCTTAAAGCTCATCCCATTCCACCCCCCGCCATGGGCAGGGACACCTTCTGCTAGAGCAGGTTGCTCCAAGCCCCATCCAGCCTAGCCTTGGACACTTCCATCCTCCCACATGTTTATACTCATTTATAGGTGAAGTTCTATCTTTCCTCACTGGATCAAAAAACAAAAAAGACAGGAAAAGAAGCTGGATCTGAGTAGTCAGCTCCCAGCTCCCAGGGCCTGCAGCTAATTAATTACACCCTGTCCTGCATCGTGCTCTTCACACGCGGCCCCGCGCGCCCGCAGCCTGGCTGGGTGTCAGCAGCCTGACAGCAGCTCTGCCTTCCAGCCCGGCTAATTACAGCGTGGGGAGCAAGCGAGGGTGCCCTCCCTGCCCTCCTCTTCCCTCTGCTCTCCTCTCCTCCCTTCCCATCCCGTCCCCTCCCTGCTGGCTGCTCCACTGTCACTGCAGCCTCTGACAAAGGAGCCAGGGCTGCAGCTCGGGCTGGGAAAGACCTTTCCCTGAGGCACCCACGGGAACTAGCACAAGGGTGAGGGTCTCCAGGACACTGTGTCAGGGGGTGTCCAAGGGCCCTGACCCCCAGGGATACCCGGGCAGGGGGCAGGCTGGCCACCACACCCCCACCCTACCCCACTGCAGAGCCAGGCCATTGGTCCCATCCCATCCCTGCTGTCCTTCCAGCCACCTCACCTCTTCTTGGACAGAGCTCTGCATCCCCCTTGTCTCTCCTGCTGCCTTCAGACACCCCCGGCACTGGGTCTGGAGGAACCCCTCCAGTCTGCCTGGAAAACCAAGTTCATGGGAATGTCCCCCTCCTCCGGCAGCCTCAGCCCCTCGGCAGGGACAAGGCACCAGATGTCAGCGGACACAGCGGGGTGTCCCCACCTCCACTGCCTGGGGTTTGCTGCCCACGGGGGAGCCTGGGCAGCACCAGAGGCCCCCGAGTAGGCAGCAATGCCTTTGTCTCAGTGAGTGGGACCAGGATCAACAAAGCACAACACCCTCAGGAAGTGCCCTCTGTCATCAAACCACTCCTGGGGTAGCACACGTGGGAAAAGGGGGAGGATCTGAGCAGAGCAGGGATCCGGGGGCCCTGGCTGGTCACCCGCCCCCAAGTTACTAACAGCCACGAGACCTGCAGGGACACAAATGGAGCAGCAGGAACCAAACAGAACCCAGCCCTCACACGAGACACAGAATCCTACAGTGCTGGAATGGGTTGGAAGGAACCTTAAATCTCATCCCATCCCACCCCTGCCCTGGGCAGGGACACCTTCCACTAGCCCAGGGTGCTCCAAGCCTGGCCCAGAACATGTCCTGGGATCCAGGGGCAGCCACAGCTTCTCTGGACAACAACATCCACCCACAGTTCAAAACACCATTGGAGAGCAGCTCTCTCATGCTTTTGGCCCTGAAAGTGGCTCCCCAAGGTCACACAACACCTGACTCAAACAGTGTCAGTGTGAATCCCCACTCCTGGGAACGTGACTGCCACCACAAAATGATCTTAACTGCTCCTAGCCCTGGAGGAAGAGCAGGGCTGTTTGCAGAATGGCATGCCTACCACGAAACAAGGCTGCTGCTCACAGCTGGCCTCTCCATCACCCTCCCCTTCCTCCTCAGTAGCCAGCACTGAGCCCAATGCACAGGAAACCTGCTCCTCCTGCACTGCTCATCCCCGGGGAGCTGATGGGGCTGGGCAAGCCACGTGCTACAAAAGGCTACAACACATTCCTGGGGTGCTGCCTCAGCTTTACCCCAAGCCAACAGGAGCTAAAATGTGCTTTGGTCAGGACAGGGAGAGATGTGACTTGGAGGGAGAACCTGAGCTGCACCAATCCAGAGCAAACCCACTGCTCAGACATAGCAGGAACCACCTCGCTACCTGGGTAACACTGCAAGGTCTGTTCTGAGCACCCCTTTGCCACCATCCCTGGCCCAAGGTAACTCCTCTAGGCCTAAAAATTCACTTTTACTCTCAAGTTAAAAGTGTTTGTTTTTTTAAATAGGGCTTGTATGGTATGAACCAACCCATTCTGGAGCAGCAAGCTCTCCGAAATTCATATGAAGCTGTGGCTGCCCCATCCCTGGAAGTGCCAGGTTGGACGGGGCTTGCAGCACCCTGGGACAGTGGAAGGTGTCCCTGCCCACAGCAGGGGGTGGAAGGAGATGGGCTTCAAGGTCCCTTTGAGATGGGTCCCTTCCATCCCAAACCATTCCATGATTCTAGGATAATATGCCACAGGTTTTTGGGAGCATCACCAACGTGAGCAGAGAAAAATTGACAAAAACTTTATCTATTTTGGTTACAGGTGAGGCTTTAAGAAGAAAGAGCCCCTGGAGCTTTACACATTTCTCTTGGAACAGCCTTTCCTGAGGGATGGAAGCACTGGTTCAGTCCTGGCCACCCACTTCTCATCCAGACAGGAGAGAAGAAGGAGCCAGGGGACGAGGATAGCCCTCCATCCCCACAAAGCACACAGCTTCCCACAAAGCCACCCTGCCTGGGAGTAAGACTGAGGTCAGCAATAAGGTGGGGACAACAACGACCTTGCCATGTCCCCAAGTCCCAAGTGGAAAGGGGCTGGGACAGCCAGTCCCTCACTGCTCCTGCAACTGCATCTGTACCCTGAGCACTTACACAGGCTCCAGCCAGCCAACCACCACCGTTAGGAATCAAACTCCATAAAGGAAGCACAAGACACACTACAGAATAAATTGAGTACATTAGAAAAAGCCCGGAGGGGAAAAATAGATTTTTGGAACGTGTTCTCAATCTCATTAATTGGGAAGACAGCCTTGGAGGGGGAAAAAAATGATTATATCCTCCCCAAACCATTATCCGCTCTTCAGAGTGTATCATATGAAAACAGTTATATAAAAGAATAAATTATATTTGGAATGGCAAGAACCCCAGAATAAAGCTAGGAACTCTGATGTTCCCATATAAAGATAGGAGACAGTTATCTGTTCCAAATTTTCCAGTTTTCTGCTGCGCCAATTCAAATTCACTACATACCAGCATGGCCATATAAAGGGGACTCCACCCATGTGAGCTTGGAAAGAGCAGTAATCCCCCAAACTATCAATTTAATGTATGGGGATAGAAAATGAGGGAAGAATGTTCTCCCAGAAGGAGCGCTCTGTTAACGACATGGCACAGGGCTCCAGAACGTGCACACAGGAATATCATTTACAGGGACTTCTGCGTTGTGAGACCCGAGCTGAAATGGAGATTTCTGCACGCAGACACCATCGATGCTGCACATTAAATGTCCGTTTCCAGATCCAATGCAAACTTCATTTTTGTTTTATTTTCTACTATTTGCTCAGTGTCACGTTTCTTGGCCGGCACTAGGAAATCCTCTCTTCCTTGGGGGTTTGTAAATTAATTTTCAGCCCATCTTGCTCAGGCTTTTCCCTGAGCAGCAGGGGAGTGAGGATGGCTCGGGGCAGGGCTAGCACCAGGCAGGGTCCTCTCAGGGTCCTCTGACCCCTGTGGAGATGTTCCAGTCCCAGGCTGGGATGCAGGTGCTGACCACAGCACCCACCCATGCAGGAACCCCCACACGGGCAGCCTCAAGCTCCCCCTACCCTGCACTGGATCCGAGGTGGATAAAAACCCTCCTTTTTCCTGGATTTCTGCAGATGCAACACAGCGTTGGGAATGCTGTTAGCATCAGCACATGGCACTGGTGTGGGCGCAGCAGCGAGGGGCAGGTGACACAAACACGGGAGGCAGGATGTGACCCTGAGTCTGGCCACCTACTCCCGAGCCCCCAGGAACGTGTTGTGGTGTTTGAAACTGCACAACGAGCTGGTTCCTTGCCTGAACTGCACAAACAATGCCCTAAGTGCAGGTGCTAGCCTTCCAAGTTTCCTTTCCTGTTTGGAATTCCTATGCAGAAGATCCAGGGAGTGTCCCAGCAGCTCCATATTCCTCCCACCAGTCCTGTGGAGCCACTGCTCACAGCACCAGGTGAGAAGATGGGAAGGACAGCTAGGAGATGGAAATCTGGGCCAGGACATGGAAATGAGGGCTACAGCCTATCTTTCATCAGTTTTTAAACCAGTCAAGGGCCGGGGACAGACCCCCCTTGTCACTGGTCTGAAGCTTCCAGGTCCTTCTCCCTGGAAGTGTCCAAGGCCACTTTGGAGGGGGCTTGGAGCACCCTGGTCTAGGGGAGGGTGTCCCTGCCCATGGCAGGGGGTTGGTACAACACAAGCTTTAAGCTTCCTTCCAACCCAAACCATTCCACGATTTTACGAAGAAGCAGCCTGAAGAAGAAATTATTTCCTCCAGCTCTGCCAATCTACTAAAAATCATTACAAAACAAAACCAAAAGATAAAACCTGAAAAGTAAGAACCTTCTAGAAAGACCTCTGCTCATGCCCTGAGACCCTGATGAGGACCAGCAGCACCACATCTGAGCTCCCCCCGCACCATAGGCACCGCGCGGCACCGGCGCCGGAGCCGGCAGCGCCCTGGAAAGGAGCCGGCAGCCAACAGCGAGCCCTGTCCAAGCCATCAGGATGGATATGCAGATAAACCAGGTCAGAGAAGTGTTTCCATCCCGGCCAGACAGTGACTAAGAGACGGCATTAATTTGTTACTCAGCCCAAGCTTAACTTTTCAGGCCAAGAAGAGCCAAATGGTCGTTCCAAGTGAAAAAATACTGCAGGATGCATTCCTTTGCCCTGTCCCAGGAATACCCAGGGATTCATGATTTCAAGATGGAGCTGACAGCTCTTTCATCTATCACTAAGAATAACAAACCAACCTTTCTGGTTTTCTTTTCTTTCCCCAAATGCTGTTTACTGGTCACAAGAAGCCACACGTCATGCTCCCACACCGCTCCAGGGAGGTGGGGCTGGATGAGCTCCACATGCTCTCAGAGTGGCACAGCGAACCACCACAGACAACAGGAAGTTGTTTTATTGGCAGTCCTGCTGTCAGCACAGAGAATGGAGTGCATGTAAGGGAGCACCCACCTTCCACCCCTCTCTGGACTCAGCGTGAAGGCTCCCGGGAGCTTTACCAGGCATGTGAGACTGAGAACACAAATGACAAACCCTTTGCAGCTTGAAAGACCTTCCAAATTTATTCAGAATTTGAGAACCTGCTCCAGCACCTGTGCCTGTTGCACTGCCTGGTTGGGACAGTCCCCACACGACAGCAGGTACAGGACAGCAGCTCCGTGCCAGGGTGCATGCCCAGGTGAAGGGACAGCAGCCCAATGCCTCACTGCAGGGCCCAGTGACCCCTACACCACACAGCCGGTTGGGTATCACCAGAACCTATCACACAACAGCCTTTTATTTATTTTTGCCTTCTGGGGCCTCCAGAAAATGGTGTTTTCAATGACTGGACTCAGAGACTTGTCCAACATCCTGCCAAGACGGGGGCAGTTGTGCCCAGGGAGAGGCATCCCCAGCCCCACTGGTGCCCTCCTGTCCCCAGGCTGAGGCTGCAAGGCCTGGGGCACAGCAGGGTCCCTGGGGTGCCCCACACCACTACAAAGCATTTGTTCCTGCAGGCAGAGGAGGTTTGACGCTGTCAGCCTGGCCAAGTGCTGCACAGCAGAGCTCTAGGCAAACACTGCCACAGGGCTCACATCCAACTGCATCCGCAGATGGAGCAGAAGGGATGTCCATGACACAGGACAGCCTTGGTAAATCCTGGCAGAGAGCTCACACCATGTCACACCCACATCTTGTTTTATAAAACCATGTGCTGTCTCACAGTGGGTCAGGTCAGAGCTGTGCAGAGCTTTCAGCCCCAGCACCCCTCTCCTGAAAAGCTTCCAAACCAGCTCTGCCAAGGGGCCATGATCCAGAGCTCCAAATCCACCTCCCTGCGGCCACCCAGCACGAGAGCTGGTACCACACACTGCTGCCTGGCCCCTCTGGCACCCAAACCCTTCTCCTCCACCACTCAGGACCTGGGAACCAGTTTCAATCCATAACCAAACAAGCCTAAGGAATGCCTGTGGGACAGTGGCGTGATGGGAGAGCCCAGAGAGGCCCAGCCCCACGAAGGATCTCGGGGGCAGCACGCTGTCACCTGAGGGACAGCACGGTGACAGTCCTCGTGGAAACCAGGGAGACGGGGCCCACCTGGTCCCCAGAAAACCCCAGCCAGCTCCAGCTGGGCTGGGCTGCTGTAGGAGGGCAGCCCAGCCCAGCATCCCCAGGCAAGGCAACGCGCACGGAGAGAGGCTCTTACATTGAGGCAGGGCATCCTCCCGCGGCAGCCGAGGCGACTCGGAAGGGCTGTGCCGAAAGGCAGCGGCCGCTCGGGAGGCAGGTGACACATCCTGCGTGCAAAAGGCACATCTCCAACCCGCTGGGGCTTTCAGGGCTGGGCAGGGCTCCTGCTCCTCCCCGTGCCGCCCACAGCCCTTCCTTGTGGCACCTACTCCCGGTCCCACCCTGCGGCTCCTGCCATGTCCTCGTGCTCACCCCATCCCACCGGCTCCTGCCAGCTCCGGGTCGGAGGGCATGGGAACCCTCCAAAACTAGGGTAAGGATTGGGCCAAGCCCACACCCCATTTAGCCATGGCTCAGAGCCACGGCAGCTCAGGGCCAGCTGCTGCAATGCCACTGGAGAGATCACCCCTCTGGCGTGTCCCTTGTCGGGCACAGCCCCTCCTCTGGCACGTCCTCCCACACACAGGGGTCTGTGCAGAGCTCACCTCTGCGCTCCACAGGGCAGCAGTCCCCCAGGATGCTTGCTGGGCCCATCTGGCCTTCGCCACAGCCAGAGCCACAAAGTCTTTATGAACCCCGTGAAAAAAACAACTGCCTTGAATTCATTTCTGCTTTTTCCCAGCAAATCTCTTTGGTACCCCCCTAGTCTGATGTGAAATCACTCACCATCTCTGTAGTTCTCAGAGCTGCACAGAGGTCCCTGTTTCTTCCCTATCTTTCTCTTCTTCCTTCTTCTCTCCTCCTTGTCCTCCTCCTCTCCCTCCTGGGTGGCCGGGCTCTCCCTGCCGGGAGGGCAGCAGCCTATTCCAAGATTCCTATCCGGCCGCCCACAGCCTCTCCCAACAATTACAGGCCTCTGCGGCTGTCCCAGGTAAGCAGCAATGACAGACCTCGAGGCAACTTCCATGGAAATGTCTGTTCAGAGGCAAAGTTACCCATCCCTGCCAACTCCTGCCTGAAGAGGAGCATCCTGCACGCCCCGGCAGCGTGACGATCCCAAACCACCCGATGGAGGGAGATGAAATGACAACCCGTCCCTAGAAAACAAGGGTGTAAGTATTCCCTAGGGTCCCTGCATCATTCCAGTGGCCCCATCCCCAGTCCCGTGGCTCCTTCCCAGCACAGACAGGTCTGTGGGGCTGGGGTGGCCACCCCAAAAGCTTGCACAAGCCCACCATTTGCAAAGACAAAGTGATCCTTTAATGCCACATCCACACCCAAAGGTTGCTGGTGAAAACCCACGGGACAATCTCTGGCAGGCACAGTCGAGATGTGGGTGCTGGGGCACTGGGCAGTGCAGGGGAGGGCCCTGGGCAGCGGCTGCAGGAGAAGCCTCAACCCCTGAGCTCAGGGTGGAGCCACTCCCCGGAGAGGCCCAGCCGGGGTGGCAGTGGGGCACAGGGTGATGGGCTGTGGCTCTCACCAAACACTCGCTTCCTCTCTGACTTCTTGGGTGTGATCACAATGAAAGCCCAGAACCCCCATCCAAAGGGCAAAGCTGGGAATTCCCAGCTCCAGCAGACACCAAGCCCACGCTGCTGATAGGAACTGCTGGTATAAGGTACAGCAAACTCTCCTCTCCCCACAAACCCCTCCATGTTCCACGAGCAGCGAATGGCATTGTTCCCATCCCACAGAAGCCAGTGAAGCCATCGCTCCCTTGCCTTATGCCAGTGTGACTGTCAGCCCTGCCCAGCAGCACTGGCCCTGCCAGATCAACGCTCAGCACAGACTCACCCCAGCTTCCCTGTGCTTTGAAAACAGCAGCCTCCGACCTCAGGAGGGGTTTGTGCCCTCAGCAGGGTCCTGTGTTCCCCACTCCCACGGTCTGTCCCATAAAAGCCCTCCCACCTCCCTGCTAAGCAGGACAACCAGAACCCCCAGTCCTGTCCATCCACTGCCCAGAGGCAGCAGCACTGCAAGGAGCTCCCCGGTCACTTCCCACTGGTCTGCCTGTGTATCTGAGGGACACGTGGCAGATGGGCACGCCAGGGAGGATGCAGGAGCCTCTGGTCCAGCACAAGCTTGTGGCAAGTGAACAGCACCCAAATCTCGCTGACCACAGGTGGAGAGAGTGACTTAGAAATAAATGTGAGCATAGATCTTCGGGAAGGGCAAGGAGGGAAAAGGGTGAGGAAGAACTGGCTGAACTGGGATAAAGACACTCCTGCATCCAGACCCCATTTCTCTCCAGAAAAAGCCAGAAGCTCACCAGGAGTTTGTGTTAAAACCTCTGATCTTCACTGGGGTTTCAGCCCCGGGCACTGCATGTTCACACAGCCAGGGACAGCCACTGCCCAAATTCAACTTTAATCCGAATAGCATTTAGAAGATATTCCAGGGATTAAGTGACCTGACAAGCCACAGGCACACCCAGGGACAGAAAAGTAATGCTGTGTGTCACAACAGGGCTGTGATCACATGGCCCTCCTGGCACTCAGCCCATGTGCCTCAGTTTACCCAGTCATTATGGGCAGGTGCGGCACTGCCCAGCTCCTGCAGGGCAGGGGGAGGTCAGGTGCATATCATGGAATCATGGGATCATGGGATCATGGAATGGCTTGGGTTGGAAGAGACCTCAAAGCCCATCTCATTCCCACCCCCTGCCATGGGCAGGGACACCTTCCACTGGCCCAGGCTGCTCCAAGCCCCAATGTCCAACCTGGCCTTGGACACTGCCAGGGATCCAGGGGCAGCCACAGCTGCTCTGGGCACCCTGTGCCAGGGCCTGCCCACCCTCCCAGGGAACAATTCCTTCCCAATATCCCATCTAACCCTACTCTCTCTCAGTTCAAAGCCATTCCCCCGTGTCCCATCACTACATGGCCTTGCAAATATATATATATATACACACACACACACAGAGCCTCCCACGCACACGTATTATACACGTATTTGTCATTTGTGTTTAATAGTGCTGTTCCCAGGACTGCTCCCAGGGGAAGCACAGCCCCGTGCTGCTTTGGCTGGGGGTCGGGATGAACAAGCAGGAGGAGGGAGGAAAGCCATGGCCCTGGGGGGTCTGCCTGCAATCAGGCAGCATTTCAGCAGTGGTGAGGGAAGAAATTAAAGAAATAAATCGTATTTCGTTCGTGCTTGGTGAACACTCACTAGAGAGTCATGATGAAACCACGCATATGCTTTTCCAGGCAGGAGCCAGTGGTGCTGGGAATCACGGGCTGGTCCCGGGGTGGCACAGGGATGTGGGTACTCACAGCAGGAACAGGATGGATGCTGATGGGGAGTGAGGTGTCAGAGCACAAGGAGCTCCGGCTGGGGATGTGGGGTAAAGCAATGGATTTGCTGTGCCTGAAAAACTGAGCTGAGATGGGATGGTGGGAGAGGAGCTGAGGGAGGAGAGGGGACGTGCAGCCCTGCAGCTGGCACAAGAGGGGCAGCAGAAAACTCCCTTCACAGACCCTGCCCGATGCCACCACGGCACTGCTGGGGCTGGGGACCACCTGCTCCCCTGCCTGTCCCCTGCCCTCGGGAATGAGCTGGCCAGGAGCATCCCAACGCCTCGGGATTCCCAGCAGCAGCAGCAGCAGAGTGGGCATGGCCGCCTGCTAAAGAAAAAAAGGAATTAGCAAAGCCATTTTTGGGGCAAAAAGGCCCTTTTTGGAGAGGAGGGGAGGGAAAAAAAAAAAAAGAAAAGGGAAAGACAAAACCGCTGTGTAAGAGATTGGGGGGGGGGGGGGAGAGTTGAAAAAAAATCCCTGGGGAATTGTGGAGAAGAAGAAAGAGCATAGACACGCCAGGCGAGCTGGAGCGAGAGCCAGGGAGCAGGAAGCGCCTAACTAGGATGGAGACAGAGATACTACAGAGCCCTGGTGACGTCATGCCGGAGTCGCAGCGGTTTCCAAAACAACTCCAAACTCCAGCGCCCAGAGAGGGAGTGAGGAGTGCGGAGAAGTGGAAACGAGATGGGGCTCGGCGCTCAGAGGGAGCTGGAACAGGAGCTGGAGGCGTCTGCGGAGCCGAGCCTGCTCCCAGCTCCCCGTCGGTTTGCTCTGGCGGGACGGGCTCTGGGGAGCCGGCAGCCACGGAGACAGAGGTTATTGTAGAGCCAGGCAGCATCAGAAAGGAAATTCCTGAGGGTGTTTTCCTAATTGACACGTACAATGAAGTTACAGTCCCCCAAAGCCCTCGCTGCAAGAAGGTAAATGCTGGATGCTCCCAGAAGCAGAGCCAAGGAGTGAGCAACAGCAGAGCCGGCGACCCAGAGGAAATAAATCTGCACTAAATGGGAACCACACACAGAGAGCTGTCCCGATGGCAGCGGGCGGCTCTGCCCCAGCCTGTTCGGATTAGAGGGTTTTATGGCTGTGCTGGCCCTGGGGAGCCCGGCCAAGGCGGCTGGGTCGGCTCAGGGCTGTGTGAGGAGGGTGGAGAACAAAGTGAGAAGGCAGAGTGAACCCCCAGGGTCAGGCTACAGTGCCCCTCGTCCAGGGCTTGCCATGTGGGGCTGCCCCTGTGCCCCCAGCCCACCCCACAGCTGCTGGGGGGGTATGGCAGCCCCGGCACCCACCCTATGGATGAGGGGGCACAACAGCCGTGGTGACTTTTCCTGTCTCCCAGCCCCAGGTGTGTTTCTGCCGGAGGCTGCAGGAATTCCTGAAGGTTCTCCACCGCCTGCCTGGCCAGAGCCAAGCCCAAGGCAGCACCTGGGTGCTCCCACAGCTTTGCTCTCACAGCTTCACCTCCTGCCAGGCTGGAGCCTGCCTGCTCTCACAGGCCTGTGCTGCTGCTAATTGGCACAGCCGTGACTGGGCTGTCCTGGGGCCGGGGCAGATCCTGGAGGTCTGGTATCCTGCAGCAATCCAGGCCTGGGTCCTGCCAGGACACAGGGATCCCCGCTCTGTAGCACTGCTGCACATGGGATGAACCTGCTTGGGCTCAGTGCTGTCCTACAGCTCCCACAGCTCCTGCCAAGGGATGCAGCACGCAGGGAACACTGCCCAACACTGGCCAAGGAGGACGGGTGTCAGGGCACACCTGCAGGCTGCTGGAGGGGTCCAGGGTGGGAATAGGACCCAAGAGGGGTGAGCAGGGCACAGTCACCTCTCTGCCTCCAAACCTGTGACAAGCCGCAGGAGGGCACAGGCTGCACGAAGCAAGTTTGGCCATGAGCCCGCCTTGCAAACCACCCAGGGAAATCCTTGGGAAGGCAACAAGACCTCCGAGCTGGCGAGACAGGCGATTGTTAGGACGGAACTGTCCAGAGATGCCCTCGGTGCCGGCACAGCCACGTCCCCTGTGCACACGCTGGATGGCTCGGAGCCGGCAGCACCGGCTGGCCACGGCAGCAGCCCCTGCCTGTCACCCTCCCTGGGCCCCTTCCCGGCTCCCTGGTTAAATCCCACCACGGCTGCTTTCCTGCCCGGGGGCGAGGAGAGCCTGACTCACGCACTAGCAGAGATTAATAAGCGAGCAGAGGAGCCGGGCTCATCCTCTGAGCCGGCAGCTGAATCACCGGGCTCCGGCTGCCTCGCGCGTTGTTCCAGCGCTGAGTCAGTGCTGCTGCGCAGGGGAACAACGGCAGCGAGCGAAATTTGTGGCCTGTGAAATGCAGCAGCACGGAGAAATCAAAAAAGCACTGTTGCTGTAAGCAAGCTAATAGGGCTACCCACAGAGTCCCAGAAAAGCAGTGCTCTGGGCTCCAGCTTCCCCCCAGCAGAAATCCAAGCCCCAGCCTCTCGCAGGGGCGCTGCGCTCTGCAGCAGCAGTTTTCTTCCTGCTTAAAAGCTGCCACCTCTGTATTTATCATTTTTTTATGCTCAATCTTAATCGGATGATGTGGTCTGGTTGTTCCTCCCGCCCTGGCTGGGCTGCACGTGCACTGCACACAGATATCCCAAGCCTTCCCCATCCCTGGCAGTGTCCAAGGCCAGGTTGGACGGGGCTTGGAGCAGCCTGGGATAGTGGAAGGTGTCCCTGCCCACGGCAGGGAGGTCGAATGAGATGAGCTTTAAGGTCTTTCCAACCCAAACTTACGCTATTCCCACAGCTCCCAAACTCACAGTCCAGGTCTACCACTTCCTCCAAAAGTACAAGCTGGGATTTTGAAGGATGAGCGGAACAGTAATTCCTGGAGAAAGTTCTGTCTCAGGGCAAGTCACAACCACCCTTCTCAAACCCTCCAGATCATCTCTAGCTGCCAGGCTGCCAGCGTTCTCCATCTCTCCCAGGTAAGGAGGAAGTCCCACTCTAGCCAGGTGTGCCAGCCCCCTTTTGCCACCCCAGAACAGCTCCTGCCATACAGCAACGTGAACAGCCACCACTAGCTGGGCCTTGCAAAATGAATCATATTTCACCTCAAAATGAAGCAAAAGCCTCCCGCACTCAACATCCTGCTTCCTGTGGTTGGGAGGGAGTGTCTCAAGTCCTCTTAGGGTCCGTGTCCACCCACAAGTCACACACTTGGCAACCTGGAAAGTACTTTGCTGATACACAGGACACAAAAACTTGGAGAAACAAGGGCCTAGAACCTGGATTCATGAAGCAGAGAGATGGGAATCACCTTGAGAAACAGGGCCAGCTGCTGGTCTGTCCTTAAACACAGCCCTGAATTACCAACATCACTGTGCCCTAAGTGCCTCTTTCTGATCATATCACCCCCAGACGAGTCTCAACCTCCCCTGACACCAGCTAATGACTGGGCTTTGAAGGTGCTGCATGGCAGCAAGTTCTGCAGGTTGATGGGAACATGTGGCAGCGCTGATCTCCTTCCTTCTAGCCTGGTGTAACATCCTTCTGCCCTAGAGAAGGGCCCAGAAGGGCCCAAAGGACACACCAGGAGTCACAGCATCACCCCACAACCACCAACCCCCCAGTGCAGCTCTGGGAGCCTCTGCACCCCAGACGGGTGGTGCCAGCCCTGAGCGCTGCCAGCAGCCCCTCCACCCGCCGTGCCCCACTCTGGGCTGGCCGCAGTGGGGTGGTGCTGGGCAGGTCCCACACGAGCACAACGGGAAACCTCCCTGTCCATCATCCAGCCCAGTGTCATCGAATCTCCAGCCACCCCAATCTCAATGAACCATCAACCTGAAATAAAACAAAATCCACTCAAAATCCCAGCAAGCACCAGGCTGCCTCTGTTTGCTCTTACAAGGATCTAATTCAGGTCTAATAGGACAGTTATTATGATATATTAAATGAGTGGCAATTGATTATTAAGAGCTTATTCATTGGACCTGGGCAGATGGGTAATCAGATACCTGCCTATTACATAGCTGTGAAACCACTCTGAATATGCTTCTAATGACCAAGTGATATTTACTTAACATTCAATATCCATCACTAGGAAAGGTCTCTCTAGATTTAATAAGCCTCTGTTATTTTATGTTTAATTAAATACCATCCACTATTAAAAACATATTTAACTGAGGTCGAAACCAGTAAAAACTGTATCTTATAACATAGCTGTTAAACCTCAAATATCTTCTTAATGATTAATTGGGATTTAGCACATGATCGCTGTCCTACCGAGAGCGGATGGAAAGCGGAAGCTCAACGATTCAGGGACCAAAGTGCTTTGCTTCTGCAAACAATTCTGCTGGTTAAATGGCTTGGCTAATAAAAATAAAACAGAGCAGTGGGAGCCTCGGTTCCTACGTCACCCAACTTTGGAAAATTCAGAATCCAGCACAGTCACTTGCACAGTGCCCAGCAACTCGCACGGCCACACGGGGAGCCAAGACCACCATCATCCTCCCAGGGATCTGGCTACCACAGGTGCATTCCTGCAGGCCACGACATCAGCAGGACCTTTCCAGAGCTGCTGTGCCCCAGCTTCAAGGCAGAAGTTCTGGAGCAGTGGGCCAGGGGACTACTGATGGGACAGTTCCAATTGGGATTGTGAATGGCATCCTTTCTGCTTGGGCTGGCCAGCTGGGGCAGTTCAGTGGTCCATCACACCCACCAGTTCCCCCAGCAGAAACAACAGTGCCTGGAAGAAGCTGGAGACAGCTTTCATAGAAGCATGTAATGATTTGTGTTGGAAGGATCTTAAAACTCATCCCATTTCAACCCCCTCCCACAGGCCAGGACACCTTCCATAGCCCAGGTTGCTCCAAGCCCCATCCACCCTGACCTAGGCCACTGCCAGGGATGGGGCAGCCACAGCTTCTCTGGGCACCCTGCTTGCCACAGTGGTCCGAAACTTGGATGTTAAAAACAAAGAGATGCGTCAGGCCAAGGGAGCAGTGAGCTCCCAGAACCAAGGGCCCTGGGAGCACAAGTCCTGCAGGAGCGGCAGACTGAGGACAGATGTTTCTGTCACTGCCCTGCACAAGTGTCCTCCATGCCCTCTGCTACAGGCAGCCCTGGACACACACAGTACACACAGCGTGTGCTTCCTTCACCTCTGGGCACAGGGACAGCTGATGGGGGAAAAGAGCCTCTAGGCAAGGGGGAACAAGCTTGGACAGGGAGCAGGGGAAAGTCCAAAGCATGTCAGCGCTTGGAAAAAAGCCATTCCACCTCAGTGACCTCCTGAAAGAGGGTTTATTTTTATTGGTTTTGTTTTGAAAGACCTTGAAAGCAAAATCTGATACTAGCAAAGTATTAAATATAGCAGTACAGACCCACGTGGAGTGCACAAGAAAACAATTTCAGAATAGAAACGGCAAGAATGTCTACAAACACTGAGAAAAATACCAAGAGAGGGAAGCCAAGAGGGTCCTTTCTTTCTGTTGTTTCCCTCACAGCCTCAGGCACGCTGGGGAAGTCGGGGTTAGACCGTGGGCTGCGTGCTTCAGTCCTGGGAAATGAGTCAAGAGCCTGGAACGTGTGCTCAGCACCCAGCACAGCCAGGGCAGCCCTGGGCTATGAGCTCATGGGCTTCCTCAGAGGGACCCTGGTGGGTCAGACCTGGGCTTGCAGTGCTCCAGAGAGAGGCACAGAGGGAGCATCCCAAGGGAACTGCTGGATGGGCTTGGAGATAGCCAAAGCTCTTTGCCAAAATCATGTCCCAAGAGTGAATCATCATCCTGCCATGAATGACACACCAAAGGGATAAGAAAACATTCCCCGTGTCTGACAAGGCACTGTGCTATGCACAAGGGGGGCTCTAAATATCCACATGGAAAAGATGTTTTTGGAGGAAAACCTCGATGCTATTCGATGTTTCTAAAAACAGGAGTCTCTGGGAGTCACGGAATCCCAGGATGATTTGGGTTGGAAGGGACCTTAAAGCCCATCTCATCCCACCCCCTGCCATGGTGGGATGAGATCTTCCACTGGCCCAGGCTGCTCCAAGCCCCTTCCAACCTGGCCTTGGACACTGCCAGGGATCCAGGGGCAGCCACAACTGCTCTGGGGAAGAAGAAGAAGTCTTTGTTTCCTTTTTCTTCACCAGAGAAGTCCAAGAGAGTCCAAGCAGGAGAGATCCAAGAACCTCAACCAGAGGGAAGCAGTTCAGAGCAGTTCAGTGCCAGCCAGGCAGAGGCTGCCTCCACAGAGGCTGCAAGGACAGGACATGAATCTCTTGGGAGGACGCTTGTGAAGTAACCTTGCCATCAAAAACACTCTATCACCTCCCAAATTTGAGGAGGAAAGTCCAGCTGGATTTCATTTCCTTCCCCAAGCACTGCTGTGTCTGTATTTGTATATATACAAATACACCAACGACCTCCCCACCCTCACCACGTCCCTCCCATGCAGGAGCCCCAGCAGCAGGGCAGGCAGGCCCAGGAGATACCATCTGGGCTGCTTCAAAGCCACGCAGCTGATTAAGGAAATGGCAGAGGTGCCTGTCTGGGGGATATGGTGATTAAGGATGTCTCCATCTCCCATCAGCCTTGGAGAACTGCTGCAATATTGCCCAGTGCCCCACAATGCCATGGGAGGAGCTCCACACCTGATGTGTGCTGTCTCATTCTGGAGAACTCAGAGGACATGAGGAGTGAGGAGGAAGCCTCTGGAGGCGGATCCCTTGTCCAGTGGAGGAGAGCAAGACATCTGCTCCCAACACATCCATGTCCACTGGACAGGGCTGGGCTTTCCTCTTTCCCCTCCTTCAGACAGAAACCACTGCTCATTTAGAGTGAGTTAATCTCACTTTCGATCAACGCTTCACAAGAGCCTCACAACCTACAACTGCATTTTGGGATCTACAAATGGCTCCCACGGGGTATGGGAGGCCTCGGGAGCTGCTCCAGCACAAACACAAGGGTTTGCCTGCTTCAAATGTTCTCTTTGTATCCTTGCAACCCCAAGGTTCCCAAGAAGGAAGGGAGCACCTTTTCCACCAATCCAGTCCTCCAGCCGGGGCTCCGGGCGACATCCTGCCGAGTTTGAGTGTTTCCAGGAAAAACTTCAGGGCTGAACAGAGAAGGGCCCAGGTGGGTATCACAGATGTGTGGGATAAGGAGACAGAAGGGCTCTAAGAGCCTCCACAGAGGCCCCGTTGCAAGTTTCCTTCCACAACAACCAGGACATCCTCACTCGAAGCTGAGGCAGGGCCGGCCAAGCCCTCATGGAGTTGGACAACCCAACAGACACAGGGCTCACAACAGAGCCAAATGCCACTTCTGCTCCTGCTGGATGTTTGTCACGTCACTTGGGAAACATCACCAGGCCCATCCTCCTCTCCATGCCTGCACCAGAGGCGTCTTCTCCAGTCCATGGCAACACGGGGGTACCCAAACCTGCTCCTCCCCTGCTCCACACCCCCACCCACACCAGCCAACGGCGCTCTGGTGATGCCCATTTCCCTCCATCACCTCCATGGCACTCCGGACACCCAGCCCAGGCACCACCATGTCTCTGTTGGGACAGGCAAATCCCATCCCTCCTCCCCCCTGCCTCAGTTTCCTCCACAGCAGAAGCAAACCAGCCTGTGGGTGCCATCCCACCCCAACCCCAGCAACACAGCCCGGCCTAACTCATCCCAGCCTGAAAATGCCCCGAGATCCCCCCTCCACCGCCGCCTAAATCCCGAGCTGCTGTTTGTTTAACCCCGGTGTGCAGATGGAGGCAAGCACCTAAACCCACAGCCCCACAGCCCTCCCACAGCCCCACAGCCATCCCACACAGCCCCAC
>NW_024581129.1:14989028-15039950 GCF_017639235.1 Corvus kubaryi | reverse complement strand
GCCATCCCACAGCCCCACTGCCATCCCACACAGCCCCACTGCCATCCCACAGCCCCACTGCCATCCCACAGCCCCACTGCCATCCCACAGCCCCCAAGGGGCAGCACATGGATCGGTTGCTGCAAAACAACAACTTCCCTCTTTCTTTTTGCCGGAATTAACTGGGTTTAGCCTGGGATTTCGTTACATTTGTGGGCAGCCTTTCTGGAGACAGGCACCCGCCTGATGCTGGGGAGAACTGTCTGAAACCACGGGCACTTCGTGTGTGTTTGGATTCCAATCTTCCCGTGGTTCAGAATCCTGGAAAAAGGAATCGATGCTGCTGAGGTGAAGGTTTTGGGTTGGAAGTGTTAGACTGGAGGTAGCTGGCTGTCCAGCCAAGCTGCTGGGAGGCCGGGCTCCCTCCTTTGGCTCTCCCACAGCTCCCTGAGCAGGAGCTCACAGGGACCAAAGCACCGTGCATGGCCTCTGGGACATTTGGGGGCTTGCAGGCCAGGGAAGCGCAGCACACACGGAGCCTGCCCTCTGCCAAAACCCGACACTGCTCTGGAATGTAGAACTGCAAACGATACTTTAATTCCACAGTCACTCAACAGTAGCTCCGGCCTTGGGAAATACTGGGAAAGGCACATGCTCGGGAGCACTTACACGGAGCACATCCAGCCCCAGCCTAATCCCTGGGCTGCAAACCATGCTATCTTTATCAAAACTTCCCAGCCCGGCCAGTGCCCCCACCTGCCTGCCCTTGAATCAGCAAGAAACGCTGTGAGGCATCAGCCAGGCCAGAGCCACAGCTCAGCTCAGCTCAGCTCAGCTCAGCTCAGCTCAGCTCCCTGCTGGCGCCACAGCAAGGGACACTGGCAGTGGGGACACTGCCCGTGGTGCCATCCTGCCACCCTGCACCTCGATGGCCACAGAGCTGTCCTGCCACCTCCATGGCCACGGTGCCATCCTGCCACCCTGCACCTCGATGGCCATAGAGCTGTCCTGCCACCTCCATGGCCACGGTGCCATCCTGCCACACCACACCTCGCTGGCCAAAGGGCCCTTTCACCCAGCCTGGGCACTGTGAATGTCTCCACTGTCCTCCCCACCCAGGACACTTGCGTGCTGAATGGTTTTGTCCAGATCCCCCTCTCCCCACAGGGCACATCCCAGAGCACATCCCAAGCCCCCAGGCGCAGGGTCCCTGCACTGAGTCCTGTTGGTGGCTGGCTCCCGCCCCGTGCCTGGTGCTGACGGGTCAGCGCTGCGGGAGGCTGTGTCCCCTGTCCCGCACGGGGACGTGCTCACACACAGCACCCAAGGAGCCAAGAGAGCCTGCAGCACTCGGCCCCATGTGCTCTGCTCCCCCCAGGAGCTCACAGCTTCTGTGCTTTCACCTGCTTGCACCCTCAGCCTCCCCTGCAGGGGTGCGTGCCGTCCCCAGCAGATCCGAGGGGACCACGCAGTGGTGAAGAGTCGGGACAGACCCTCAAAAACGAAGGTCAGAGGATATGGTAAACTCAGAAGAGCCACATAAGGAACTCAGCAATGGCCACGGCTGGATTTATTACCGGGAGGGAGGATGTGAACTGCAGGAGAGTTTGCAGTTCAGATTTAGCACCTCTCAGTGCTCAGTTGATGAGCTGGAGAGGAGAGCTCAGCACATCGGGATGAAGGCTGCTCTCGCCTTTCAGGAACTTCCTGCTCTGGTTTCAGCTCTTTCTTCCTTCCTTCCTCTCAAGCTGTCCCCTCCTAAGTGGATGGTTTTGGAGACCAAAGGATAAAACAATTTGCTTCTCTGTTCCTGAAAAAGGGCTTTCAGGTCCCTGCTGTCATGCTCCAAAAGCTCTCCATGGCACAAGGGGCATTCCCAGGACAGGTGCCACATCCCACAGGTCAGGAGACTTTCTGGGCCCCTGCCTGTGCTCCCACCTTCCCCTGCCTGCTCACCCATCACAGGCAGCAGCAGATGGGGTCCCGTTCCCGTCTGCAAACTCCCACTGCCCTCCAGCAACGCACTGCACAGTGAGAGCTGTCCCACGGCATGTCCCTGCTGCCACCTGCCATGTCACACCATGTCCTGTGTGTGACACAGCCCAGACCTGCAACACGAGGTCCCTCTCCACATCACAGCCTACCTGGATGGAGACACGCTGTCCCTGCACATCAGCACCAGAGCTCAGTGCTTCTCCTGCCCTGGGTCACACAGCTACTGTGACCTTAAACCTCACCTGCCCCAGAGATGTGCCATAGGTGATCCGCACTGGATTAAGGTTATCATGATGGAAAAATCCTACAGCGTTTAGTGTAAAACCCTCCTCTAACCTCTGGCACTGAACCAGCCCCTCAGTTCAAGGCTCTGCATTGTGAACACGCAGGGCTCTGGACCAGGGACAACTATTGCTGCCCCTGCCCTGCTCAGACACACTCCAGAAAAACAGGTTTCTTGTCCTGGGTCAAATACTGGTTCTTCAACAGAAAAGACCCACTGGGATATCTGAGGCTGTGCACGAGCTCTCATTGATCCTGCATGTAGCTGGTCTCTGAGCATTCCATAAAATCATAGAACCACAGAAGGTCCTGAGTGGGAAGAGATCCACAGGGATCATCCAGTGCAGCTCCTGGCCCTGCACAGACACCCCAACAACCCCACCCTGGGCATCCCTGGCAGCGCTGTCCAAACGCTCCTGGAGCTCTGGCAGCCTTGGGGCCGTGCCCATTCCCTGGGGAGCCTGGGCAGTGCCCAGCAGCCTCTGGGGAAGAACCTTTCTCTGATACCCAACCTGACCCTGCCCTGGCCCAGCTCCAGCTGCTCCCTGGGTCCTGTCCCTGTCACAGAGCAGAGATCAGAGCTGCCCCTCGGGATGAAGCTGCAGCCACTAATGAGGTCTGACCTCAGTACCCTCCAGCTGAACAGACCAAGTGCCCTCAGCCCTTTGTTTGGTCAGGTGAGGTCCCTGCACCACGGGGGACAACATCCAAAGCTGAAGGTTCCCATGTCCTGTGGTCCCAGTGCCCACCTATATGATCTCCAAGGGTCCTGATTAGTACAAGCTCAGGCTCTGGTCAGGGAGCCCGGTGTAGGGTGTCCAGAAGCACAACCATCACTCCAGGAGGCACTGACTCCAGGGTGGTTCTTTGGGAGGCTCAGATCACCTACACATCCACTGGCGAACATCTCCTGCCTGAGTGCTGCTCCATGTAGCTCTGCTTTCCTTGGGAGGCTTGACCCATAGCCAAATCCCTCAAAATCACGAGCCAAAAGAGAGCCCTGGCTATTTTAGGGTGTGTGTCACATCAGACAGTGGGGAGAGTGCTGCTCTCCCAGTGCCACCTGCACGGGTCTCTTCTCTCAAGAGAGCCCTGTTTGCCACCTGGAGCCAGCAACCCCACCCTGCCTGTCCACTGCCACTTCCCAGCAGCGATCCCTCTTCCCAAGAGCTCCTGCAGGCCAGGACTGGGCTTTGTTCCCCGTCTCAGCGAGGCAGGGAGGGAGAAGCCCCTTGTGCCGCCTCGCCAGAGCACCATGCCGTGCGCTGGAACAGGGTAACCCGAGCTGTGGCTTCCCGACATTCCTTGTGGCTCCAGCTCCCCAGCCAAAACAAAACCAACATTTTCCTTTTTTTTTTTTTTTTATTCCCTCTTCTCCTTGAGGCCAAGCAGGAGGAGGGGGTGTCCCCCAGCACGTAGCCAAAGTTGCATTGGCTGGAAAGCAGCTATTCCCAGCCGGTTCCCAACTTCCAGCAGTGTTCCCGAAGCCCCCCCCCCCCCCCCCCCCCCAGCAGCCCTTGGGCGAGCAGGGCATGTGGGGTGACACCGTGGGGTGACACCGTGGGGTGACACCGTGGAGCGAAGTGGTGGCACTGGGGCACGCAGTGATCGCACAGGAGCACTGTCTGCTCCTGGCTGATGGAAATCACTGCTGCTGCTGCTGGAGGAGCTGGGGAAGCACCGCTGGGCTCCATCGACACGGAGCCAGGGTGTCCCTCCTTAGAAACTTCCCCGAGAACAGCAGCAAAAGGAAGGACAGTGCAGCTGCAGGGATAACACCAGTCATGTTCGTGTGACCCCGCGGCCACATCGGGAGCTGCGGGGCTTTCCAAGGAATGTGAAAAATGATCTGGAGGCTGTCCCCTACATGGTGTGAGCACAGCAAGCATGGCCCGGGTAGAAAGGAGGGAATCACACCTCGAGGCTGCATAGTGGACACAGATTCACGCAATATTCTGAGTTGGAAGGGACCCACAGGGATTATTGAGTCCAACTCTTAAGTAAATGGCTACATGGGGATTGAAGTGAGCCCTGTTTGTGTCACCCTGATGAGCCGGTGGCATCCCCGTCAGTCCCCCTCTGAGAGGCTCCTGCTCTCCACATCACCCCACGGCAGGGCTGGTAGCCATGGGATGGTGTCAGGAGGGGGGCACAGCTCCTCTGCTGTCAGCAAGCATCGAAATCCACCGTCCCATGCCATCCCAGTCTGCTACAGGGCACAGTGGAATGCAACTGGAAGGCAGGCTCACTCTCCAAAGCACTGGGACACAGGGACGTGATGAGCCTGTCCCCAAGCAGGAGAAGTGGCAGGGAGCAGTGAGGAGCCCCAGCTGCCAGGGGTGGCTGGGGTTTACCTTGGCTGGCTGCCCAACACCCCCCAAACTGTTCTCTCACTCCTCCTCCTCAACAGCAGCCCCAGAGCTGCAAATCCCAAACTGCTCTGAGCCAGCTCGGGAAGCAAAGGCTTGCTAAAGCAAAGCTCAAAGCCCACAAGCCCATGGTGTTAAGGCACCCTGCAAAGCACCAGCCTGGACAGGGCAAAGGGGACAGTGCTGGGCTGGCCCATGCGGAGCAATGTGGGCACATCAGTGCATTGTGCCAAAGGACTCTGGGGTTGGCAGGAGAGGAGTGTGAGCACAGTGCCCTCACCATAACAGGTCTTTTTCAGACCCACACGCAGTGAGCAGAGCTGTGAAACTCAACTTTGATCACCCCAGGGCAAACCCTGGCACTGCTGCTCTGCAGCTGAGTGTGAGCCGAGTGAGCATGGGGTGAGAGCGGGGTGAGCAGGGGAGGGGCTGCCAGCCTGGGTATCCTCCTGCCTGGGGTCTGCTGCAAACACCAAAGCTGAAATTCTCTGCTTGCATTAGAGGAGCACAGATTCAACAATTACAACAGTTGGACCACTGGGTCAAGCCCCATTGTAGGAGGTTCAACAAGGCTCAGTGCCAGGTCCTGCACTTGGGTCACCACAAACCCCTGCAGCTCCGGGCTTGGGGCAGAGTGGCTGGAATGTGCCTGGCAGGAAAGGCCCCGGGGGGGCTGGTGACAGCAGCTGAACCTGAGCCAGGTGTACGCAGGTGGGCAAGAAGGTCAATGCCACCTGGCTTGGATCAGCCATAGTGTGGCCACAGGCCCAGGGCAGTGACCATCTCCTGTGCTGGACACTGCTGAGGCACCTCCAGTCCTGGGGTCAGTTCTGGGGTTCTCACAACAAGACAGACCCTGAGGGGCTGGAGCGTGTCCAGAGAAGGGAATGGAGCTGGGGAAGGGGCTGGAGCACCAGGAGCGGCTGAGGGAGCTGGGAAAGGGGCTCAGGCTGGAGCAAAGGAGGCTCAGGGGGGACCTTGTGGCTCTGCACAAGTCCCTGACAGGAGGGGGCAGCTGGGGGGGGGTCGGGCTCTGCTGCCAGGGAACAGGGACAGGAGGAGAGGGAACGGCCTCAACTTACACCAGGAGAGGTTTAGGTCGGATATTGGGGAAATTTCTTAACAGAAAGGCTGGTCAGGCACTTGCACAGCTGCCCTGGGCAGTGGTGGAGTCCCCATCCCTTGAGGGATTTAAAGGCTATGTGGATGTGGCATTTGGGACTTGGCAGCGCTGCATTTATGGTTGGACTTGATTATCTTAAAGGTCTTTTCCAAACTTAGTGGTTCTATGACTCTGTGATTCTGTGCTTAATGGCTTCCACAGCAACTGCTGCCTGCTGGCCATAGCAGGGGAGTCTCCACGATGAGAAAAAAAAGACATTCACCAAGGAATGGGAAAAAGGAAATGCTGTCCTGGTGAGCAGGAAATGTCACCAAGGACAGGGCAGGAGCACGTACCAGTCTGAGGTGGGAAGTGGTCCCAGCTGGGTTGGTACAGCTGAGAGGCAGAGGCACTTCCCATGTGGGGAACATCCACTCTGGAAATGCTAAAAGCTGCTCCTCAGTCACCAGGACAGGGAAAAAAATCAGCGATGTGCCAAATTTAACAGCAAGCAATGCCTTGTCAGTTAACGTGACTTAATTGATAAATTCCTAACTAATTCGAAAGTTCTGCGGTAAAATGTGCCACGCTCTGCACCCCTCAGCCAGGCTATCACCAGATGGGGAGGGACCAGGTTCCCACCGTTCTTGTCCCTGTGCCTGGGGCACAGGGAACAACCTTGGGATGAGAAATCCCCCAGGGCTGGGTGTGAATACCCCCAGCCCTGCCCATGGGACCGCAGCTCTTCTGCAGAGGCTCCCACAGCAAGCTGCAGCCTAGAGAAAGAGTTAACGCGTGCCCCGTTTCTGACAGTGTTATTCAATACATTATTGACGTTGAAAAGTCGTCACGTTACAAGCCAGCAGTCCACGAGTATTAGGGGGAAACTAGAGGCACGCAGAGACACCCAGAGCATGGAGCCGTGGGCCCCTCTGAGCTACGGTTACGTTACCGCACACAAACTCTTTTCCCAGACTCATTTTCCTCCCCCATTTGGGGCGAAACCGACTCGTCTGTTATTTGCATTTAATGCCACAGTGAATCCCTAAATCCAGCTCAGGGAATGGATTACTGAGGGGGGAGGGATGGCTGCACTGGGGTTTTTTTCTCAGGCTTCGGCAGTTCTGATGCTCTATGGTTGAAATGAGGAGGGGACAGTGGTGCTGGGGACTGGAGTCTCTTCCTGGCTGCTTGGCCAGCCCCGTGTCCCCAGACCGGCCGGACCTCCCCAGCTGTGCTGGCTGCAGAGCCTCCCCCAGCAGAGCCCAGTGCTCTGCCCAGCACCTCCCTGCCGGCTCTGAGTGCTGAGGTTCCCACGGAGCCGGGGCTGGCAGCTGTCTGTGCCAATTTCACAGAATCCCAGGGCTGTTTGGGTTGGAAGGGACTTTAAAGCTCATCCCATCCCACCCCCTGCCATGAGCAGGGACACCTTCCACTGGCCCAGGCTGCTCCAAGCCCCAATGTCCAACCTGGCCTTGGGCACTGCCAGGGATCCAGGGGCAGCCACAGCTGCTCTGGGCACCCTGTGCCAGGGCCTGCCCACCCTCCCAGGGAACAATTCCTTCCCCATATCCCATCCAGCCCTGCCCTCTGGCACTGGGAAGCCATTCCCTGTGTCCTGTCCCTCCATCCCTTGTCCCCAGTCCCTCCCCAGCTCTCCTGGAGCCCCTTTAGGCCCTGCAAGGGGCTCTGAGCTCTCCCTGGAGCCTTCCCTTGTCCAGGTGAACACCCCCAGCTCTCCCAGCCTGGCTCCAGAGCAGAGGGGCTCCAGCCCTCGGAGCATCTCTGTGGCCCTTGGAACCATTAATTGCAGAGCACTACCATCACAACAGTTCACAGGAACAGCTGTATTTTATTCTGTGTCTTCCTCCAGCCCACACCTCATCCTTCACTCCAGACCCCACAGTGGTGATGGTGCTTCTCTGGGGAGGTCAAGTCCAGCAGCAGGAAAAGAAGATTTTAAAATAATTTAAGGAGTGTCATCCCTACGGCCAGCACTGGGGAGAGGAATCCCACCATGGTGCAGACCTTGGTCTGCCACGAGGCCGGAGCATCTTGAGGGCTTCAGGTTCCACCAGCTGCTCCAGCCATGGGCATCTCCACCCTGCCAAGCCTATGGGAGCCCCAAACTGCACCTTGTCCCCCTGCCCACCCCAGGTGAGCTGGGAAGGTCATGAGGCCCCTCGTGATGGCAGGTAGGGCAGCAGACACTGCTGCCAGGGCAGGCAGGGCCCGGCAGCACCTGCACAGCACGGGGCCGGCCCCGCACGGGGCAGAGGAGGCTGACAGGCACAGGGAGCTCGCCAGGCACGCTCCCTCCCTGCTCGTATTTTATTTCATCTCCTGATGGGTGAAATGTGTCCTTAATTTGTACAGAAAGAAAAAACGAATGAGCTGCATTCTCACACCCCTAACGAAGACAACACGCAAAGCCCTTTCAAAGCCGGCGCCACACATACGACGCGCTGCCTTGTTCTAATTAACGATGTCTTTTCTCATTAGCCACGGCCGCACGTGCTCCAGGCCGCGCTGCCTCTTGGGTGAGGGCCCTGCGGTGCCCACTCCTGCCCGGCAGCCCCGGCTGGGCACTCCCTGACCTGGGCACTCCTCTGGGCTCCAGGGCCAAGCAGGGGCAGCACATCCAAGCCCTTCCCAGACTATCCGTCCCCAGAGGGCTGTTTCTGGCTTTGCTGGCGTTTGAGAGAGGGGTGCATCTGGTTTTAATCTCACCCCTCGCGGTAGCTGTCACCATGGGTTTGCTGTCAGGGTAAAAGATGCCTTCACACAGCCCCGTGCCAAAGCAGCAGACATGGAAACCCCAGGCCACAGCAAAGCCCCGATGTCCTGGGCTACCCTGGGCTCTTCCCCTGGCCCAGCGGGCAAGGCAGGGGCTAGCACCCCATGCCATTGCTTGCAGGGTGGGCACAGTGAGCACAGGAGCCCTGGCACTGGGCAGCACACAGCTCCCTTTCTGCCGGCAGCACTGGGGACGTGGGTGCAGTCCCTGGGGACCCAGAGCAGCACCCTGGGCTGCGGGCACCGTGCCAGGCACTACAAACCCCCCAGGGCCACCTGCCTGACCCAGAGCATGCTCAGGCCGAGAGTCTGTGCTCCAGTCGCCTCCTCCCCTCTCCCCAAAAACACAGGGAACCACAAGAACCACAAAAATGCCTCTTGTCCACAGCACGGAGCCTGTCTCTCTGAAGGGCAGGGCATGCTGCCGGCGGACCGGCCACACCACTCACCCTGCCCGGGCTCCTGGAGAGCCGCCAGCCTTTGGGAGCAGCTGTCACATGAAAGCAAACACTGCCAGCCATGGCACTGACAGCGGAGCAGCTCTGACGCCGCTCGGCTTTGACATTGCTCCGTCCCGGTTCAGTTCAGTGGCTGCCCCGCAGCCCCTCCTCCTTCGGATCGCGGCGCTGTGACATCGCCCTGCCACGCCACGGTGACAGCAGTGACATCACAGCCCACAGAGGCCGGCAAATCTACCCCCTGCCCAAGCATGGGGAGAAGTGGAGGAAGCAGGGAAAAGGCAGGGGATGGCGTGGAGATCACAGAACCATGGAATCATTACAGCTGGAAAAGCCCTCTAAGGTCATCGAGTCCTACCACTAACCAAGGACTGCCAGGCAGCCCCCGAACCTTGTCCCCAAATGCCATAGCCACATGTTTTTTGAACACTCCCAGGGATGCTGACTCCACCAGCGAGGTCAGCAGAAGCTGGAGCAGAGCAGCACCCAGGTTGTCCAAGCAGGAACTGACCTCACCCCATCCCCAGGCCATGCGGTCACCCCATCGAAGGAATCTGCAAGGAAGGGGGTTGGAAGCGATCTCAGAAGTCAGATGAGTGTTCCCCAGCTGTGTCTGGGAATGCCAGCCAACACCAGTGTAGGAAAATCAACTCTCCTTGCCATGTCCTGGGATGTCCTGGCAGGCACAACTCCTCCTGCACCATGCCCAGCTGGAAGCGCAGCCAGCTCCAAAGTATCCCCAGCCCCATGGGCCATGTCCTGCTTCACACCAAGGGACTCCAAGGGCATCCCTATAGCCACGCCTGAGACTGGCCAGGGTTTCATCCTCCAAACAGGGCAACAATGCAAGAAAGCCCAACAGCAGCCCTGGAGTTTCTCAAATGGGCTGAATGAGGAGCAGGACAAACAAGGCCAGTAAATGCCAATTGGCAAGTACAGGGCCTGGGTCTCCTGAAAGGCCCTTATGGATGTGCATCCCAGTAATCATGATGCAAAGTGCCACATGACAGGATTTACTGCATTTCGTGGACTGGTGCCTCCTCTCCCTCTCGCAGTCATTGAGCAATGCGCCCTTCCCCCCGGCTGCCACCTCCAGCAAGCCCAGGAATGGCTGATGGGCTGGGAAGCAGCTCCCGCTGGCTGCAGCGTCCTGGCAAAGTTGGTAGCAAAGGGCTCTGAAGCACAAAACCCCCGAGCCAGCTGGTTCCTTTGGCGGGGCAGGAGGGATGGACATCCCCGGAGCCTGCTGCCCCTGCGGCGACATCCCTGTGCCTGGGCATGCTGGAGCACAGGCGGGTGCGGGCACACCGCGCTCCGCCACCAGCTGGGCTCACGCAGGGCAAGGAGAGGTCACACTCCTCCACCCAACCCCCAGGAAGCCTGAGCCCCAAAGTTCAGTGGGCACAGGATGTGGGAAGGGTGCTGGCAATCCCGATGGAAAACCTAGGGCGAGGCAGCGCCTGCCCTGAGCTGCCATGGCAAAGCTGGCCCGAGGGAGGGTGTGAGTGCCACGACTCCGGAGCTGGTCCCAAAGCCTTCCATTCCGCCCTTGGGTTTGCCCAGGGTTTGCTGCCTCATCCAGAAGCCAGAAGAGTTTTATGGATCTCAGAAACGACCGGCACAGCCCCAATAATCGGGAACGAGTCTCTCCTCGCTGTGTCCCTGCCGAGCCTGCAGACTCGCAGGCTTGGAGGTGCCAACTGCCCCCAGTCTCGCTTAATAAGGTGTTAACTCCCGGCCTAATTGCCACCACTTAATATGTCAACACCCTTCACCTCACTGCTGCTGAACAAGGAGAAGGTTTGAACCAGCACAGCTCGCTGCACACTCCTGTGTTTGATCCTCAGCTGTGTTTTCTTTCCGCGTCGCTCCCCTCCATCGCTCCAGTGTGAGAGCCCAGTGTTCCCCCATCTCCCCCAGTCCCTCTCCCCAAGCAGGGGAGCATCTCCCCTCCAACCATTCATGTTCAGTCCTCCCTCTCTCCACACACAGACGTCCACAAAGGGAACTTCGCTTACAGCATCCCAAGGTTGCACAGGAAACAAAAAGGCAGGAAATTAAAAAGGTTCTTGTAACAACAGTAACAGAGCTGCAATGCGCAGCTAGGATGTACATAAAATACCTTCTAAAATAACGTGTCAGCCCAGCTCCTCACCAGGAGGGCAGGGCCACGCCAGGGCCTGTACCCACATGGCGCAGGAGAAGGCAGCACACACGTTGCCGTGATTGCAGCCGTATCCTCCCATTTTTTTCTAAGATTTTTCCAAATTCAGCCATTACCATGTTTTATATCTATTCACGTCACTCCACCTTTTGCTTTTTAAGGCACAGAAGATGGAAAAGCAATAAAATCAGTCTCTGAGTTTAGTCCTCTGCCCCATTCACACAGACAGTTTCAGCAATTTATTTGAGGCTGCTGTTATAAATGCCTCTTGCTCACGTCCTAACAAACTGGCAGCACAGAACTCTCCAGAAAAGGGTGATTCATGCAGTATTTTTCTTTTAAAAGGCTACTTCCTAGAGCATCCAAAGCAGCTCTTCCCCGCTGTACTGGGATACAGTTCCCATCCTTGCAGAGGTGAGTAGGAAGGAGGGGATGGGCTCAGGACTCCGAGAGCAGCACCAACACTTGCACTCGCAGAGTACCTGCCCGACCCGCCGAGGCTCAGCCAACGCCTTCAGCTTTCAGCAGAGCAGAAAGCTCACCAGCCCTCCCCCAGTTCTCTTTCCAAGCACTCCCCTGCAGAGTCCCAAGGGATGAGCCAATTCCACCCCGGTATTGCAGGCCCTTGGATTCAGGGTGGAAACCCATTTTGGTGATCAAGCTCCTTCCTCACCCACCTCACTCCCTGACTTGGAACCAGGGAAATCTGAGCAGTGGTATCTCCCCATCATCACCTCTGTGGTCTCCCTGCCTGGCCCTGGCTTTGAAGGTCACTCCAAGGCTTGCACAGTCATCTGTGCTATGGACTGGCAGCAAATTCAGCCCCTGAAGTTACAGGGCAGATGCCAGCATAGCCATGAGCTCCCATGCAGATGTTGCCTCTCAAAGCTGGGATGACCTTGGGAAGCAGAGGAACAGGCTCCAGCCACTTTGGTAACGCTGCTAATGAGATGGACATTGATCCACGTGCATTGGCTTCACCCTTGGGAGACACAGCTGGGCTCTCCCAGAATTCTCCCTTGGATGGGTGCAGGTGAGGGGCCACCACCCCGACTGTCACAGCGAGCTGTGGGCTGGGACACAGCCCAGCCTGGTGCCAGCCCCGAGCCTCTTATAGCCCATGGACACCCACCAAGCCTGGAAGAGCTCATTTTCTGCAACTACGGCCCTGCTGGCTCCCCTGCCCCTTCCTCACCAGGAAAAGAGCCAAGAGCTGAGCAAGTCAAAGAGCATCCCTTGCCACAGGTGGCCCGACAGCCACGTGCAGATGCCCCAGAGCCTGGCAGACCCTCTCATGGCCTGGGTGGTGTGGTTGAAATGACCTGACCCTCCACTGTAGTCACAAACCTTCCAGGGCTGGTCCCATCACTGATCCACTGGAGACTGAATGATAAACTGAGAGTCAAGTCTCTTGGTTGAACACAGCCAGGCCTCCTTCCTCAGCTGTCCACCTTCCCTGAGGTCCTCCCGTGAGTGAGGAAACAGAAACGAAGGGACAGGGGCCTATTACCCTGTTCCAGACTCTGCTTTGCTGCCAGGACACCGCGCTGGCGCACAGCAAGGGTTCTGATGGGTGCGTTGGCTCATTGCCAGCCTGATCCACACTCCAGCGAGGGGACGGGAGCTCTCCAAGCATCCCACACAGCTATGGCCCCAACCAACTCCTAGCAGCATCACAAACTAAAGCTCAGCTCGAAATGAGGAAGGGGATGGAGAACCTGCCATGTGGTCAGTGCCATGGGAGAGAGGAGGGAGGGCCTGGAGCAGATCAAGGAAGAGGAAGGGGGAAGGCCAGGTTTGGGAAAGCAGAAGCCAGACAGCCAAGGGATTTTGCTCCATCACCAGCGCCGGAGCCGCGGCCCTGAGCGCTCAATGGGGATGTGAACAGCGAAACCCGATCGGCTGTTAACCCAGGAATGCGTGGAAATGGCAACTGCACATAACTCCAGGGAATCCGCCAGCGGTGCCCCAGCACCCGGAATCGCACGGATAACCCGCGCGCTTCACGCATGAGCTCATCCTGGGGATAATGCTCTCACATGAGCCCAGCCAGCAGGAATTCACCGCACGCTCGGTGGGACGGGGGGGCTCAGGGGGACACCCTTCTCCTCCTGCTCCTTTCCCCTTGCCCTCCTGCCACCATCCCACGTTTCCCACGGATCGCGCGCTGCACCCTGGGAGCGCGCGGGTCCCAAAGCCCTGCGAGCTGTGCCCGGTGCTGCAGCCTCCCCGTGCAGGGCTGCAGAGGGGCTGGGGACAAACCCCATAAAATACTATAAAGTCAGGGGGAAAGAAAAGGAGGGGAGAGGCATCTGTGCTCCCACCTGCCTAGCACTGAACCTGCTTCTCTTCCCTGTTCCACCCACATCCTGGCTGCTGGTGGTGCCTCATGCACCCGCAGCACTGGGAGGGATCGCGCGCCAGCTCTGGGAGCACGCTGGTCACCGTGAGGTGTTGCACCATTCCTCACAGCACTGCACCCATGCAATTCCTCTCCTTGCCTCTGCCCTCTCCTTGCACCGTAGTCAGCCTTGCGGAAAGGAGCTGAAATCCATGCAGCTCCCCTCTCCCTGGGAACCATCCAGCAGCCCAACACAGCTTCCTTCTCCCAAGCAGCAAGTGACCCACAGGAGAACCGTATCTTCTGTTCCTCCCTCTCCCAAATGCATCAGCTCAAAACTTGCTGGCTGCTGAAACGGATGGTAAAAGTCCCACAGAGCAGGAGCAGGACTTGGCCTTTGGTGGAGGATTTGCCGTGCTCCACAGGGCAGGCATCCAGGGGGTCCAGGTGGCCAGCTTGGCTCACAGAGGACACGTTTGTCACCGCTCAGGCACTGACACCCCCCGCCCGTGGTGGCTTTTCTGAGGACCACCTACAAGTGAAAGTCAAATGCCTGCCCCTTCCACACCTCAAGGTGTCTCCTCCAGAAAGCAGCTTCCCTGTATCCATCTCCTGGTGGGAACCAAGGATGGGCAAAGCCACCACAGGTGGAGGAAGAGCTCAGACCTGCAAGGCAGGAATTCAAGCTGCATTGCACCTGGCACAGGGACTGCTGCAAACCAGGGAGCTCCAAGGGCTATCGGGTCACAAGGAGCAGATTCAGCCCCTCAAACGTGCGGCACCCCAGCATGTCCTGAGGGCTGGGCTGCATCCTGCTGGGATGAGATCCCTCTCAGAGCCTGGCAGGGGTGCCTTACAGGGGGCACAGCATTCATGCCCAAGGTCAGGTAATTGGAGTTTTGGAAGCAATTCCATGCTTTTTTGAACTGCCTCCAGAGAAGCAGGATCTTCTACCTTTGAACTGAATGATCCAATCTTTCCACAAGTGCTCCACAACCAAATCCCTCCCTCTCCAGTGGCTCGGCTCAGGGAGCCTCTGATGTCACTCACCCTGGAAATGCCAGGACAGGAACAAAATGAGCCAGCCCAAAAACAGCTTAGCCAAGACAAAATGCAGGCTGACCACAAGAGTTTGGGTGCATAACCTGTCCTCCCCTGGTTGGACAGGCCCCCAAAGAGGACTGGAAATGCAATTTAATGTGCCAGCAGAAGGATACTTTACACCTGGACAGCTCTGTTCAAAGACGTGCTGCACTGGGCTGTGGCTCTCTTGGACACACCCCCCCATATTCCCCTGGAGCTTCCATCTTCTCCTCCAGGCAGGGCTCTCCCCTTCCATTGGGAAGCTTGACCCAGGAGCTGGCTCAGGACCCAGGGGTGGGCAGAGAGCTGGCAGTGGGAGGAGAAGGGACCAAGGCTCAGACTGCAAAAGGAACAAGAAAATGAAAAATTAGGCCAAGAAAGTGGAAAGCTGAGAGGTAACACCACAGTGGGACAAAAATCCCAGGGGCAGAGAGACACGGCAGAGGTCACAGCCGGCCTGCCCTGGGGGAGAGGGGTAGGAGCAGATGCAGAGCGGGGGTAGCTCCTCCTTTTGACCCCTTCCAATCCTGCATCCCACGGCAGAGCTGCATTTCTGCTTGATCACCAGTGCCCGGGACATGGAGCAACAGGAGATGCGTGTTCCTGTCCCAGGAGGTCCCAACGTTCCCCAAAACGTTGCCCACACCGTGTCACCGCCAGTGAAGCGAGATTTTCCCCAAAGCCGGCCAAGAGCCCTGAGCAAAGCGTCGGCATGTGAGACAGCCCCGGCCCTGCGAGGAGGATGCCTCGGAGCCCGGGGTAACCGGACACCCGGCCGGCTCCCGCAGGGACGGTGATTTATCCCTTTGCCGGGAGAGCGGGGAGCAGCGGGAGCCCCGCACGGGTGGGGCAAGCGGCACCAGGCAGCACCCTGGGAGACCCCATGAGATCCCAAAGATCCCAACACATCTCCAAGCTATTTCCAAGCCACAGACTAGAGCCGTGCCAGCCCTTTCCGTACGTGCCAGGCGATGTGGCAGTCACGGCTCCGCGTGACTCGTCCGGAGCCAGGCGCCGGCAGAGTTACCGGAGTCTCCCGCGGCCAGGCAGGAGGAGGAGGAGGAGGAGGAGGAGGAGGAGGAGGAGGAGGAGGAGGAGGCGGAGGAGGCGGAGGCTCGGGGGACTCGCTGCTCCAGCGCGACATCTAAAGGACTCCACAGGCGGGTGCACGAGAAGGATTTCGCCGCCGCATCCCCGCTCGCACCGCATCCCTCCGGCTGCAGGCACCGGTGCTGGACGCGCCGGGCTCCCGACCGGGCTCGGAGGAGAGCGACGGACGTGGTGCTGGGCTTGAAATCCCGGAGTGACTGCACAGGCCTCACCCGTAACAGCACGGATTTGCAGCCCCAGAGGGAACGAGGGTGCAGGGGCTTCAGGGATGCACCAACATCTCCTCATCAGCCAGGAGCTGCAGAAACAGCGGCTCTGCCCCTTGCAGACACATCCAAACCTGGCCAAAGCATCCCAGAGCTTAGGGATGAAGGTACAGGATGCTTTGGAAGGTGAGGAGCAGGGCTCAGGCTGCAGGAGCAGAGCGGGGGCTGCATTTTATCCTCTACAGAGCCGTGGGCTGGTGCCACAGGCAAGGAACAAAACTACTGCTGAAAAGGAAAATCGGCAAGATGGAAAGGTGCAGAACACAGCAGGTGTGGGCACAGAGCCAAGAGCAGCCCCCACACCCAAAACTTCTGATTCTCCCTGCCCTGCCCCTCCCCTGCTTCCCATCACTCTCTGACACCCAATAAATGCCTGGTGGCAAAGTCCTGCAAGGAACTTCACAGGTATCAAACCATTAGGCTGCTCAAGACATTCTTCTGAAACCTACAGAGTTTATTATTCTCGAGAGTCTTTGCTGTGCTTCTTCTATACCAGCCTGAAATATTCCTCAGCAGGTGCAAAATTCTTTCCTGAATTCCAAACAAAGGTCTATTCCTAACGAATTACAGGCATTGCTGTGAACCAGCTGACAGATTGCAGTGCAAGGGCCTCACCCCAGCTACATCACTGGGACCCCCATTTGCCCCACTTAGAGCAGGATATTTTTTCTATTAATGGGAACAGGATTTTTGGGGCAGCCACAGATGCAGGGAGCAGAGGTGGACTTGGCTTGGTACTTCCACTCCCAAATCCCTGCAGGTGATGAGTCAGCTGCAGACAGAGCTCTGACACCAGACCTCAACCAGAAAACACCCGTGGGTGCTGCCAGGGCTCAGCATGTCCTGGAACAGCCGAAGGATGGAACAGCTCTCCTGTGGGGAAAGGTTGATGGGGCTTGGAGCACCCTGGGATAGTGGAAGGTGTCCCTGCCCACGGCAGGGGGGTGGCATGAGATGGTCTGGAAGGTCCCTGTTAATCCAAACCACTCTGTAAACACTCCTCCCTCAGCTTCCCACCCAGCCCCTCTCTGACCCACCTCGGCACAGATCTGCTCTTGGAGGGGGGAACCAAGATGTCCCAAGTGCTTCAGAAACTTATCACTCCCAGTATCTTTTCCTTGTCCAAAGCTCCTCACCAGCTCCCTTACAGCTCCTTTAGGAACTGGAAGAGGCTCTAAGGTCTCACCAGCGATTTCTCTTCTCCAGGTTGAGTAACTCATTAGAGGGGGAGAGAGACCCAAGAGCAAATGAAGCCCACTAATTACCCCGGCCTATTCCCTCACTGAGGCCCCAGGTCGGTGCGGGTGGTGGGAGCGGGGGGTGGCAGGGACCCCCTCAGCAGCTTTCCCAGCCGGTGTGGGGGAGTGGGGCAGCTCTGCCTTCCCTGCCAGCAGTCTCCTGTTTCCAAACACCTCGCTCTCGTCTGCCAGGGTTGCATCAGCTCCCGCACTCGTATTTATAACCGGGGTTTAAAACCTGATATTCCATTTCCAGTAGCTCGGTGGGGGTGAGCTGAATCCACAGGGCCCCCAGCCAAGCAGCTGCTGCCAGCGTGATCCCTCTTCCCTTCACATCCTGCTCAGAAAAGCTCCCCACCGTCAACCTGGTGCCACGGCTTACTGGCATGGGCTCTTTAATTAGCTGAGTGAGGCAAGAGGCAAGCTCTCATTAAAGGGAGAGCTAATTGAGCCCGGGCAGGGGGACGGGGAGCTTGGTGGTGTTTGACACGGCACCGGTTAATTGAACTGAGTGCACGCTCAGGCACATCGCTCCCTCCCCTTCCCAACCAGTCTCACCACCAGCCCGAGGCTTTGGGGATTAAAAAGACCCCCCCAGCTATTTTTGAACTGATGGATGGGTGGGTGGGAAGGGGCTGGGTGAGAGAGGGAGGGGAGTCCCTCTCCACCCCGAGCGCTGTCTCTCCCAGCACAGCCTCTCCTTGCAAGAGAGGCCGTGGGCTGAGAGGAGCTGCAGGTCCTTCTCCAGAGCTGCTTCTCTGCTCCTTCCCCCTGCCAGAGAGAGGGAGATGCCAGCTCCAGCCACCCCGGCTCCAGGACTCACCCTGAGGCCAGCTCACAGCCGGCTGGTGACAGCAGAAGGACCTACCCTGCCGTGTCCCTGCCAGTGCGGCTCCGGGACCTCCGCTCCCTCCAGGAGGAAACTTCCAGCTGCTTTAGGTTATAAATAAAGAATGACCTGATGAGAATGGCCAACCTCCTGGCACCAGGATCAATCACACACCTATTAAGTGTACAAAGCTACCTCTCAGATTAACAGCAATCCATAAACCCTGGCATCAGGAGCAGATTTGGAGCTTGGCTGGGACCCATCACCCAGTCTGCTTGCATGTACCATCTAACTGCACGTTTATTGTGCCTTGGCTACCTTTTGTGGAGAATTGTAGACCCAAATCTGGCAGAAACAGCATAAAAAGGAGAACTCAAGCCTGGGACTCTTAAATGGATCCTCTCCCAGCCTCAGCTGCACTATGTGTGTCTGCAGAGGCCAAGCAGCTTCCATGTGCCCAAGACTGCTTCAGTGAAAAAGGAAAACAGCATTTCGTAGCCTGAAAGGGGCAGTAAAAGGAAAAATTGCCCATTATTTGAAATGTCCTTTGGGAACCTCCACTGAACAGTATCTGGGAAAGACAAAACAAGCCTGAAATGATCGAGGCTCCTGGCTGGGTGCTGCAGCACTGCTCCACCCCCACCTCGAGCACTGAGGACCAGCTCATTTTCGGGGCATTTGGGGCAGGAGGGGTGGGTGCCCAGCAGGCAGGAGCACATTTCCCTGCCTTTACTTCCACAGCAGCTGTCTGGCCCTGTCCCATTCCTGGGCACCTGCTGTCACCTCCCTGGCTCCAGGCCCTGCTCCTGGCCAGCCCCTCGCAGCACAGCACAGGGCACAGGCTGGGAAAACCCTCCACACAGGGAAAACACTGCAGAGCTCCAGTCCCAGGCCTGTGGGGGCATTCCAGCCACCCAGGACTCACAGCTGCTGCAGGGACAACCCCGACCCTGCTGGCTGCAGGTGCTCCCTGTGGAGCAAAACCATCACTGGCTTTCATGAAGGCCCAGACTAAGGGAGGTGGGGAATTTCCTGGTATCCAGCATGGGTTTCAAAGCACTTATCTACAGGAGGAGAGCTCCCCTCCAGAACCAGCCCTCTGTCATCCTGTCCCCCTTCATTTTGGGGCTCCCAGCAGCTGCTGTTTGGGGTGGAACAGGCTGGAAGCACCAGACATTCCATGACATTCAAAACAGGGATGTGATCCCATTTTGGAAAAGGTAGCAGTTACTGTCTGATAACCTCAGAGAAGAATCTGAGCAGATGCTCAGTGAAGATGAAAAATAAATGCAAAACTCAGTCCTGCTGCAGCCTGGTGCTTGAGGCTGTGCTGAAACCCATCCTTCCCTGATGGGAAACTGCTTTAGACAAAGCTTTTTCTGGCACCCACAGAGCAGGAGAAAGTATGGGGGTGTCCCAACAGTCACGACAAACTGTTGGGAGCTGAAAAATCCATTTGCCTGCAACAGGGAGGCCAGGCAGGGCTTACTCTGATCCACCTCCACCTCATTACCCCACGCAGCATCCCCAGCAGGGAGGCAGCCTGTGTAAGGAGGGACAAACGAGCACCTGCAGAGCCCACCATGGGCAGTGAGAGCCCCTGAGCCTCAGCCCTGTCACTGGGCAGACAGCAGAGCATCCTCAGGAGCCTTTTCCTGACCAGCTGCACCTCTGGGAAGCAAGGATAAATCTACACCCAGAGCACAACACTAATCACAGAATGGGGTGAGTTGAAAGGGACCTTCACGATCATCTGGTTCCAACCCCATTGCAGGGACACCTTCCACTGGCCCACGCTGTTCATGGCCTTGGACACTTCCAGGGATCCAGGGGCAGCCACAGCTGCTCTGGGCACCCTGTGCCAGGGCCTGCCCACCCTCCCAGGGAACAATTCCTTCCCAATATCCCATCCAGCCCTGCCCTCTGGCAGTGGGAAGCCATTCCCTGTGTCCTGTCCCTCCATCCCTTGTCCCCAGTCCCTCTGTAGCTCTCCTGGAGCCCCTTTAGGCCCTGGAAGGCTGCACCCATCATTTCTACTTCAATCTGGAATTATTTCACCTGCCCCTATCCAATGACTCCACTCCTGCTGCGTTACAAGTGGAGGATACTCGAGCCCTACACAGCAGGAGCAGAGGGATCCCATCCCCAGCCCTGCGTGGGTTTGCTGAGCAGGTCCCACCCCTGCTCCAGAGCTGCCTCCTGCCCCAAGGAGGACAAGGGCTCTCTGCCTCCCTCCTTGCTGACAGCTTGGAGCTGGCTCAGCTGAAAGGCACTGCAGCACTACAAACCACGAGCGTGTTTGAAGTTGGGAGGATTTAAGAAACACTCATCGTTATCAGTTTTAATATTGAGATAAGCCTTGTACCTTGCAAGCTGAGCTGAAGAGATCCCGGTGCCAGAGGCAGGGAGGTGCTGTCTCCGATCCTTATCTACGACAGCAAGATGCTTCCATGCGATACCAGCACCAAATTTTGGTCATTATCTTGCAGCTACCCAGCAGTCAAGTTTTGTTTGTGCAGAACTGGTAACAAGCCATTATTTCCATTCCCATTTTCCCCCGTATCAGAGGCATCATCAGAGGAAGGCAAGGCAGGCTGATAGCCAGGGGCAGCAGGCAGAGCATAGCTGAGTACACGTTGCTTTCACACACCAGACTTGGGCTGGCTGGGTAAATTTGGTTCTCCACCTTCGGAGCAAGATGGTTTTGGGTATCCCCACACATTGGTGAGCACTGGGCAATCCAGCAGCTGAGACTGGGATGGGAACTCCAGGCTGAATGAACCCATCAAACACTCTAACCCCAAATGCTGGGGAGCTGCAGGACATGGCAGCAGGACGTGCAGCATCTGCACTCACACATCTGCACGCTCCATTTAACAGGGAAATGGGGTTTTCTTCTCACCCAGGGGTTGTGTAGGCCCTTGTAAAGGCACTAGGGGGGAGCACCCTGGGAAAGGTGTGTGCCTGGCTTCCAGCTGGTGCCAACAACCCAGATCCAGCAGAGCCTGCAGGAGAAGGGATCTTCCTGCACTTCTCATTGACCAGCAAAGGAAAGCGGAAACAGAATCCCAGAATCACAGACTGCTTTGGGTTGGAAGGGACCTTAGAGTTCATCTCATTCTACCCTCTGCTGTGGGCAGGGACACCTTCCACATTGCCCCAAACCCCGTCCAGCCTAGCCTTGAACACTTCCAGGGGTGGGGCATGGAAGCTGCCTTGCTGCCCTTGCTGCTTGTCACAGGCAAGAGCAGCAACAAGGCTTGTGACACTTCTGCTTTGATTACAGGCTCCCTGTAATTACGAGCAAGAGCTACTGCAACAAAACAAATTGCAGAGCAAATCTTCTGCGTGAGCAATGAGGGCACAGGCAGAGTCATCACCACACGTAGGGAGGGGTGAGGTGACAGCCCTGCAGGGTTCAGCAGCTTGAGGGTGGCCAGTGATGTGCCTAAATTAAAATCTGGGTCTCCCTGGGCTGAATGCTAAAGAAATGTAGAAGTGGCAATGCTGGCTTGCCTGAGCTGCTGTATCTCAGCCACAGGAGCCAAGGCACCTTCAGGGTGGCCACTCATTCCTGCCCACACACCACTCCTGCCCAAATACAGGTAATGGTTAACAGCCAGGGTACCCCAAGGGCCTTGACAAGTCCAAAACCACACCAAAAATCCCAGGGATGCAGAAAGGAAACAGCTACATGCAGAGCAGACCTTGTGGCCCACCAGGAAAGAGGTGACTCAAGCACAGAGCCTGCGGCTCATGCTGGCATTCCCAAAAAAGTGCTCTCTGCTTGTCCCAGGGGTGAGCCAGCTGGGTGAAGCAGAGCCTGTTTGCAGAGACAGGCACCCGAGAAAGCAACAAGGGCATGCAAACCCCCAGGGGTTGAGAGGGAGGCACTTCCTATGGGATGAAGGTGTCTGGTAATGCCCCGCTCTTGGCTGGGCAGAAGGAGGCAGAAAGTGCTTGGGCTGTGTTGAGAAGAGCCCACAGGAGCTGCCTCCAACAGAGCAGCTGAAGGCCACGAAACCCAGCAGGAAAATGTCAGAAAACCCCACAAACACAGAAGTGACCCCTGCAGTCAGGACTGGACAGAACACAGACAGGAGCCGTGTCCGTGCCAGCCGGTGGCTCTCCCTCCCTCCCAGACAAGGACCACCCCGAGACACCCAGAGTGCTCATCCCAGGATGGGCAGAGAAGCCCTCAGGTGGATTCTGGCAGCCGGCCCAAGAGCCAGCTGAGAGACATCTCTCCTGCTCTGACCAAGGGGGATACCCCTACCTGCTGCTTCCGGAAACCTTTGGATGAGCACAGCTGGTTTAAAACATCACCTCTCCTCAGGTAAAGCTTCCTGGTCCCAAGGACACCCAACAAACCAAGAGCCAGTGCACGCCTTGCTCAGCTGGCTGAGGCCAGCAGTGACCCCAAGGGTCCAGCCCCACGCCGGGTGGGAGCACGTCAGGAGCGCTGGGACCACAGGGCCACTGTGTCCTGCAGCAACAGAGAAGCTGAAGGGAGAAACCTTTCTCCTGTGCCTTTGGAAACCAGAATCCAGCACTTTCCAGGCCTTCGGTGAAAGTCCTGGACCAGGAAACATGCAAGAGCGTGAGAGTCACTGCCTGGCTGAAGGACACCTCACCTGCTGAACCTCCCCACAGGTGAGATGTCTTTTAACCACCTCCATCTCCACTCCTGGCTTAATCCTGGAGCATTTAAAAACCACCAAGAGATGCAGCATCCCAACTGGAATGAGACACTGAATAGGAGGGAAAACCTGATCCTTTGGATCTTTCTTAAAGACCTAAAGAACCAATTTAAGGAATAAAGAGACTTTTAAAAATGAAGACTTTTCATTCTTTAAACCTAGAAGCAAAACAAACAAACAAAAAAATCTTATGGGTCTTTCTCAGTTATTGAAGAGAAAAAAAAAGCAAAGGAAAAAAAAGAGGCAAAAATCCGTGTTTCTAGTGTAAAACCAACACCCAGCTGAGGACACCCCCTGAGCAGAGCTGTGACCTGCACATATGTGCAAGTGCAGCCCCACCACAGGGCGTGTGGCAGAGCACAGGGGTGTCTCTGGAGGTTTGGGGTTCCTGTTGTCACGTCAGAGGCACAGATTCATTGATTTCTTCCTGCAGAGGCAGAACTCCAGGGACTGATTTCTTCCCGCTCCTTGATCAGCACTTGTGCCATCGCAAAGATCTGCTCCCGAGGGAACCAAACCTTCCTGCTTGTCATTGCCACATTCATATAAATGATGGGGAGTAAAAAAACCACTCAGCTCATTTCGCAGGCACATTAGTAGCAAATTCCTCTCCCAAGGAGACTGTGGGAACAGAGCTCCACAAGGGTTATTTTTAAAGCAGAGCAGATACCAGCCTGCCCTGGGTGTGCACACTCAGGACTTGCTGTTCCAGGAGTGCTGGAGTGGCCACGGAGGACAGAGCAGTTCCCTCTACCCCAGGCAGGTGGAAGGGAGCAGGATGGTCCGGTCCTTCATCACAGTGGAGAACAAAGTCCTCCTCTCCACACACCCCAGACACCCAAGGGAGAGCTCTGTCCTGCATCAGCAGCGCCTTCTGCAGGGTGACAGTGCGGGGCCCTGGGCACCCTGCCTGTGCCTGGGCTCCCCAGCAAGGACAGGCTCCTCCCATAAAGCCACGATGAGTTCAGCAGTGTCTGCTTTCCTTTGGACCCCCAGCTCTTTGCTTCGTGCCCCCGAGCTCTTGGCCGAAGGGGAGCGGCCCTGAGAGCTCAGGTGGGATCTGCAGATCCCAACCCCTGTCTGTCAGCTGTGCTCCCTGGGATGTTCTGTCAGCTGCAAGGCCTAGAGTGGCCAGAATACTCCAGACCTGCATCCAGCAGGATCAGTCCATGCCTCTCCAGCAGCATTCCTGCTCCCTTCCAAGGCGAGAGACAAGAGCAGGTCCTGTCAGGATGCAGTAGGCAGCAGGTATCTCGGAGCCATCCACGGAGTTCCATGCAGCCTTTAGGTGCCCATGTGTTTCCATGGGTGGCCTGGCTCTCTCTTGCACCTCGAGGAGGTGGGATCATGTCTGGTGTGGAGAACACCCTGCTCCAGCTGCCCCTCAGTGCTGCTCTCTGGTCAGCTGTGTCCAGGCTCCGTGCCCAGCACAGCTGCGGGCGGGGGTAAGGGCAGAGCAAAGCTGTGACATCTTTCCCAGGGGGGCAGACCTTGCCACGACCCAGCATGAGAACCTTCTCTCCCACGACACTGGAGATTCTGGAAGTGTTTTGAGGGTGATCCCTGCAAAGCTCTGTGGTTTCACAGCTTTCTGTGAAGCAGATGCTGGTGAGGCTGCTGCCAGCCCCAGGCAACACTTCCAACTTGCTCCCAACCTCAGTGGGAAGTGTTGGGGTGCAGCAAGGGCCAGGGATTGGGGGGACCTCATGGCAGGACCATCACTCCCCTGGGAGAAGCAGGGAAGACCTGCAGGTCATGGCCAGGTTCAAGCAGGAGTCCAGGTAACGAGTGAAGTGGTGGGATGGGGCATCTCTGAGGTCATGCTGGGACACCAAGCCACAGTCAGGGACAGGATCAAGCCTGGAGCTACCGTGCAGGTCCATAAGGATGAGGGCAGGGTCACTCTGGGAATCAGCCCATGGCTTGGGGATGGAGCCAGAGGCTCCAGAGCTGAGCAGGTGCAGCTGAAGGCCGGATCTCCTACAATGGCAGGACCCATTCAGCACAAACCACGCAGATCCCGCAGCATCCCTGCCCCCAGCCACGCAGACACTGCGTGGGTTGGCTCCAGAGACACCTCAGAGACTGCTGGATCTTGGAATAATGCTCTCTGCCATGGCAGGGGCTGCTTTTCCTACCAGATGAAGATCTTGTGCCTGCTGCTGCCCTTTGTGCACAGCACAACATTCCTCCGTGGCTGGGGCTGCCCAGCCTCCTGCCCCTTGGCACGAGCTCTGCCACTCCAGAGGTGAAGGACCCACTCAGTGCAGCGTTCAGTGACTCTAAGCAGCTGCACTGCCAGATGCCAGGGCACAGACTGCTTCCAAAGCCAGCCAGCCTCGCTGCTGGTGGGCTGGCACCGTGCTGATGTAAAGACACCTGAGCACAGGGCTCAGGAGCAGCCCTGCAGCAATCAGGACATGCAGATGTTCCACGGCATTCCCAGTCCGAGGCAGGCAGGCTCAGGCTCGGGAGCAGAGAGCTGAGGTTTACAGTGCTGAGCAGCAATTCCAGCTCTTACCTGAAATGCACTGATGCCAAGAGAAACCTTGGCATTGGCTTCCACAGGCTGCTGGGGAAAAGCCCCTGCCCGCCCTGTCAAGGCCTCGGAGCAAAGACGGAGGATCCATGTAAGCAGCAGGGCAGGGCCAGCCCACGGCATGATCCAGGCTGAGCTGCCGAGAGGAGGAGATGCTGGAAAACCCATCGCTGGTGTGGACAGCCAGGCCCAAGGGAAGCAAGGACCAGCCACGTTCAAAGGTGACTCCATGGGGCTCCTGGGGGCTTTGGAGGCCACAGCCACCTCCTCATCCACTGGGCTCCTGAGGCAACCTCTGCCTCGACCCCAGAGCAAGATGTTCCCACAAGCAAATCCTCCTTAGGGTGCGTTTGCTGTCCCTGAGCTGGTCCCTCACGGTGATGTTGCCCACCCGGGGGAGGGGGCCTGTGTGGCAGCTGCCCACGAGCAAACGACTGCCCTGCACTGCCCAGGTGAACGTGCCCTCTCCATCCCCACTCTCTCCTCTGGTGGACCCTCAGGAGATCAGAGAACCCCAGGAGGGTTTCAGTTGGAAGGGACCTTTCATCTCATCTCGTCCCACCCCCTGCCATGGGCAGGGACACCTTCCACTATCCCAGGCTGCTCCAAGCCCCAATGTCCAACCTGACCTTGGACACTGCCAGGGATCCAGGGGCAGCCCCAGCTGCTCTGGGCACCCTGTGCCAGGGCCTGCCCACCCTCCCAGGGAACAATTCCTTCCAACATCTGGTCTAAATCGCTCCTGCTTCAGCTTAAAGCCATTCCCCCGTGTCCTGGCAGTGTACCTTAAAGCAAGATCTTACAGCAAGGTCCCACTGGGGCTCAACGAAGGCAGGTGACAATCTCCACTATGACGAAGGTTAGCAGAAGGACAAAGACTTTGACTCAGAAGATCAGCTGGTGGCATGGTGGGTAAAACACCCTCAGAAGTTCTGCATTAAGCCGGGTCCTAACACTGTGCTGAGCTTAAAACAGTGCAAACCATTCCTGCATTCCCTCCTGAGGGGTGTCCTGGTGGAAAAAAGACTTTGCAGAGGGTAGAGCAAGATCAGGCCAGAGACTCACTGCAGGCAGAAGAGCCAAGTCCTGGTTTGCTCTGGATCATTGCTCACGCTCCAGCATTGCTCCACCCCAGCAAAGTGGGCAGCAGCTCCAGGCTGGCCACTAGCACAGCTGCCACGAGCTTGGCGTGGGAGTGTGGAGACAGCTCTGCAGCCCTCAGCAGCCCAGTGGCTGCCCAGGGCTACCAGCAGAGCTGGCCTGAGCTGGCCATGCAGCCTGCTGCCTGCTCCCCGCACACCCGGCCTGTGGGCTTCAACACCCCACGTGCACGGGCGTTCCCTCCCAGGCTGTCCCGACCCTCAGTGCTTTTCCAGGCCTGGGTGGGCAGTCACAGCATGTCTGGGGGCCATGGTGGGGTGAAGCAGAGCCTGGCTGAGCCCTGGCCTGCCCTGCAAGCACCAGGGATGTGCCTGTGCCCAGCTCCACCAGTGCCCACCTGGGGACCAGCATGGAGAAGGGAGCCAGCACCCAGAACCCAAGGTATGGGTTTGTTTTGCCCACCCTCTGTTGCAGCTGCCAGGCTGGGAGCTGGTGGGAATTCCCTCTGGATACACAGGGGTTCATCCACACCCAGCTGGAAACCAAAAAGGGACATGTCCTGTCTGCAGGCAGCTCCGGGCACGGGCACAGCTACCACCAACAGCTTGAGAGCATTATCAGGGCTGGGGCTGCCCCCTCCTCAGCCCAGTGGGGAACACAGGAGGGGCATGGAGAGCAAAAAGGCCTTTGCAGCCTCCTGCAGGATCCCAGCAGCTCAGAGCACTGGGAGCAGCAGAGCTCAAGCCCAGAGTAACACCCTGATCTCTGGGCAAGAAGGACACGTGAGGTGGTGTGTCCGTGTGCCATGGGGTCACAGCCCCACGTGTGCCATGGGGTCACAGCCAGGAGTGCCATGGGGGTCACAGCCCCATGTGTGCCATGGGGTCACAGCCGCACATGTGCCATGGGGGTCACAGCCAGGAGTGCCATGGGGTCACAGCCCCACTTGTGCCATGGGGGTCACAGCCAGGTGTCCCAGGACACACAGGCACCTGGAGGTGACTTCCTCAGAAACACATTACTTGACACGACACCATGAGCCAAAGGGTTGGGTACCGGAAGCGGCAGACCAAGAGCTGGCAAAAAGGGCTTTAGCCAAGAAGAAACAGGGTAGGGAATTGGTGTGAGCACTGGGACTCATCCCATGCATGGCAGAGAAACTGAAGAACAATTTTGTCTGTATCCTAATGGGAGGAAAAACACACCAGATCTTAACAATAGAGAAAATCGTCACCATGTGGAAAGGTTCAGTCCCTGCAGCCCAAGCACTACCACAGATGAGCTCTCCCCTAGGAGGGGCCAGAGCCTTTCCCAGTGGAGGTGCTGCCCACAGGAACGGCCATGTCCTACCTCTTCTCCCAGACCTCCCCATCCATGTGTCCCAAAGCAACAGAGGATTTAGGGCACACAGGTTTCTGCATTTCAAGGGGGTTCTATAATCTCCCACCATGCCCAGTTCTACTGGAGGAAAAATATACTGACAGGTCCTTTAAAAAAGTGCCAGTTTGGCACACTGGGAACAGGGATTTTGCCCAGGTGAGCGTAAGAGGAGTGAAGGCATGCAGAGAGCATCCTCCAGCAGGAGAGGGGCCCTGGAAGCCCCTGTGGCACGGGCAGCTGGCCCAGGGACAAGGACACTGGTAGGGCTGAGGGTTTTAAGCTGAACAGCAGGTTCAGCACGAGCTGCCATGGAACAAAGGCTGGAGACAGCGCGTGCAGGGAAGGGCAGCAGGAAGAACGACCCTGCAGCTCACACACTCCCACTTCTTCAGAAAACCTTGGAGCTGAAAGGCGGCCACTGCGGTTGGAGTGTTTAAAATTCCATCTGGGAGGAGGCTGGGGAGGCAACGCAGGAGAAGGGACATTGCTGGGTGTCCCTGGGCCGCCCCCTTCCCCTCAGCAAAACCTTCTGGGTGGGCTCTGCCAATTCCCTGCGTTCCAAGGAAAGTTCAGGTCCACGCTGGGCGAGGGCACGGAGAGCTCCACGATTTACGGAGCTGCTGACAGCAGCCGGAGGGGTGCCCTGGGCTCTGCTGCAGCCCGGCGTGACCGAGCCTCGGGGGGTGCAGCAGCCCCGGCGCGGGGGCAGCGCTGGCAGGGGCAGGGCTGGCCCCAATAAACACATCGGGCTCTCCCGGGGGCTCGTGCACAGTAACCACTAAACACACACCCGACGGCAAGTGTGGAGTGATTTATTTTTGTTATTGTTGGTCCGACGTCCTGCCGGCGCTGCTGAGTTCGAGGGACTGGCTGAGCACACACCGAGCGCTATCAGAGATGTGTCATAAAGCAAATATTAGCAGGGCCTGCGCTGGAGGTGACGCGGGGCCACCGCGGCCGGGCACAGCCACCACACAGCGGGAGCCACCGCACAGGGTGACATAATCCTGCAGGTCCTCCAGCGGCCCGGCCACCACCCATCAGGGTGGAGGAGGAGGAGGAGGAGCAGGGCACCATCCTGCCTTGGGAAGATGCCAAGGTGGAACAGGCTCGGCTGCATCAGACTCCTGGCCACCATGCATGAGGCAGGAGAAAAATCCCCCCTGGAGAAGGGCTCTGAGCTGCCCAGCTTTTCCCTGGAGCCCATCTCTGGTAGCAAGATGGAATTCCCTGGAGAGCTCCCATCCGGGAGTTATTAGCCTTTCATCATCCAGCGTGCAGATGAATGTTATAAAAATCCCAAAGCCACCATGTACTCTAGACACTCAAACCACCCAAACTCAGGGCTGCGTTTCTCTGGGATGTGTTTCCAGAATTTATTTGGTGCTGGAGGGGAGGGCACTGACACCAGCAGGAACCTCCCTGTTTTCTCACAGGGGTGTTTCCCTGCTGCCTTTCCCTGCGGTGACCGTGACGTTGTCCTGTCTGTGCCCCCATCACCCTGCACCCGATGGCAACCGCAGAGGCAGTGACCCTTTGCCACGGGGTGGGCTTTGATGGGCAGCAGTGACCAGAGAGCCCTCTCTGCTCCTCACCCAGGTGTCTGCTTGCCCAGTAGAAATGCCCATCCATGGAGAGATGGAGAAAGGGGACAGGAAGATCCCACCAGGACAGGTTCAGGGCAGCGCTCATGCCAGGCTGAAGAGTTGCATTGGCTGCACAGGTGAGCAGTGGTGCAGGGCCATGGGTGCCTGGGGGGCACCCTGGGCAGGAGGGTCAGAGCTCCCACATCCCCGGGCAGTGGAACAGGACCTGCAGTGCCCCACGGCTCCCCCAGCCCCATATAGGGAGCACAGGGCAGCAGGTTCCTCACCAAAACAGCAGTGGCAAGATTTCAAGCCAGTCCCAAGCTTTGGGAAGCTTTGCCCTCTGAAACAATAACTCCCCCTGTACAAGCTGCTGCAGGTGTGGAGCAGGATACAGTGGGATCCAAGCTTCACCTCAGTGAAGTTTCGGTAAACCTTGGGGTGGGCTGGTTTTTGGGCAGCACCATGCTGTGTAAGCTCAAGCCCTGCAGAGACACAGGTCACAGATCCTGAGCTCCAGCTCATGAAATGTGCTGGTCCCTGCAGCCTGAATCCCTGGCACTGCGCAGTGCCTGTGGCAAGGGTTGGAGCAACCCCAAGCACAAGAACAGCCTGGGCAGAGAATGGATTGAGAGGAGCCCTGAGCAGGAGGACTTGGGGGGCTGATGGATGAGAAAGTGGCTATGAGAAAGTGGCCATGTGCACCCAGAGCCCCCAGTGCTGGGCTGAGGGGGGGGATTCTGCCCCTCTGACGCCTCAGGTGAGACCCCACCTGCAGAGCTGCCTCCAGATCTGAGGCCCCAGGAAAGTGAGTCCAGAGGAGGCCACAGAGATGCTCCGAGGGCTGGAGCCCCTCTGCTCTGGAGCCAGGCTGGGAGAGCTGGGGGTGCTCACCTGGAGAACAGAAGGCTCCAGGGAGACCTCAGGGCCCCTTCCAGGGCCTAAAGGGGCTCCAGGAGAGCTACAGAGGGACTGGGGACAGGGCATGGAGGGACAGGACACAGGGAATGGCTTCCCACTGCCAGAGGGCAGGGATGGATGGGATCTTGGGAAGGAATTGTTCCCTGGGAGGGTGGGCAGGCCCTGGCACAGGGTGCCCAGAGCAGCTGGGGCTGCCCCTGGATCCCTGGCAGTGCCCAAGGCCAGGCTGGACACTGGGGCTGGGAGCAGCCTGGGCCAGTGGGAGGTGTCCCTGCCCATGACAGGGGTGGAATGGGATGAGCTTTAAGGTCCCTTCCAACACAAACTGCCCTGGGATTCTGTGATGATTCTGTGATAAGGTGGCACTTGGGGACATGGTTTAGTGGTGGCCTTGCAGTCCTGTGTTTATGGCTGGACTTGATCTTAAAGGGCTTTTCCAACCTAAATGATTGTAGGATGCTACAACCACCACTTCAAATGCCATCACAAAGCTCCCCAACCTGATCCCTGCCCTATCCCAAGCCAGCTCCGGAGGCAGCTGCCTGCGGACCTCGACAGGACATTACAAACTCACTCAGTGCTGCTGACTGCGGTCATTTCCTCTCTCCTGGGGGCAGAGGGGTGCAGAGTTCAATGCTTCCCCCTCCCATGGTCCAATCTCAGCCCCACCCATCCCAAAGCACAAACTGTCCTATTAAACTCACCCTTCTGCTCTCCCCTCCCTCGCAGCTCCTGCACACCCGCGCTCGCGCCACGCAAGAGACAGGAGAGCTGAACAAGCTTCATCTACAGAAGGGAAAATTAAGACAACAAACTCTCCCTACAGATCATCTTTAAAGTTTTTTTTTTTTTTTAAATTGTCCTTCTTTATTAGTCCCAGACAGAAATCTGAAACCCCCTTTAAAAAAAAACAGATACATAATGATTTTCAAAGCTGTGTCACATAATTAATGTCACATTTATCTCTTCAGTTGTAGAGATAAAAAGAAACCATCTATCCATGTCCTCATTATTTTTTATTCTCCTTTTAAAGCCAGTGTTTAAATCCATGGGATGGGGTACTCCAAAGGAGGGGGAAAGTCTGGCTTTCCCTTTACCCCCCACAACTACGGTGATAGAAAGATTCTCCCGCCCCTCTCCGTGCTCCCTTTCCTCCATCGTTGCTGGTCCCAGGGTAGAGTATCCTTTAAGCAAATCCTGTGTAACTGCTCCTTTCCCTCCCTCCTCTGCCCCACCACCCTAACTTCAGTAGAGACATTCCAGCAGCCGGGAGCTTTTCTCCCATTCTCTTGGGCCAAGCCAAGGGCCAACCCTTCGGGGGTCTCCTGTGACCCGAGACCCACAGCAATATTCATTTTTAAAACCCATGGATGTTTTCCACCATTAACGCAGCTTTGATTCATCTCATGTTGCGTTTTGCTGCATTTAGGGGGCTGCTGTCCCCATTAAAATGACATTTAACACCGTGCTGCTCCCCCGGGCCGCCGGGAACACCTCGGAGCGGGACCACCAGCGCTTTCCCCACGGCTCTCATTCCCACCCCTTGCTCCCCTCAGCTCAGCGTTTCCTCCTCCCGGACCAGACAAGGATGTGGCAGTCATGGCCTCATAACAAAGTCCACAGAAGTGAGAAGGACCCTTTAAGATCTCTGATGGATTCAGCTAATCTGGCTTTGATCAGCTTATGACAGCTCTGAACATTGCAGTCGGAGCTCTCGGGGCTTGCAGCGTGTTTTGTGTCCCACACGTCCACGCTCAGCTTCCACCGAGCCCCACGGAGTCCCTCTGCCCCCAGCCCCTGTCAAGGACCCATCACTGGGTGTTCCCCAAAAGGTAGGGGCTGAAGAACAGGGGGTTCAAACGCAGCGATCAGTGAATGTGGTGGGAAGAGAGAGGGCTGCCGGAGCTTGGGAAGCACAGGAGAGCCAAGGCCTTGCCAAGGAGACCTCTCCCGAGGAGACCCCTCCTCTCCCACCCCCTCTGCAAGCACCCAAGCTGACTGTGCTGATACTGGGGAAGTTTCTCATCTCCCAGAACCACCCTGAAAGCTGAATGGTATTTGGAAAACTCCAGGATCAGAGAGCATCCCGTCTCCAGACCCCTGTATCCCACTCAGGGCAGCCCAAACCACATGGCTCCTCCCCACACTGCCAGCACCAGCAGCTGGGCACAGGAGGTGGCCCTTCTGCCACCAATGGCACTGGCAAAGGGAAAAGCACCTCACCCCCTTCTCCCCACTGCCCAAGACTCTGCAAGTCCACATCCCTGGCATGTGCTTAGAAGAAACACATCAAAAAGAGCGACCTGCCCCACTCCTGGTGCTCCAAAGAAATATTTTTGGTGGCAGATACCCACAGGCTCAGCACGCCAGGCTGAGCTCTGGTCCCAGCTCACTCCCAGCAGACCAGAGCCCTCTAATCCCATGCCTTTGGTGGCACCAGGGTGAAGCAGCTGCCACGCACCCACGCAGGCACAGAGAAGGACAGGTCCCTGTCCCCTGGGCAGAGCAGTGCCCAGCTCGAGGAACAGTCCTCTGCTGATCCAAACCAATCAGCACAACCCATGCACAGCATTTCTCCCTTCACTGTGGCAGAAAAGCAGAGCCATGAAAGGAAAACAAACCTGGAGCACCCTCTGGGCTGGGAGCAGCCTGGGGAATGCAGCCCAGCACCCGCCTTTCGCCACTTGGGCAGGGGGGTGGTTGCCAGCCAAAACCCAGCTCATACTCAGGCTTGCTGTGGGATGGTCACCTCTGAAACAGGGCCCTGGGGGCAGCTCAGGAAGGGGCAGTGTGAGAGGCAGGGACAGCTTTGCTGTGTCGAGCACTGAGCACTGCCAGGCTCTGCAGCTCCAGCACAGAACATGGATCTGTGCCAGCTCTTCCAAAGGGGTTCCTTTGCTCCACAACCACTTGAGCACACTTGTGGTCATCTAACCCTCTCTTCCTTCTGGCCTCTTTTGAGAAAGGGGGAAAGAAAAAGCAGGACAGTCCAAGTGCCTCTTTGCTTGTTCCCACTGAGCACCCAGAGTCCTGAAATCAAGCAGTTGCTCTGGGTAAGGGATCTTCAACCCCCCTGTGAGCATACAGGTGCACAGCTCCCAGCCCACCTGAGCATCAGCTCTTCCCTCTGCCCCGAAACACACACAGCCAGAGAAAATCATTTAATGGAGGAATTCCAGCCCACAGGGCCACTGACAAACAAATTACAACCTGAAACTGTGGCTCGCCCACAAAACTGCTTCTAACCAAGTCTGTGAAGAGCAGGAGAAAAGCAACACCACTGATGGGAAAGTGTCCCCATGCCTCCGGAGTGAGCTGCACACGCTCTGAGCATCCCGTGTGGGACGTGCAGGGAGAGGCAAGAGTGCTCCCCAGTGTACAGACACACAAGTGGCAAACGGGGATAAAGGACTCTGCAGCGAGCTTGGAGCTGAGAGAGGGCCCAGCTGTGTCCCTGTGCCAGCAGAGGGGCTGGGCTGCTGTGACAGCTCCGCTCACGGAGCAGGGTCTGAACCAGCTGGGAGGGGATGGGGCACTTTCGAGTTGCCAGCTCCCAACAGCTGAGATAGAATCATGGAATGGATTGGGTTGGAAGGGACCTTAAAGCCCATCTCATCCCACCCCCTGCCATGGGCAGGGACACCTTCCACTAGCCCAGGCTGCTCCAAGCCCCGTCCAGCCTGGCCTGGGACACTTCCAGGGATGCACAGCTTCTCTGGGCACCCTGTGCCAGGGCCACCCCACCCTCACGTGAAGGATTCCTTCCCAATATCCCATCTATCCCTGCCCTCTGGCAGTTTAAAACCATTCTCCCTTGTCCAGTCACTATCTGCCCATACAAAAAGTTCCTCTCCCTCATTTTTATAAGCCCCCTCACAGTTCTGAAAGATGCAGTGACGAGTGGCACTAGAGAAGCGATGGGAAGCCCCTCCATGGGCATCCCAAACGTGGGGTGCTCCTCCTCCTGCCCCAGGGACTCCTGCACTCTGAACCCCCTTTCTCCTTTCCCTGCTCTCTTCCCACCGTTCCTCCTCCAAACCCCTCTCCAACTCCCCCAGCAGAGCCCAGAGCCATCCCCAGCAGGCCCTGCCCTTCATGCCCTGGTTTAGCCAAACAGCTGCTGGGCTTCACCAGCAATTTCGGGAGGAAAAGCGATTTCATTCCCTTTTGGGAGGAACCACCAGGACATCCCGGCTCTCTGGGCTCTGGGTTGGGAAACAGCTCTCCTGCACCAGTGCCCAGGCACTGCCCTCGGGTACCAGGCAGGGCCAGCATTTCCATTTGGCACTGGCACAAACACCTGCACTGAGCAGGGGAAGCACAGGAACAGCCAGGCTCCCGACCCAGGAATCTGCACTTCACCCTTTGGAAGCAGCCCCACTCTGCATCCCCCCCCCAGCGTGGGCAGCAGGGCCACAGGGGGATTCTGCTCCTCTGCTCCATCTGGAAGGGCCTTACCTGCAGAGCTGCCTCCAGCTTTGGGGATGTCCAGAGGAGGCCACAGAGATGCCCCAAGGGCTGGAGCCCCTCTGCTCTGGAGCCAGGCTGGGAGAGCTGGGGGTGTTCACCTGGAGAAGAGAAGGCTCCAGGGACACCTCAGAGCCCCTTGCAGGGCCTAAAGGGGCTCCAGGAGAGCTGCAGAGGGACTGGGGACAAGGCATGGAGGGACAGGACACAGGGAATGGCTTCCCAGTGACAGAGGGCAGGGATGGATGGGATCTTGGGAAGGAATTGTTCCCTGGGAGGGTGGGCAGGCCCTGGCACAGGGTGCCCAGAGCAGCTGGGGCTGCCCCTGGATCCCTGGCAGTGCCCAAGGCCAGGCTGGACATTGGGGCTTGGAGCAGCCTGGGCCAGTGGAAGGTGTCCCTGCCCATGACATGGAGGTGAAACGAGATGGTCTTTAAGGTCCTTTCCAACCCAAGCCATTCCATGATTCCATGATCTCTTCAAGTCCAGCTGTGCTTCTTAAAGACAAAGCAGGCTTCCTTTTGGGCACCGTGAGCTGTGTCTCTCCTGATCCCACAGCCATGGTCACAGCTGGGAGCAGAGCTCCCTGTCCCAGGCACTCCTGGCCCTGGGCTGCCCCCAGACCTGACCCTGCTCTGAGTCACGGCCACCTCCCTTGCGAGGGCACAGTGGGAGCAGGAGCAGCAACCCAACAGACCAGCTCCTTGCCAGCAAAGCAGGACACCAGAAGTCCTTCCTCCCTTCTTGGCTCTGTCTGAGCCATGCTGTCAGCATGGGCCGCCACTGGACCCCACCCCCACCATGGACAAACCCTCCATCCACCCCAGGGAGAGGAGGGAGGCTCCATACCTGACTGTGGGCTCTGGAGGAATCCACCTGCTCCACCATCCCATCCTCCCTTCAAAGACCCCTCCCCAGACAGGCCCCGCAGCCCTGTTCTTGTCAGCGAGGTCATTCACACACGAGGGTTTGCAGCCACACCAGAGCCTGTGTGCAGGGACATCCCGCAGCAGCAACCCCTTTCTCTGTTTGTTTGTTTACAGGAAACTATTTCTGTAGGGTAACAGCCCCCTGGAGAGGCAGGCGCCCCGCTCAGACACTCCTGGCTCCCAGGAGCAGCCCCACACACAGCTCCTGCGGGAGGGTGTTTAACTAAACCCACTCTGGACTCACACGGGGAACTCCCCGCAGGCAGCGCAGGCTGCTGAGTAAACTTGGATCTCGCGCACCTGGAGACTTCAAGTCTGGACTCTCTGTGCATGTGGTCCTGGGCAAGATACTGAGCTCATGTTCCCCCACAAGGAATGACAACATCTGGGCAGCTCAGAGTGGGGACAGAGGCTCCAGGCTGGTCTTTGCCACAGGCATCCCTTGAAGAAATCCCTTCTCTATCCTGCCCCAGCTTGTGCAACCGTAACAAGGCACCCACTACCCACCAAGAAGGATTATTTGCTTTGGGAAAACCCCAAAAACCAGCTCAGACCACAGCACCTCTACCTTTCCTTGTTGTGGTTGCACCTACAGGTCCATTTTCTCCACACAGAGCAGGGAGGAGCGGATGATGGCAGGAGATGCAGCCAGGTTAAAACATGAGAAGCAGCAGCACTGGGGAAGAGAGACCCAGGAAGGAATTTCCCAGCCACCACCTTGTGCAGGGACAGATCTTGTGGTTCTGCCCGTGGAGAATGACATCCCTTCTGCTTTAATAAGAGGAAACACAGGCTCCTGATCCCAACAGGAGATTTGGGAAGGCTCTAGAGCAGGCCACTTTGTTTCTTAGAGAAAAAAGCTAAAATTCGGTGGGACAGCAGCCTGTGTGCCCAGGCAGCCTGTGTGCTTCTCCAAGAAACACGTACTGAAGCCACCAAGATCTGTGCTGCTGTGCTCTCCTCAAAGGAGAATCCAGCTTCCAAAAATCACTTCCAAGTCCCTGACCTGCTTACATGGCCAGGGGCAGGATGCCAACCTGTGAGCCCAGGGGGCACACGAGCCCCACAGCTGTGCTGCTGAGCCCTCTGGGTCACACAGGGGGGGGCTTTGCCCTCAGCAAGCCCAACCCTTCGCAGTGATGCTCTTCCAGCACTGGGGAAGCCTTGTCAGTGTAAGGCTTTAGAGCACCCTGGGTTAGTGCAAGGTGTCCCTGCCCATGGCAGGGGTGGAACCGGATGGGCTTTAAGGTCCCTTCCAACCCAAATCATCCTGGGACTGTGCCCCCAACACAGGCATCTTCCTCCCAGCATGGGGGTCAGCCCAGCGCTCCGAAAGGGGCTGGCAGAGGGAAGGTGCTTGTTGGAGGTCTGAAGGATGTGAAAAGAGAGAAGAAGAAGAAAGAAGGACCATCTGTTGCACAGACTGGGTTAGGGGGCTAAACCCTTCCGTTTCTACCAGTGCAGGAAAGGGTAAAAGGCCACAGGAAAGCTGGGTGTTGGGAACATGATCAGGAGGCTCTGCCAGCAGGGAGAAGGTTGGTCCAGCACGAGTGGAGTGAAGACAGCAAGGGAAGAAACAGGCACAGCATGTCCAAAGCCAAGGCAAGGGCTGCCCCCAGCCAGCTGGGGCTCCCAGAACCTCCTCCCCGCACTGCAGCACAGGTCACTGGGAAACCCTTCCCCACCAAGGCTGCTCCCAGAGCTGAGGCTGCACCCAGCACCCACAGCCCCTGCTGGGGACCCTCGCGGAGCCCCACAGGCCCTTGCACTTGTCCTCCCTCCCCAGTCCCACCGCTGCTCCTCTGCTGCACTCCAGAGGAAGGCAAAGCACATCCTCCATCCCTGGGCTCTGCTCTCCACCTGCATTAACTCAGGGCAGCATCCCAGTCTCCGTTCTTCCTCCCACTTCCACCCAGTACACTTCGGCACAGCCACTCCACAGACAGGAAAAAAATAACCACAAATTCTGCCTCTTAACATTCTGGCACTAGAAATCCTAGGATCCTAAAAGCAAAAGGAAGGACACAGCACCTCCTGCTGCCACCAGCAAAGCCCCTGGGGCGGCTCAGGGACAGCTCGAGCCACGACCAGGAGCACATGGGGCCACCCAAGCCCAACAGCGGGGTCAGCACTGACACCTGCACCAGGTCACACCTTGCTGCACTGGGAAGTGTGGAGGGTTTAGACCAAGGTATATACTGAAAGGTGTATTGTGAGTCGAATTGATTAATTTGGAATAGAGAAACCTGCTAAGGTGTGCAGATCAGCACCTTATGGCACACTGCAGGTGAGTATCAAAGAGCAGCATGCCAGGAACTCTGCATGCTGAATTAAATTAGTCCATTCTAACAAATGCAGTCAGTGCTCAAGCAGGGACCCGTTGCAGCCCAGTGCAAGACCAGTGCCCCAGTGCTCAGCCACTGCAGCCACCCCCGGGGCAGGCAGCTCCCGAGCAGCAGCAGCTCTGCCCAGAGCCAGTAAAACACATCCTGCTCACCCAGCTGCACACATGGCACCAAAGATTCCTGCACAGCTCCCCGTGCTTGGGTTGGACCATTCACAGCAGTCATGCAGGACTGCAAGATGAGATCCAGAGGGTGGGCTTCTCCCACAGCCCATGCCAGCGATGCTGGCACAGATCCCAGCCCATCCCACTCTGGCTGCTCATCCCCAGGGGCTCAGAGCTCTGGCAGGCCAGTCTCTCCCTCCAGAGATTCATCCTCTGTGGAGGAAGACAAAGTCCTGGGCTGACGCCCACCACAGGGATGGGGTGTTCTGCCCTGGTGCTGCTCAGCATCTCCTTCACCCCCAGAGCAAAGGGCAAAGCCAAGAATCACAGAACCCCAGACTGGTTTGGGTTGGAAGGGACCTTAAAGCTCATCTCATTCCAAAGCCCTGCCATGGGCAGGGACACCTTCCACGCTGCTCCAAGCCCCATCCAGCCTGATTCCCACTGGCACGGGATGGGAAGGCACTGGGATACTCAGCTCTTTGCACCCCTCCGTGATGTTTGCACACCTGGGGGGTGGTTTTTGCTTTGCCTCTCCTGAAGCCGTCCCCAGGTGCTCTCCCAGCGCTGCTCTCTTCTACAGGCTGTGCCCAGTTGTGATCAAATTCCACCTTTCCCAGCACCACCAAATAAAGATGAAGGACCTGACAGTAGAGCTCACGAGTGTGGCCACCACACCATTCTTCATATTACTTGGAATGGAGGAATTTTCTTTAATTTGATCAACTATGGGCTCCCCACCTATTTTTCCATCTGAAAAATGGGGCAGAGTTGACATGTCTCTGTTAAACTGTCCCAAAGCAGCCAGAGAAAATGCCCTGAGCTGCTGCTGCCCGAAGCCCACGGTGACTCACCTTCTCACATGCAATAACACTCCCTGCTGGAGCCACCAGCTGGCTCCGCTCCGTGAGACCAGTCTGGTGGAACTGGTGAGGCAGCTCGCCGTGTTTTTCTTGGAGGGAGAGCAGTGGGATATGTGGACGTTGCTGAATAAAAAATCATTGCTCCACATGAACAACGAGCCAGTCATCCAAAGGCAAAATATTTCCCCCCCCCAAAAAGCAGATAGCTCTTTAGACACTTTCTGCTGTGTGGCTCTCCGGAGCCCATGGATACGGGCTGGGCCTCGGCCTCCCCTGCACATCAGGCCAACACAGGATCCTTGTGCAGCACAGCTCAGATGACAAAATCCTTCCAAGCACCAGGAGATATCATCAACACTGCAAAGTAATGAACGTCTTCAAAACCCCACTGGAAAAGGCAGGCGCTTTTGCTGCCAAGCCCACCAAGAAGGGATGAAAGGGGAGCCCTGATGGCTGTAATTTGCACCAGGCAGGATAAATGGAGGGTTGGGTGTTACCAGTTCCCATCCCAGACACTCTGCATAGATGGGGCAGACCTTGGAGCCACACCTGCTGCTCACATGCAAATCACAGAATCCCAGAATGGTTGGGTTGGGAAAGACCCCAAAACTCGTCTCACTCCAACCCCCTGCCATGAGCAGGGACACCTTCCACTGTCCCAGGTTGCTCCAAGCCCCGTCCAGCCTGGCCTTGGACACTGCCAGGGATCCAGGGGCAGCCACAGCTGCTCTGGGCACCCTGTGCCAGGGCCTCCCCACCCTCACAACCAAGAATTTCTTCCCAGTGTCTCATCTAAATCTCTCCTCTTTTAGTTTAAAACTGTTCCCTCCCACTTATGGAGGTGACAACGGGGAATTCCTGGTGGTGGATGAGCCAGACCCAAGCTCGTGGTCCCCAGCCATGCAGGTCCCTGCTGTGCCAACTGGAGCAGGAACACCCTGTGCTGTCCCCCAAGGTGCCAGTCCAGCAAAGCTCTGCTCCCACTGCAGGACCCTGAGGGGGCTCTGAACCACATGGAGGGACAACACCAAGAAACTCTCCCATCCAGGCACCTGGAGCCAAGCACTGACACCATTAAGAAGAAAAAATAAATAAAAATAAAACACAGTGTTCTCTGACCGCCCACTGGGTCACTCCTGCCATTCCTGGGCCTGGGCTGCACAATCTGTCTCCCAGCTTGGCGCCCGGGCTTCCCTCAGAAACGCAAGTCTTTACCCAGGAATTCATGGCAGGAGAAATCAAGAAGAGAAAGGGGAGGGGTGGAAAAATAAAAAACACTTTTTGTATTTTATCCAAAGTGTTTTACAGGTCTAATGCCCCTTGGCTCACTCACTCTGCTGGGTCTACCAGCATATTTTGGGTAATGAAATGCACATTTGCTGGTCAGCCCTAATAGACCCAGAGGGACTGGGTTTCACGTGTGTTTGTTTTAAACTTAAGGGTGTTGTAAAGTTTTTCCAAGAGCCCAGGGCTGGGATGATAAGCCATGGCAGGCAGTGCCTAGTTAGTGGGTGGTTGTGGTGTTAATATTTATCCCATAACTGAAGGAAGACGTGACAACATGAGCAAAGCAAACCACCACCACCACCACACTTCCTCACAGGGCACACACTGAACCTCTGCAGGGACCACCACACAGGAGGCATTTCATACAATCCTCGTGATTTGCGAGAGAAAATCCTCTGAAAGGACAAGTTTAAAAAAAAAAAAAAAGAAAGCAGAGTTTAGAGTGAGAATCAGGGGCCTTCTAGTCCCAGATCCTTTCCAGCCAGACCTTCAGTGCCCGTGTGTGGGACTTGTTAGAGCCAGCCCAGAGGAGGCCACGGAGATGCCCCAAGGGCTGGAGCCCCTCTGCCCCTCTGGAGCCAGGCTGGGAGAGCTGGGGGTGTTCACCTGGACAAGAGAAGGCTCCAGGGACACCTCAGAGCCCCTTGCAGGGTCTGAAGGGGGGTTATAAAAAGGAGAGAGAGAGACTTTCCATGCGAGTAGATAGTGACAGGACACAGGGAATGGCTTCCCACTGCCAGAGGGCAGGGCTGGATGGGATATTGGGAAGGAATTGTTCCCTGGCAGGGTGGGCAGGCCCTGGCACAGGGTGCCCAGAGCAGCTGGGGCTGCCCCTGGATCCCTGGCAGTGCCCAAGGCCAGGCTGGACATTGGGGCTTGGAGCAGCCTGGGCCAGTGGAAGGTGTCCCTGCCCATGGCAGGGGTGGAATGGGATGAGCTTTAAGGTTCCTTCCAACCCAATCCATTCTATGATTCCATGGTCTCCCTTGGCCAACGCCCGAGTCCCAGCTGCACACTGGACTGTCCCTGTGGAGCCCATCCTGCCTCAGCCCTGCCAGGCTCAGAGGATGCAGCTCCATCCCAGTGCCCTGCACTGCCAAACCTCCTACGGGCAAGCTCTGCTTCTGCCTCCAGGCAGCCTGCAGACCACGAACGGAGCTCACCTCCCAAAGCTGCAGAGGAAACTGCTCATGTAAATCGATTTTGTGCTTAGAGAACTACAGATGCCTTATTCTCCTTGAAAAGCACAATCAGGCATCCTGCCTGCAGCAGGCACCAAGAATTCTGCAGAGCTACAGATCAGCAAGCACCAGGAGCACAGCGTGAGGGCAGGGAAGCTCCAGCTGATGGGAAGGCAGCACTAACCAGGCCATCAGTGCCCATGGGGACCTGTGCTCTGGGTGAGCAGAGGGTGCAAGAGGGACAGGCCCACCTGTGCAAAACCCTCTGCAGAAATGACAACGTGATCTAAAATCACTGTCCCAGTTTGGGACATCAGGGCCAGCTTTCCCTTGCTTGAAAAATCCAGAAGAGGAAGAAAAAGGTTTCCTAAGGCACCAAGCATAAGGAAAAGTGAGGTGAAACAGTGGAGGGAGACATGGGGGGCACATGCCTGCATTTGGGGATGGGGAACACAACCAGAGGCTGAGTCCATCCCCATGACCTGCCCACCCCCTCTGCCCTGGGTAAATGCTCAGGTACTCAGTCAATGACAGGGGCAGCTGTGTCCCTCCCATGGCAGCCTCTTCCCTTCCCAGTTCCCTTCTGCTCCACACAGGCAGCAAGAGATGGAAAGGAACACAATTCCCCACAAAATCCCCCAGCTGTGGGCAAGAATCAAAGCAATTAGTGACACTTAATGCTTGTTGGATATGGAACACAGACGACGAAGGCGAGAGCTAATGTGGCCAGGCTGCTGCAGAGCCCAGGGGTCCCACTGGGACTTTGCTGGTGGGCAGCAAGGAGTGAGCTGGGACAACCTCAGGACACAGACCCATTCCAAAGCCACCTCTCACCTCCTGTGGTCACTTAACTTAACTGTAAAGCAGCTTTTTCTACCCCCAACCTGCCTAAAACCCAACACAGGCTGCCTTTACTTCAAGGTTTCAGTAGACCAAGTCTGCGTAAAGCCGTAGTATCCAGGTGGTACTCTGCTAAAGGGGGAGTTGGGATTTCTCCCACAGCCATGCACATTTGTCATCTCAGATTTGCCAGAGTCGGTGGTTTTGCTCTCAGATCTCTTGTGCAACGCAGGTCCAGGTTCCCACATGGAGAATCCCAGACTGTTCTCACATCTGAGCTCCCTGGGCACAGCAGGAGATGCTCAGTTCGGACTCCTCCCCCAGCAGTGCTGTCCTGCGCTCTCACAACCTCCACGTTTTCCACTCCTGCCTTTTTTCCAGGACTTTATCTATGGTATTATTTGGTTACTTGCAGGGAGACCCATGCTCATCTAGGCAATCAGAAACCCTGAATGAATTGCTTAGGGACAGAAATTCAGTTTATCCCTGTTTTAAGCACTAGAAGCCGGCACACCCTTGTCCTGCACAAGGGGCTCGGTGATGTGCTCCTGCAGCTGATCTCCCTCAGCTTCATCTCTCGTTTGGATGAAAATTTGGAGGTGACTGACCACCAGCCCTCCCCCTGCATACAGTTTCTCCCAGGCTCATTTATGGAGAGGCTCTGGGAAGAGGCAAATAAATGATTTAAATCAAAATATTTTACACCAACAGCACAATTCCAACTATTCCAACACCACGCAAGGCTTGTCCATGGCAGACAACGTCCCTGCCCAATAAACCCTTTAAAGGTTCACTGATCACAGCTAGACGTGTCATAAACTTCCCTACATAGTTTATTATCCCCATAAATCTCTGTAAAACTATTTTATCTCATCTGGGTTGGCAACGAAGCAAACTTTGCTCTGTTTATGGCTTCCCAAGCCAGCCTCTAACAACACCACATGTGCTGCCTAAAAAGGGGGATGAAGATCTCGGCCCTGCCCAGCCCTTCCCACCACACATCCTTCCAGCTCTACACCACAGGCACAGCAAACACCCCACGTGCTCCATGTGCTTCCCTCCAGGAACAGACCTACTATCAAATAACGTTTCTTCTACTTTCCTATCTTCCAAATGTGCTATTTAAAGGGGGAAAAAAACAGCTTGGAGGCTTACTCAACCCACTCCTCCCAAATGTGTGCCCTGCATTTCTTTCAAAGAGTATTTTTGTCCCTGGGAGCTTTGCAGCTACTTTGTCAACAGCTTTTTATTGGGAAATGGTGATGTTTTATGTTTCATTTAAATCAGGTGGATGACTGTAAAACTATAATCTGTTTGGCTTTCAATTAGAAAGCACAGAAATAAAAGCACTTTCCACGTTGTCCTACCTACTACATGACTTCCAGCTTTTCCATGCAGCCCTATCCATCTTTACTTTAGAATCCCAGGATGGTTTGGGTGGGAAGGGACCTCAAAGCCCATCCCATCCCACCCCTGCTATGGGCAGGGACACCTTCCACTAGCCCACGTTGCTCCAAGCCCCGTCCAGCCTGGCCTTGGACACCAGCAAGACCATGATCCAGCAGATCTCCTTCCACCCAGCCCTGGTGCCTAAGACAACGCTGCACCACTTATCTGTCACCCACCAGTGCCACAACAGTCTGTGCCAGCTATGGCAGAGCTGCCCTTGCCCAGGCCTTCAGGCATGACCACCAACCTCCTACAAGATGTGCCCACGAGCCCCCTGCCACCACGGTGAGCACAGGAGGGTCCGAGATCACCCTGATGAGCTCCCAGACACTGCCATCTCTACAGAGGGACCCACAGAAACCTCACTGTCCCCACTGAGCCCTCCTCTCACGCCGGAGGAGCTTCAACACTGCTCGGTGGAGCTTGGGAAGAACATTCAGTACCATCACACCCGCACTCCTCTGCTTCCCTCTGCTCCCCCAGGCAGGCAGGGCCCACAGCCTTGGGAATGTGGCTCCTAAACCACCCCACAGCCCTGGGCCAGGCTCATCCCAAGTTCCACCTGCCCTCTGCCACCACTCCCACACAAACCCTTCATGCCACGCCAGGAAAATGGAGCAGCCGCCCCCATCACCACCTCGGGAAGGGACCAGGAACTTGTCCAGCATCCAAGGGAGAGGTCCCAGGCATCTCTGGGGAGTTTTTAAAGCAAACAGCAAAAAGCAAATAGCTCACACTCTCAGACTCCAGGAGGGTGAGGACCAGAAGCTGCAGTCACTTCAGGAAACTTTAGGATGGGTGATTTACTGGAAGAACTTCACCCTAAGGCAACGGCAGCGTGGATGTAGGGTACAACTCCTGGGAACAGGAGGAGGCAGAACACCTTGGTCATGGAAAACAGGGGCCAGGGAGTGACTGACCACCCACACTGCCACCAGCAGCACAGGCCACCACCTCTCCTGACTGTTAAACTTCAGACACCAACAGAAGGTCAAAGCCACACCTGTAACGTGCCAGATGGGATCACGGCTGATGCCACCCGTACCCCAGTCCCCTGCTGCTGCAGAGCACGTGCTGACCTCCAGCCACCACAGCACCAACCACAGGTCCAGCAGGAACCGTGCCACCTCCCCACTGGGTCACCCCGGCTCCCACTCTCCAGCAGGCAGAGGTGAAGCACCCGACCCGCCAGATGGCAATTTCCATGGCAACACAGGGATGCCATCGGCAGAGGATTAAGCTCCAGCGGGAGGGGAAGCGGGACCATGGGGAGGGAGGTTGATCAACAAGCACCCGACAGGGACGCTGAGGAGGAACGGAGGCCCACAGCAGCAATTTTCACGCCCATCTTCCCCTTTCAATTCTTCTCTAGCATGAAAGTCCCAATTTAAATGGCAGAATTTGACACCATTAGAAACTATCAGAGCATTTAACACACTGCCCCTTCCTCCCACGTCACTGCACCCACGGCTGCCACGGGAATAAAGAGCACTGCAAGATCCAGACATCTCCCAGCAGTCCCGGCATCAAAGTGCAGCAAATCTGCGTCACACAGAGACCCATTGAAAGAGGATGAATGCGAAGTGCAGGGAGAAATGATTACTTTATTTGTGAAGACCATGTCTCTTGTCATTCTAATTCATCCCAAATCCTCCCAGCACTGGACAGCTGCAGGTTTAATCATGAATATACAAATCAGCAACACATGAACAACAAAGAGTCTCCGAACGCAACAGCCGAGACCCAGAATTTGGTCTGGTTCGGCTGCAGCTCTCCCTCCTGTGCACTGAAAAAAGGAGGGGATGGGTAAAGTCAGGACCTGCCACCTCCTCCTGCCACCACAGTGCCTCTCCCATTGAATTCCAGACATGGGAATGCTGCCTGCACCTCACCCTACTCTGACAAAGCCTGCCCAGCACTGAGCGGGAAGCAGCGGCTGAGGGAGGGGAGCAAAGGGCAGAGGAGAGGGAGAAGCGAGGGATGGGGGCAGAGGCAAGGGCTGGAGGGAAGGAGAGGCTGGGTGACAGAGAGGGGCTGGAGCTGCACAGGCACTCGAGCTGGGAAGGAAAACACACGGTTTAATCCATGCAGAAGGTGGGAATTGCTCACTTTGTGCAGCCTCAGCCGGGCAGAGGGCGGGGATGGCACTGCAGGGCAGGGGGTGCACCCAAGGGAGGGGGTGCCAGTGCCCAGGCAGCCACTGCTGCTGCTACACTCAACATCAAACACACCAACCCTGCTAAAGAGGGGTCCTGCAAGGGCTGCTGCTGCCAGGCAGGCTCAGGACCCTTCCCAAGCATCCAACACCTGCTTCTGCTGCCTCTCAGGAGTTTTCTGCATCTGCTCAGATGCTCCAAAGCTGGTGAGCAACTGGGCACGGGGCAGGCAGCGATACCCATCAGTGCAAAGCACTGTGTGCCACGTGGGAAAGAGAGCTGGGGAGCAGGAGCTACCCAGAGCTTCCAGAGGGTTGTCCAGAAGGAATCTCATCAGGTCTACAGCTTGCTCAGGAGGGGCAGTGGAGGGGCAGCTTCAATTTCTGCTCCCTGTGACAGGGACAGCACCCAGGGAACGGCTGGAGCTGTGCCAGGGCAGGGTCAGGTTGGAGATCAGGGAAAGGTTCTTCCCCCAGAGGGTGCTGGGCACTGCCCAGGCTCCCCAGGGAATGGGCACGGCCCCGAGGCTGCCAGAGCTCCAGGAGCGTTTGGACAGCGCTGCCAGGGATGCCCAGGGTGGGGTTGTTGGGGTGTCTGTGCAGGGCCAGGAGCTGGACTCCAGGGTACTTGTGGGTCCTTTCCTACTCAGGATATTCTGTGATTCTGTGAAAAGGGCAGGGACTGAGCACAAGACAGGGCTGAGCACCAGCCCAGCACAAACCACGACTCTCCTGCTGCTGGGAGCTGTGCACTGCTCGCCACCTCCCAGGCCTGCTTGCCAAAACTCAGCACACATCACGAGGAATTTGCTTTCCAAGGGCCTGAGATCCTGCAGGGCATCGTGTCAGAGATCTGGGCTGAGGTCTCAGTTTTCAATCCAGTGCTATTTCTGCAGAATTACCTGTTTTAACCATGCTGTGGAATTATTCATTTGGTCTGGAGTATCGCTTGCCTAGAAGTGATGGGGTGAGGGTGATGTGCTTCCAAAGCTCTAGAAATAAAAATAACCAAACCAGTCAGGGAAGAAAGTGGTTTTGAGCCTCCCAGAGCACACCCAGCCTCTCCTTCAGGCTGCCAGGCTGCACTGGGGCTGTGGGTGGGGTATCAGGGTGGACACACGGACAGTCCTGGCAGCCTGGGAGACCAAAATCTGTGCAAGGCATGGCTCCAGCAGTCAGTCCCAGCAAGAGCTTCCTGTGTCATTGCAAACTGCTCCACATCAACCTTCAAAGCCACGCTGTGCTCATATTCTCATGCAGTGGGAGAATCGAATCCATTTTGCTGCCCACTGCAGTGCAGTTCTTGGATCCCAACAGGGCATCTACATCAATCAGGCTCCAGAGGGGAGGGTCCCAGCTGCCCCTTGCTGGGAAGGGATCCATCCTCTTCTCTTGCTCAGGGACCTTGTGGCTCTGCACAACTCCCTGACAGGAGGGGGCAGCCAGATGGGGGTCGGGCTCTGCTCCCCAGGAACAGGGACAGGAGGAGAGGAAACGGCCTCAAACTGAGCCAGAGGAAGTTTAGATTGGATAACGGGGATAATTTCTTCATGGGAAGGGTGGTCAGGCACTGGCTCAGGCTGTCCAGGGCAGTGCTGGAGTCACCATCCCCGGGGGAAGTTAAAAAGTCTGTGGATGTGGCACTCAGGACATGGCTTAGTGGTGAACACAGTGGTGCTGGGTTAACAGTTGGACTCAGTGATCTTGGAGGGCTTTTCCAATCTTTATCATTCCATGATCCCCAAACGGGTTTGCACATGGAGGGAGAGAGCTGCTCCAGGGGGTTCACCTGAGCCCTCGAACTTGCAAACTTTCTGCATCCCCTTCTGCAGACTCCCCCACAATGTTTGATTTTTGATTTTTCTCTGGGGATATTTGAGCTTTGAGGTTCCCCAGACCCCCAGAGCACCGTTCCTGGTGCTCTCCCTCTCCCCAGCCCAGCTCCGGGGAGCACCTCCAGGGCCAGCCCGCTCCTGACACGCCCTTGCCTCCCCTCCACCTCAGGACCACGAGGCAAAGCGCCCTCCAAACATTACATCAGGTTCCCAGGTCAATCCTGGGGCCACCAAACACCACCAAATGCAGAATGCTGACACAATACAAATCACTGCACGTAAGAAAAAAAGCCAGTTCCCTATCATGGAAGGAACCAGACAGGAACAACCTCTCCCCTCCAGTACCACCAGTGCCAGTCTGGAGCCTCCAGGATTCTACAGCTCATCAGCCTTGGTCCTCTGGGCAGAAGCACCTCATGGCAATGCCAGGACCCCCCTCTCTGCCATAACCCTCCCAGCAAGCCCCACACAGGAGCCTGCTGTGGGACTGGAATTTACCACGCAAACATCCTGCGTGACAAATTCAGGGTCAGAATAAACAGCACCAGAGATCCTCTGCCAGCCAATCCCATGTGTAACTAAAATTTCAGGGTTTCATCTCAGAAAAGCACTTGCTCCACATGGGGAGGGGTAGCGAGCCCAAGCCCAGCTGGGCTGTGACATCTGGGGCAGTTGTGACATAACCAGCATGAGGTGGGGATCCAAGGGCATCCACATCCCTACAGCCACCACCAAAAGGAGACTTCAGAGCCTGTTCCAGTAACTTAAAGGGGCCTGCAGGAAGGCTGGAGAACGGCTTTGGAAGAGGCATGCAGGGACAGGACACAGGGAATGGCTTCCCAGTGCCAGAGGGCAGGGATGGATGGGATATTGGGAAGGAATTGTTCCCTGGGAGGGTGGGCAGGCCCTGGCACAGGGTGCCCAGAGCAGCTGTGGCTGTCCCTGGATCCCTGGCAGTGCCCAAGGCCAGGCTGGACATTGGGGCTTGGAGCAGCCTGGGACACTGGAAGGTGTCCCTGCCATGGCAGGGGGTGGAACAAGATGAGCTTTAAGGTCCCTTTCAACCCAAACCTTTCCATGATTCTGTGATTCTAAAACCCCTCCAATGGTTCAGCTGGTGAATCTAAAGCCCAGTGAGCAGGAAAACAAAAATATTGATGCTTTCATGGATAAACACACCTCCAAGCCTGCAGGCAAATTTGACCTGCAGCCTTCCCACCACGGGGTGCCCCAGCCCAGCCCACAGCTGGGCACACCTGTGGGAGCTGTCACCTCTGCCACAAACCACAGCCTGGGCTGGACGGGCTGTCAGGGCTGCACTCAGTGGAGCACTGGCCTCTGAGAAACACGGACACGAACCCACAGTCCCCCTGGGACGGGTTAGTGGCTTTTTGGGGGTGGCCTCAAACCTCATCCTCACTGGGAAAAGCTCTCCCCAAGGCACAGGCTCGGTGCCAGCCCTCCAGTGCCACGCTGACTGGGCTGGCAGGAGGCAGGATGGGGACCCAGGCTGGCAGGGAGCAGCCCCCTGAGCACCCACACAGGATCAATTTGCTTCCCACTGCAGACACGGGCTGGATTTCACATTCCCTGTCTCTTCCACAGCCTCAACAAGGAAAGATAGGGAAACACTCACATTGCCTCCCATGCCTGAAGCCTGAGTGACTCTGGGAACAGCACCAATGACAAATTGGTGCCCACCTCTGCCCACCGTAACTCATCTCTCCCTGCAGCAAGAGAGAAAGGGGTGTTGGACCCCCCCCCCCCCATAAAAATTGCCTTTCTTTGAAAAAACATTCCTTGAACAAATGGCAGCAAATCCCAAGGCAGAGCTGCACAATGGACACTTCAGTCTGCCCAGGGGAGGAGAGACAGGACCTTCAATGCCTAAATAAATGCAATTTGCTCGTTAAGAGGGGGCTGGGGAAGGTTAGGCAGAGGGGAGCCCTGGTTATTCACTTCCCCCAATTAACATTCCAGCAGAGCTGCTCTGTTTTCCAGGAACAATAACTTTTTGGGAAGGGGGAGTGATGCCCGTGGGGGTGTTGGATGGTCCTGGAGAAAGGAGACACGTCCAAGGGTGTGAGGGTGCGAGTCTGTGTGTGATGGGAACTGCTGAACAAAACCAAGACTAAATAAAGGTCTACCCTATGCAAAAAGAACCTGCACAGTAAAACCCTTCATGTCCCTGGGCCAAGAATTGCCTTTGCTGCTGACCTAAATGCCTTTCTGTGGCCAAGGAGGCCTGAACAGAAAAGAGGTGGCTTGTCACTGTTTGGAAGAGGTCTCCAAATGCAGGGTATTTTCAACTTTGTCATCTATTTGCTTCCCAGGATGAAAATCCTGCCTTTCCTCAGCAAGGGCACTGATTTCCCCAATAAAGACTTTGTAGCACACTTGGAGCTCCTGTGGCTCTCATGGCCCCCCCAGTGCTCTCCTAAGGGAGGCAGCTGGGCTGTTGTGAGACCCTCACCCAGACAACAAGGAGAGCGAACTGAAACCAGCTGCAGCTGGGAGGGAAAAGCACCAGAGGGACTCTGCGTGCCAAGCACTGCCCATCCTGCCCAGCAGAGCCCAGGGCTGCTCCCACGAGAGCTCCCCCAAAGCAGGACAAAGCCTGACCCTGAGGGAGCCGTGCCTGCCGCTGTCTCAAGCACTGCAGGCCTGACAGGAGCAGGCTCAGCCTGGCAAAGCTGAAAGGAACTCCCCAAGAACAAACAGGTCCATCCGTACCCCCGGGCACGTGTGCTGGGGTGGATCTATTTCACCACACCACAGCTCCTGAGGATTCCCATGGGAATCCAGCCCAAACAGACGGATGGCTGCAGCTCAGCGTTCCCAGCCACCACTGTGAGCCAAAACAGGACACCCAGAAGCAGGACCCTGGCTGGACAGACACCTGCCCTGGAGGGAGGACAGACACCCCCAGGGGGAGGACAGACACCCCCCCAGGGGGAGGACAGACACCACTCAGAGGGAAGACAGACACCACTCAGGAGGACAGACACCACTCAGGAGGAGGGCAGACATCCCCCCCAGAGGGAGGACAGACACCCCCAGGAGGAGGACAGACACCCCCCCAGAAGGAGGACAGACACCCCCCAGAGGGAGGACAGACATCCCCCCCAGAGGGAGGACAGACATCCCCCCCAGAGGGAGGACAGACAT
>NW_024581129.1:14938971-14988928 GCF_017639235.1 Corvus kubaryi | reverse complement strand
GACAGACATCCCCCCCAGAGGGAGGACAGACAGCACTCAGAAGGAGGACGGACACCCCCAGAGGGAGGACAGACACCACTCAGAAGGAGGACGGACACCCCCAGAGGGAGGACAGACACCCCCAGAGGGAGGACAGACACCACTCAGAAGGACAGACACCCCCCAGGAGGAGGACAGACACCACAGCCGCAGAGCTCAGTGCCATCATCTGTGGATGCCCGTGGCCACGGTAGGTAAGGAAAACACTCTGATCTGCTGAACGTGTCGGGAATCAGACCCAGTTTGTTTGGTTGGTTGAACACCTCCAGGAGAACGTGCCCAGCTGACAGAGCTGTGGTCACGCTGTGCTCAGCTGCTCCAGCTCCACGTGTCCTGTAGGACTCAGAGAGGCAATGTGCAGTTATTAACTCACAGTGACACTCAAGTTGAAGGTTTGCAGGGTGCCCACTTGGCTTCCCAGGTGCCAAAGCAGCTTTGCTGATATTCCAGGCAATGCATAATCACATCCAAAGGCTCTCTGGTGGCGGTGCCATCTCAGGAAGAAGATGAAGGATGGCAGAAGGGCTGTACCTCCCTGAGAAGGTGCCTCCTCACAGGCTCCATGCAGAAAGCTTGGGAAAGCAGGATCAGACCACCAATATGGTCACAGAATTCCAGAACAGTTCAGGTTGGAAGGACCACTGGAGGGGTCATCTGGTCCCACCTCCCTGCTCAAGCAGGGTGATCCCAGAGCACATGGCACAGGATTGTGTCCAGGTGGGCTTTGAATATCCCCAGCGAGGGAGACTCCACAAACTCTCTGGGCAGCCTGTTCAGTGCTCTCCAGAAGTGAGATGAACAAAACATCACCCTGAGGCTCTTGGTAAGAGCACACCAGAACCCCAGACCAGCCAGGGCTCTGGGGGGAAGGCTGCATTCACCTGAAGCCCACTGGAACTCTCCAGCACACCTCCTGCTTCCTGCCCAAATCCTCCCCACGGGCTCAACAACAGAAAGGCTCCCAGGAAACTGTGCATTGTGTGCTCCTTCTGGAGCATCACGAGGCTCAATCCCAGCGCAAAGGACTTGGTGCCTTTTCCCAGCAAGCAAAGAGCTGCAGTCAGAACAAACCCCCTCCCAGGCCAGCAGCAGGCACTAAGGCTCTGTTTTCCCTACTTCTGGGGCAGCCAATGCTCCCTCCTACCACCCACTGTACAACACATTGCTGCAGAGCCAATGCCACAGATGTCACCAGAGGTACCTGGTGGCCACAAGCACCAACCACTGAATGGTCATCTGGCCAAAACCCAGATGGTCAGCAGAGCTATAGGTTGCATTTCCTGCTGACTTTCAAGCCTGAAAGAGAAACCCATCCACAAAGATGCAGAGGCCAATTATTGAAAGGGAATGACCCCCCCAGAGGGGCAGCAGCACAAACCCCAACCAGAGTGGGCACGAGCTCCCTCCCAGCCCAGGTACCACAGCCCAGAGCGTGGCTCTTCCTCCCCGTGCACCAGTGACTGCCAGGGGGGAAGGCAGCAGGGGTTGAACCAGGGCCCAGGTCCAGCAGGGACCTATCAATGTCCCCTGCAGCTTCCTGACATGAAGCTCCATCCCCGATCTGCTCCAGTAATCAGTTTTCTCCCTCTCCTCCCCACGAGCTAACAGGGGCCTGGACAAGACTGTCAAGACCCCAACGCCCCAAGTTGAAACTGGGGTCTTTCCAGGACCCCACCACCCCACAGGGGCACTGGGAGCATGTTGGGTCATTCCAGGACAGCAGTTTCATCCTGCTTCCCTCAAAGTGTCCTGAAGTGCTGAAACTTATCACAATGCTGGACATTTCTGCTGTCAGGGAACAGGGACATCCAGACGTTGAATGCTGTCATGCTGATAGCTGGACATCTCCGAAAAGCTCCTCTCTACCTTCGAAAGTCACCTCTGTAACAGCCAAAGAAACAGGGCAATTCTCTCCTGCAAAAACATCATTCTGCCTTCCTGCTCCCCTGCCAGTTGCTCCTGGGTGCTGGGTCCCATTCTTCTGGGCTGCCTGGAGGCTTCCGGGAGGACAGGTTCAGCGGGCTGGCAACAAACACTCCCCTTGCTATTAAAGGGTGCCAAGAGCTCCACAGACAAAGCATCCATCCCATCCCACCCTTCCCTCCCCCAGGGTGAGGGTCTGAGGGTCTCACAGCAGCCCTTCTACCACCCCAGTGTGGCTGTTCTCAGTCCTCTGGTGGGACTGGGCTCAGACTGGAGGTGTGACTGCAGCAGCAGGAAGGAGGAAAAACAGCTTTACATGTGACATGTGAACAGTCAGTGCAGAGAGAGATAAATCTCCTTTTCTTTCCAGGAGATCAAGACCCAATTATGCAAGTGGGGCACCTCCAAAGGCACCTTCCTCTGTGCAGCAGCCTGGGCACCCTCTGCCTCTGCAAGCGCTCCCTTACAGAGATAAGGCTCAGTTGCTGAACCTCACCATCTCATCATTAAAAAATAAAACACAAGTCAGATGAACAAAATGCTAATAGGAACCCCCAGGTCAAACCGCCTCCCTGTCACCAGGGCCCTCCTCTTGCCAGCACATTCCTGTCACTAATGAGGTCCCATCGCTTACTCCTCCCTCCTCAAGTTGCTCCTGGTGATGCAAATCCATCGTCTTTGTTTCTATTCCTGGAGTAAAACCAGAACCAAAGCAAATAGCAACACAGCTCTTAGGTTTCAGGATCCTTTCTTTTTCCATCCTTCCCAAGTGCAACAGGGCTGTTGCTGCAGTCAAAGCCAGGTGACACCCGAGCCCAGACATCAGCCTGTTCCCACCGGAAATGCTCCACTTAATCTCCAACCTTAATGTCCCCTTTGAGATCGCTGCCAGCTCCTTCCCGAACCTCTGCCTCGCCGTGCTCCTCGGGAAGTGTCAGGCTTCCCCACAGCCTCCTGGAGAGGGCGAGAAGCTCTGGGGAGCCTGCCAGGGCCCCTGGGATGGCAGAGAACTCTCCCCATCCCCAGTCCCCACCAGACCTTCCTCTGTCGGCCTTCCCCAAGGGGCTGAACCAGCTCCAGTGTGTGCCCCAACAGGCTCATGGTGCCCATGCGTTCCCGTGTGCCAGCGTGGGCACCGCACAACAAAGGGGAAAGGAGACAGATGACAACATCCCCCCAAAGTCCCTCCTGCCCCAGCTGAGATCAGCAGCACCCAGCTGGCAGCAAACCCTGCATGAGGTGCTGGGACCTGCAGCAGGACAAGCACGCTCTGGGAGCACCAGCGCCATGTCCCCCATTCACCCTGGTCACAGGTCACACTGGAGAGTGGGCAGCAGCAAAGAGCTGAGCCTTGGCTCCATGTGCAGGGAGAGCATGGAGTCCTGACAGTGCTCACTAATGACGGACAGTCAGATGTGGGTGCTGGGTGCTGACACAGGGACCCCCCAGTGCTGTGGGGAGCTTTGGGAGTTTCCTGCAGACTCCCAGGCATAAGGAAAGGGGAAATTGTGAGGGACAAGAGAGCTGGAGAGGGACTGGGGACAAGGACTTGGAGTGACAGGCCAAGGGGGAATGGCTTCCCACTGACAGGGCAGGGATAGATGGGATATTGGGCAGGAATTGTTCCCTGGGAGGGTGGGCAGGCCCTGGCCCAGGGTGCCCAGAGCAGCTGTGGCTGCCCCTGGATCCCTGGCAGTGCCCAAGGCCAGGTTGGACATTGGGGCTTGGAGCAGCCTGGGACAGTGGAAGGTGTCCCTGCCCATGGCAGGGGTGGGATGGGATGGGCTTTAAGGTCCCTTCCAACCCAAACCACCCTGGGATTCTGTGATTCAGAGGTTGAGAACTCAGAGCTCTGTAGTGAGAGCAGGGGTAGGTAAAACACAGAGGGGGGAAAGGAAGGGAAGGGAAGGGAAGGGAAGGGAAGGGAAGGGGCAGCTCGGGGTGGGTGCCTGAAGAGCGGTGCTGCAGAGACCTCTTGCAGCACACAGCTGCTACTGCAGCCACGCTCCAGCACTGCCCAGCAGCTCCGAGCTCCGCGGTTCTTAAAGGAAAAACTGCCTGGGGATTGACCCAGCGCGTCCCAGGCAGACTGCACCCGGAGAGGCTCCGCAGCAGCAGCAGCTGATGGCATCCGGCACACGCAAAGTGCCACCTCCACACAGCCACTGCACTCAAGTGCTCCCAGCCCTGCAGCTGAATCCACTTGAGCCTCTAGGAAGCCACAGCCGTGTCCCAAAGGGCTTAATCAGGTACAAGCACCTTCCTGCAGGAATGTGCTTGTAGGGAAAGTGCTCTGAAGGATTTAAATCTCAGGTTGGCAAAGTAGTTCCTTGGCTGGCACGCTCCAGTTGCTCAGGAAAGGCATTTGGGGATTGCACCCTTTGCTCATAAACCTGGGGCACCAGTCTCCCTCACACCAAGAGGACCAAAAAAGCTGCACACTGTGGGTCTGAGCTGTAAGGGGACACACTACAACAGCCAGATTTGCTTTCTGAGACCTGGGAAACAACTGCAATGGGCTCGAGAGGAAGAGAAGAGGAACCGATCTCCCAGGGAAACACAAGGAAGGTCTGTGGGTGGACTAAAAGGCCCCATGTGCAGCAGAGGATGGGATTTAGTACACCTGGTGTGACCAGTGACCAGGCTGGATCCAGGGGCCTACCATCACAAAGCCATTCTTGCTGGCAAACCCCAGAAGAAAGAGAAATGGGGGTGAAAAGACCCACCAGAGTTTGCAACTTCCAGGACCTCTCTGGCTGGATGTCGAGGCCAGGAAGGGCCTGGGCAGCAGACTTGTGGCCATTGTCACCATCACAGCCAGCTGCTGGGAGGGGACAAGCAGCCAAAGGCAGGTGGAGAAGCTGAAGCACCCCCTCACACCAACCAGACACTGATCTGGGTTGTGCCTCAGCTCAGCAGGATGGAGCCATCCAAAAGCGTTTGGTTCCCAGGCAGGGGGACCATTGCTGGCTGCAGCCCAAAGCATCCCCAGCCCACCCTGCACTGCCAAGAACCCAGACAGGGCTGCAGCACCAACCCAAAAAATCTTTTGAGTTTCACGTGAGACTCCAGTCCTGCCAAGGAGGAGGAATACTCCAGCTCACAAAATAGTGTCTCCCTTATTTGAAATCACTGTGGTTATTTTCTTTTTTCACACAAACTTCACATACCAAAGGACACAGTGCACATTTTTGGTGAGTCTCGCTTGTAGAAGCAGAGTAAAATTGGAAGTTGGCAAACGACTCTGCTCTCCTCCTCCTCAGCCCTGCTGCTCGCTGAGCATTTGATGTTCCTTGTGCAGAAATATCAACGGTAACGCATCAGAGGCTGGAAACTTCATAGCATCATAGAACGGACTGGATTGGAAGGAATGTTAAAACTCATCGCACCCCCTGCCATGGCAGGGACACCTTCCACTGTCCCAGCCTGCTCCAAGCCCCAATGTCCAGCCTGGCCTTGGACACTGCCAGGAATCCAGGGGCAGCCCCAGCTGCTCTGGGCACCCTGGGCCAGGGCCTGCCCACCCTCCCAGGGAACAATTCCTGCCCAAGATCCCATCCAGCCCTGCCCTCTGGCAGTGGGAAGCCATTCCCTGTGTCCTGTCCCTCCATGCCTTGTCCCCAGTCCCTCTGCAGCTCTCCTGGAGCCCCTTTAGGCCCTGCAAGGGGCTCTGAGGTGTCCCTGGAGCCTTCTGTTCTCCAGGTGAGCACCCCCAGCTCTCCCAGCCTGGCTCCAGAGCAGAGGGGCTCCAGCCCTTGGGGCATCTCCATGGCCTCCTCTGGACTCTCTCCAGCAGCTCCACGTCCCTCTGCTGTTGGCCCCAGGGCTGGGGCAGCTCTGCAGGTGGGGTCTCACCTGAGGGGGCAGAATCCCCCCCCACCCCTGCTGCCCACACGGGGGCTCAGCCCAGCACAGGGGGGCTCTGGGTGCTCACAACCGGGACATGTCCAACCCTCATCCACCAACACCTCTAAGTCCTACTCAGGACTTCTCTTGATCCATTCCCTGCCCAATCTGCTCTTGTGCTTGGGATTGCCCTGACCTGGGTGCAGGACGTTGCACTGGGGCTGGTTGAAGCTGCTGCTCTTCTCTCTTGCCAGCCTGTGAGATGCTCCCTCCACCACCTCCCAAGCCAGCTCCATGCTCCGCAGCATTCCCAACCCTTGGCAGGTGGATGCAGGCTCTCCTCCCCAGAGCGAAGCCAGCAGAGGGAGCAAACACTGCGGGTTTGCAGGGAGAGCTCGGTGGTTTCTCACTGTGGTTGTCCTATTTTGAATCTAGAGATTATTTCATGGGAGTTTGCATAAGATATTTGGAAAGGCCCAGGTTAGGACTAAAGCCAGCCTGCATATTTTCTTGGGAAATAACACACTGGTCTCACTAGTACCCACCCTGCAACAGCAGCACTGAAATCAAACCCAGAGTCTGGTCCTCAGCAATAAACCCCTTCCAGTTTCAAGCTTAGCATCCCACATCTTCTGTGTGTTAATTTTAGATCCCTGTGCCCTGAACCTTCCCAGCACTGGGCCCACCTCCTTGCTCACAGCGAACAGGAGAGGCCTCACCCACCCCAGCTCACAGTGTTTGTCACAGACACCTGGTCCCAGCCTGGCTTTGACAAAGTGGGATGTCTCACACTGTCCCCACCCCCACCAGAACCTCCTCTCTACCAGCCTGGCCTGCAGCATTCCCTGCAAACTGCTCCTCTACTTCCTAATTCCTCCCACAGGAGACATCTGCCTTTGTGTGGGAATGCTGAGAGCAGTCCCACAGACGCTGTGCTCTTCCCAAGCCATCCCTGCTTTACTAGAGGCACCACAAAGCACCAGCTGGGACGTCACCAGCTGCTGTTGTAAATAAAACCACGTTCACCAGAGAAATAAGCCGGGTATATTCTGGTTTTGAGCTTTGCTGTGCCTGTTGACTCCCACACTAATTTGCAAAGTGGGGTGATTCACAGGGAGCCTCCTCCCAGCTCCCAGGGACTGCCCTCCAGGGAATGAGTTGCTCTCTGGCTCCAACAACACGTTATTTATCAGGTTTGGGTTTTTCTGGTAAATACTCGGAGAACAACAGCCGGCAAGTGAGCAGTGTGGGGAGGAGCTCAAACATCAGCTGCCTTTGCAATTACCTCCCTCAGGCAGTCACTGCCACTGCTCCAGGAGCTGAGGCAGAGTGTGTGGAGGTCCAGGATGACTCTCATCACTCTGCTCCACCTCCTCACCAAGCACGGCTGACCTGCCTTTCACATGGTCATTTATTCAACCCAGAGCAGCTGTGGCTGCCCCTGGATCCCTGGAAGTGTCCCAGGCCAGCTTGGATGGGGCTTGGAGCAACCTGGGCTAGTGGAAGGTGTCCCTGCCATGGCAGGGGGTGGGATGAGACAGTTTCTAGGGCTCTTTCCAAACCAAACCCTCCAGGGATTTTATGATTCTATTTTTATATATTTATTTATTTTTATCACACTGAATTACAGGCACAGCCAGGAATCTTCTGTGTGTTTGCTGATCCTTTCTGAATTCAGGTATGGGAGCATGTGGCTCATAGCAATAAAATACAACAAGAAGAGAAGTCCCAGCAGCAAGGAGAGAGGGGGATTTCACTGGCACCAGTGGGATCATGGCAGGGTCAGCATGACCCCGATGACCTCACCACAAGCATCACACCAGAGCCTCCAGCACCGGCTGCATGCAGGAGACAATTGATTTTGTCTGCAGCCAGCAGACCTGGGAGGTCCCTGCTCACTTGGGAACGAGACCAAACCACTGGGATAATGCACAGATGGGCTCTGCCAAGGTCCTACTTAGTCTCCAGCTCACCTGGCACCCGAAACCCAGACCGGGATAATCACACCCCATGGACTGGTGCTGCTCTGGGGTGAGGCAGTTTCTGCACTCCCCAACATCAGTGCCATGACCACCAGGGACAGGAGGCATTCCTGGGCTGATCGTTGTTCACTGGAATAGGAAAACCTGGACAGGTACCTGTCAGCTGTGCCAGCCCAGGTGCTGTCAGTGGCTCCAGTGAGCACCAGGTGTGACCCGGTCTCTGCCACACAGTGAGTTCCCCCCCTCACTGCCTCCCTTGCCAGGCCCTGCTATCCCAATTCACCTTGTCTCTGTCATCATCGCTTTGTCAGGCAGGGGTTTCCTCTGCTCAACTCATCTGTAGAACTCCCAAGACAAACAGAGTCTAAGAGTTTCCTGCAGGGCACAGACATTTCATATCAGAATCGCTGCCTGGAAAAATACCATGCACAAATAATAATAATTTAAAAATAAATTAGTGCATGAGAGTACAGAGTAAAATTAATTAGTGCAGAGGCAGGAAAGCAACACAACCTCGAGTCACCTACTTGAAACCTGCAGGAACTACAGCAAGCAGAAGAGTGAGGGCAGCTGGGGCAGCACCAGGGATGCCACGGCAATGCTCTCCCCCACCTCCACTGCACAAACCGGGTGACTCCTTGCTCAGAGAGCAGCACATCATATCAGAGCAGCAGAGGGGTCAGCGGAGAGAGCTCAAACCAAGCTGGGTCAGCATGTGGGACCCTGGGCATTGCTGGCTCTTCCAGAGGCAGCAGGATCCGTGCCATAACATCACAAAGTGAGTGAGTGGGCAATGCCGGAACGACTGGCCTAGACACAGAGAACTTCCAATTCCCATGGGGAAAAGGGAAGAGCACAAGTCCCTCAGAGCCCTGCTGCAATCTGCACTGACTGTCCCAGCAGCCACCACGGAGAGTGACTCAGCCCTGGTGACCTCTTTTAATGCTCCATAAGGCTAATGCTGAGCTTAACAGGGTTAATTCTGCCTTTAACGACCAGTTTTCCTGTGAAGACAAGGAGATCAGCACAGTCTGTAACTCAGCCATGTCTCTCTTCTCCTCCCCCCAGCAAGGGACACTGCAGAAGGTCCCATCCCTGCTCCTGCTGCTCTCATCAGGAGCCAGCTGGGCACAAAACCCAAACAGTCCCTTGGCCATCCCCGAGTGACCCTAAACAACATGCCTGAGGTCTCAGAGCACAGTCCCAGCCTGGCCATGGTCGTTGTCTCTGTCACAGCTGGAGTGACCGGGACAAGGCAGGGGATCTGAGTGAGAGACAGATGTCAAAAGCAATCAGCCGCTCCCCTGTCTCCGAGGCAGGAGTGCTGACAGCACTACAGGCCTTGGAGGAGTTAAAAGGAAAGGCTTATTAGAAAGAAAACTTGTTCTGACAATCACAAAAATTGGAATTCATTTAAAATTCAGATTATGCAAATTCCAGTAATCTGTACGTGCAGATCCATCACCCAGCAGACACATGCCACCAGCAACATGGCTGGAGAAATGCCACCCTCCCCAGAGCTCTGGGAGGAAGGCAGGTGTGCTGGCCTCTGGCAGGCACGGGGAGAGGGGCTGCTCCCAGAGTGGGGCCAGGCAGGATTTGCAGCTGCTCCCTCTGCACTAAGAGATGCCTCAGCAGCCCCAGCAGCATCCAGCATGTCACAGCCAGGGGAGCAGGGAAGCCAGGCTCCAGTGTTTTCACATAAATTATAGCAAATTCTCCTTTGGACAAGCTCAGGTGTCCATGACCAGCACGAAGCCTTCATCAGGCAGCACCTGATCACATGGATGTGAGGTGGCCACACGGCACTGGCGGCATGTGGGCAACAGCTCTGGCCCGTCACCATCCCCCCTGCCACGGTAGGGTCCCACCCAAAGCCTCAAGAGCCTCTCCCCTCTCTCAGCAATTCCCAAAATTCTGGTTTTGGGGAAATTTAAAACCAAGCCAAGCAGGTGCATCACACAGCAAAGGTGGCTCAGACTGTCAGCATGCAAAGAGGAAAGCCAGAAATCAACATCACAGGCTGGGGAAGTGCAACAGCCCAGAAAAATGAATCTGGCTTCAAACATGGACTTCCCTAAAACATGAGCCACTGTGATAAGGCAAAGCATGCTCTCTCCTGTACATGCTGCGCCGTGCATGAGGAGAGCAGATCCCACCTGGCAGCGATTCCTCCCCCAGCCAGGGCTGGGCAGAGCCGGTGTCACACAGGGCCGGAGCACAACACGAGCCCAGGGGAAGCTGCAACACCTCCAGCACAGAGATGGAAATTAACTACCCCAGCCTTGGGAGGACACAGAGCCCAGAACTGTTCTTGGAAATAATTTCCCCAGCTTGGCAGGATCTGTACTTTGAACTTACAAACCAGTCAGGAATGCTGGTCCTGTACTGGTCCAAGCCTCAGCCAAGTGCTGCCAGGTCACCTTCCTCCACACTTTCTGCCTCTGCTGAAGGGCCCTCTGGAAGCCCTTTCCCAGTAGGGCGAGTCTGCTTTTCTCAGCAGGTCTCACAAGGTCAGAGCCCATGGCTGAGTCTACAGCAACAACTTTTACCCGTTGGAACAAACCAGGAATGATTTAGCAAGGAAAAAACCGACACCCTACAAAAAACCTGCTCTGTTCCTTGACAGTCAGCTCTGTGGGTACACCACGGAAAGCCAAAGGTCCCCAAAACCTGAGGAAGTCAAAGGCCAAATCAAACTGGGCACAGACAGCACAGAGAGGTGCTGGCACCAAGCAGGGAGGGACAGGGGGCTGCCCCACAGGAAGGGCAGAACGCAGTTCTCTGCAGGTACCAGGACACTGTGCTTAAAACCCAAGTGCTTCCACACCTTTTGTGCCCATGTCCACTGCAGCAGGGAGGCTCTGGGGAACAGCTCCCACAGAGACACTGGAAAAACATCCCTGAAAGACAACGGTTCCCAACATCTCAGTGCCCTCCTGCACACAGCTTGGAGCCACAGATCCAGGCAGAGAGAAAAAGCAGACAATTCCTTACCCCACAGCAGGGCCGCCTCATCTTAAACACCTCCAACATCTTTCAGCCGCTCATCAGGTGCCCCATCCTGCTTGGGCTCATCTCCATCCCTGAGCTTTTGAGCGCTTTCTGAGCCCAAGGCAGCAGCTCCCACAGAGAAGGTTCACTGGCAGTGCTGGGACAGTGACCAGCTCCCAGAGACTCGCCCACGGCACCCACTGCTGCCCCTGGCACGCTGCGAGACCAGGGCTGTCCTCCCGCGGGCAAACGCGGCAGCTGCATCCAACAGTGCGGGCACGAGCAGGGAGGGTGAGCCCCCAGCCCCTCCCTGCCCAGCTGGGACACTGCCCAGGCACACCAGGAGAAACCCCGGTGCGGGCGAGCCCAGAGTGACCAGCCCTTCTTGTGGGGCAGAGGAAGGCGGCGACTGCAGGGTCCCAGCAGATGTGTCTGTGCCCAGCCCGGGCAGGGCGAGCTGTGCTGCCTCAGCCCTTTCCCTGCTCCGTTCCCATTGTACCGGATCTCTCAGCCACTGCCAATCAACACCGAGTGCTCCTCATCACCTCGACACCTGAGCCCTCATTACAACCCCGAGCCGGTAACAAGGTGGGGGAAGGAGATCCGAACCCCGGGGTTGGGTGTCTCTGCAAAAGAGAAGAGGCAGAGCCCATTAAACATTGATCAGAGGCTCGCACAGCTGCGGTGCAGCCCTGCCATGTCCCTGCTGTCCTGCCACCAGGAGCTCCCCAGGGCCAGGAAGGTCTGAGCTGCCCCAGGGACACTGCTGGCCCCGGGCAAACCTTTGGGAAGGTGCAGTTCCTCATGGACACGAGGCTGAGGACAGGAAAACTCATTTCCTACTTTCAGCATTGTTCCATGCTTTGGACAGCAGTGCCCAGAGTCCAGGCCCTCATCCCACACTCCACCTGGCTGAGCACCTGAGCCAGTGGGGACCCATTGGGAGCCGGGGGGACAGGACCCCCCAGCAGAGGGGCTCTGTCACAGGCTGGGCAAAGCCGAGCTGCAGCCACCACTTGCTCCACCACGCTGGAGCAGCCTCTCTTTCTGTTGTTTTGCTAATGTTGGGTACAAAAATAGCTCTCCAAGATGTCGGTGTTTTTGGGAAGCCACGTGTGTGTGAACGTGTGGGGCCAGAGGCCGATACTCACGAACTGCCGCCGCAGCTTGGTCCTGACGCGCTCGGCCTTGCTCTCGGCCGGGTGCACGGCGTAGCTCAGGGAGCCCAGGTGGTTGTCCACGGACAGGCTCTTCCTCATGTAGAAGGAGCGGGTGCGGAAGTAGCTGAACGGGGCGTCCTGCACCGCCGTGCCGAGCTGGGGGGCCCTGGGGGGCTCCGAGCAGTCATCCTCCAGCCGCCAGGCCTCCCCTGCGGAGGAGAAGGAGATGCCTCCCCGTCAGAGCACGACCCAGACACGTCCTACCCCTCAAGCCCAGCTCTGGGGATGCTCAGTGGGCATCCTGGACCCCCTCTGCCCATCTCATAGCTGTGGGGTACAGGTGCTGGGAACTCACTCAGAGGGCATGTCCCTCCCGCAAATCCCCACGTAACCCCTGCCCCAGGCACCAGCCCCTGCTCCCACCCTGCCTGCCCCAGGCACCCACAGCCCCCACCATCTTCCAGGCAGGAATCAGCCAAATACAGTTAGAACCATGGAATGCTTTTTGTTGGAAGGAAGCTTAAAGCTCATCTCATTCCAACCTCCTGCCATGGGCAGGGACACCTTCCGCTTCATCAGGGTGTTCCAAGCCCTGTCCAACCTGGCCTTGAAGTCTTGCTTTGTGAACGGGAAAAATGAGGTATCACAAGTGTTACAAATTACAAAAGGATTTACTGCCATCTCCTCCAGGAGAAAAAAAACCAAAACCCTTTCTGGCACAGCCAGGAGCAAATCAACAGTGCCATGAAGGACAGAAGCCAGACCTCCCTTCTCCACCTGCCCGTCGCCAGCAGCAACAGGATGCAGCAGTGCAGGGCTGAGAGCCCTGGGGACAAACCTCACTGGCACTGTGACAGCAGTGGCAGTGGCAGAGGACAGTTGGCACTGGGCAGGGCTGGTGATCCCAGGGCAGCACTGGCCACATTTCATTGCAACAAAAGGGAAAAACAACAAAACAACAGGAGATGTTTCCAGAACATCCCTGCTCCACTCTTTTCCCTTCGGCTCGGACGCCGCCTGCTTTTTGCTGCCAATCTCCTCTTTACATCTGAAGCTTGCCCTGCCTCCTCCCCTCAGCCAAAATCATTGCTCAAGCCATGACAAACAATCAATAAAAGCCTCTGCTCAATTATTAGCCCAAAAGGGCATCTCACAGGACTGCCTTCAGAGGCTCTCCCCCTCCTGCAGCCTCTTACCAATGCAACATCCTTCACCTCTCACTTCTGAAAAAACCAGCACCTTTGGGCATGAACAACCATGATCCCACTACACCAGGGCTGAGGAGCAAAACACTTCTGGGGTTTAAAGTGGATAATGGCCCTAAGTCCCAATTCAGCAGTGCAGTCCAGTTTACCCAGCAAAGCTGTGGGGTTTACATGGAATATGATGAGACACAGGCTGGAGTACAAGCCACCAGCGGAGGAACCACCTACACACACTGCCAGAGGGCAGGGATGGATGGGATATTGGGAAGGAATTGTTCCCTGGGAGGGTGGGCAGGCCCTGGCACAGGGTGCCCAGAGCAGCTGTGGCTGCCCCTGGATCCCTGGCAGTGTCCAAGGCCAGGTTGGATGGTACTTGGAGCAGCCTGGGACAGTGGAAGGTGTCCCTGCCCGTGGCAGGGGGTGGCACTGGATGATCTTGAAGGTCCCTTCCAACCCAAACCCAAACCATTCCAAGAAAGAGGCAACCCAGAGCACAGCACTCTGAGCATCATGTAGATTTTTCCTCCCCTACTTTCAATTTAATAAGCTGCTGCTGCTGCTCTCCAAATGTCACCTCACACAACACAGGAACCGCTGTTTGAAAGCTGTGATTATTCCATGCACAAACACGTCAATCGGAGGCAGATCCAGGCTGCCATTGGGAGATAGCATCGCTCTGGAGCGCGGCAGGAAACACCGACCCAGGAGACGCAGGGGACACGCAGGGAAATCACGCCTGGGAGGAGGAACCCGCCACCCTGCTCACCTGAGCTGGCCCAGCCACTGCCTGTGCCACCCTATGTCCTCGAGACTGTCCCCTCCCAGCCCCACAGCTCACCCAACACAGCCCCCACTGCTCTGCTGCCCTGAGCAAGGGAGGGCCAAGGCCATGTGCTGAATGAGGGAAAGGACCCACCCGCTGTACCCACCTCTCTGTGGAGGACATCTCACCCAAGGACGAGGAGCTGGGTTTCAAATCCCACAGAGCAGCTGGGCCACATCTGGTCTCACTGATCCCAGGTCCCCAAGGATTTTGCTGCTTTTGGTCTCGTCTACAGGAGCTGCGTTCTCCAGCGCAGGCCAGGAGCTGCGCCAGAGGCAGCTGCTCCCTGGCCGGCCCAAGGGGTGATCCTCACCAAACTGGGTCCTTCCTCCCTGCGCACAGGGAGACACCACAGGAGGCAGCCTGGACCTTGTCTACCCCAAAAAGCTTCTCTACCTGCTGAAGGAGCTTGTCCTCATTGCTACCAAACAAGTAAATCAATGATCAAGCCCAGAATGGTCAGAAGGGGAAGATAAGAAGTCAGAGAATCACAGACTGGTTTGGGTTGGAAGGGAACTAAAAGCTCATCCCATTCCAACCCCTGCCACAGGCAGGGATGGTACTCACTAGATCAGGTTGCTCAGGGTCCCACCCAACCTGGAGAGGAAATGCCAGGGATGGGAGCAAGCCCACAGACCGGAGGCCAACGATCCTCATGGTCTTGTGTCTTGGAGCTGCTCACCCCTCTGCCACTCAGAGCTGTGCCCTCAACATCAGCACCTCTGGAAGACCTTCCGACCATCTCCTTGGGCTTGACAATAACAATTCCTGCAAAGCCTTTCTCCTTTCTGAATTTGAAGTGTTGGGGAGGAGACGCAAGGATGGAGGGGACAGCAAGGACAGAGACCCGCTGCCTCTCCAGTACACTCTCTGCAAGTAGAAGAAAAATTAATTCCAGGTCCTGGTCTAAGCTCAAATCCAGCTGCTTCCTTCTGGCTTCTTTCTTTTCCTCCCACAGGCACAATTCCCAATAAACTCACCCCAACCATGCTACGAGTTAGCTTCTTCCCAGCTCCACAGCGGGGCATGGAGCCAGTTCCCAAAGAGCTCTGCATGCTGCCTGTCAGACAAGGGAGACTGGAGGCAGGGAAGTGCTCCAGACTGCTCTGCTCCTTCCAGGTGCAAGAGGAGGGAACTGCAAGGGACCAGGCCTGTGAACCATGCAGTGACTTTCTGTGCAGGCTGCAGCTGAGGGCTGCAGGTGGTCAAAGGCTGAGAAGAAGCCCCTGCCTGCTGTAGAAGGAAGAGGAGAGGGAGCAAAGGAGAGCTTTTCCTCAGTCGCACTCCTAAATCTTCACAGGGAAGAAGGGATGAGAAGCAACAGGCAGCTCATTTCCCTGTGCCACCAGCACGTGTGAGACCTCCTGGCAGAGTGCAGCGTGACACCCAAGGGATAATGGCTTGGACAGGGCAGGCACTGTCCCTGTTCAATCAAGCTCCATTTGTGCTCGGTTTCCCCTCCCTACATTCAGGGCTTGTAGCCATAAGGATTTGGGGTTAATCCTGGAGCAGCTCCAGCAAGGGGTTGAAGGATATAGGATGGAGAGGAAGAGCTCATAGCCTGTCCCAGCTGACCACACCAGCACTGTCATGGGTGACCTGCAGGGGAAAAACAAAACCAGACCAGCAGGAAACCCAGACCTGCTGACCAGCCCAGCCAGTTCCTGAGCTCATGGGATGAGGTGGAAGGTTGTTTTGAAGGGAAAGAAGGGGTCTGGGGGGCTCAGCAGCCACAGGCCCAGCTCTTCTCCCCATCTTCAGGACCCCAGTTCCCCACCAGGTGCCTTGGTGTCCTCACAAGGACCTGCAGAGGAGCAGTGCACAGGAAAACCTCCTGTGACCTCCCATCAAGTGGGACACAAAGGAAAAGGCTGAGGAACACGTCCCAGTGGTCAGATGAGGATGTCACATCTCACCCATGATGAAGATAATCACTTCTGCCAACTTGCTTGGTGATTCCTCTGCTCGTGGCCCCCAAAACAGCAGCGAGCCAGAGTGCAGCTCCTCCCCAGAGAACCGAGAACTCTCCCTGAAGATGAGCTCATCACATCTCCCATGGACAGCCCTGCTCCTGCCATGTCCCTGTGCATGAGCCTCCTCCTGAGCTGGTTTTGGTCATGTGTCCCCCACCTTGAACGGGGAGTGCTGGTGCCTGCTCACAGCAAATTCACCACTTCTTTAAGGAAAGGATCTTATTAGAGAATGATGGAATGGTTTGGGTTGGAAAGGACCTTAAAGCTCATCTCATCCCACCCCTGCCATGGGCAGGGACACCTTCCACTGTCCCAGGCTGCTCCAAGCCCTGTCCAACCTGGCCTTGGACACTGCCAGGGATCCAGGGGCAGCCCCAGCTGCTCTGGGCAAGTTGTCCCAACTTCTCTCCCTCCTGATACCCAGGAGCCCAGCTCTTATTCACAAATCCTTATGGGAATCCTGCATTCCTCGTCAGCATCCCAGGGCTCATTAACCTGCAGCACCACGTGCTGCTCCACTCCCATCGTGCTGTCCACACATCCCACCCTGCCAGCAGTGCCATCTCTTCTTTTTTTCCTCCAGGACAGCATCCTGATAGCCTTCATCAGTAACTAATTAGCAGTTCCTAACTGAGCCAGAAAAAGAACCTGGGAGAATCTGGACAGAAAACAACACACTCATTCATCCACTGCTCTGGCTGTGGAGGGAGCCTTCCAGTCTCCAAGGGTTTTCCTACTCCTTCTCCTCTTGGCATCCTCAGACCCTTCCAGCCATGAGTGAAGTAAGATCTTAAACACTTCCTATGTGCACTCAGAGCTCTCCTGACTCCCACAGCGCACGGGATGTGCTCCAGGATGGCTGTTCCATGGAGCACGAGCCTGGCTGCACTCCCAGCACAGCAGGTGCCTGCAGCAGAAGATGAGGTGTTTGCAGTGGGTCTGACTCACCCTGCACCATCACCCCACGGTCTTACAGCAGCCTCCCACCACCTCCCTTCACCTCCAGCACAGCTCCCTGGAAGCACCAACAGACCAGCTGGGGACCTGTGGGTGTGCAAGGGAGCCCTGCCTGCCATGTCCTTCGTGGTGGAGGCTACACAGCTTTCCCACAGGTTTCCTCCCATCCCAAGACCCACTCTAACAATTGGATGGGCTGAAGGAAGACCCGCAGGTCCCACACGTGGAAGCAGCGGCTCGGGTGCTGCAGGACACCCAGGAGCTCTGTCACGCCGGGAGCGGCAGGACGGGCTCAGCGATGTGCAAAGATCCGCTCTGTGCACAACTTTTGGGAGAATTAGTAGCACCAGGAAATGAAATGCAGCCTGCAAAGCATCAAAATTAATCCAGGGTTTGGACAGCTGCTCTGCTGGGCAACATAGGGATCTGACTGTGAGAGGGATAATTTTAAAAAACCATAAAGACAAAAAAGTCCAAGGGTGCTGTTCGAAGGGAGCTGTTTCATAAGGATTTTATTCAGCACCGGACTGTCAGCCCTGGCTTTCAGGCCTTATCTTTGTTTCAGTGTTAATAATCCCCTTTCCCATCACTTTTATAGTCCCAGTGTGATTCTGCTGGCACCAAAAGCACTGAAACGCTTTGGCCATCAGCAGCTTTGCCAATAAACTTGCTCAGAGCAGCTGGCCCAGCCACATTAGTATTTCATCAGGATCAGCATGAGTAGAAGAACAGGATAAAAATCCTCAGGGCTGACCCAAAGGCTAACACACAGTGCTAGGCTGGGAGCATTTGCAGATCTCCAAGGCCAGGGCTGTGGGGAGAGCTCAGGGATGATGCTCCTGCCACTGCTCCTGGTAGAGACCAGCTCCAAGTGCCCTGAAGCTGCTTCGTGACATAGAAAAGAGGCACCTGGGCCTGTTGCACTGGCCAAGGAGCCCCCAGGGTGGTATCTCACCCCAGCACCCACAGGCAGAAGGCTCCGAGCATCACCTCCCCACCTTGGGTGGCTTCCAACAACCAACTCTTCTTTTTCACCAGCATAATATGAAGGACGGGAAGGTTTAAATATCAAGCTTAAAGAAAGACTCAACCAGGGGCAAAAACCCCAGAAGTTCCCCAAGAAGGGCTGTTTTGAGAGCAGAAGAAACCCTGCAGAGGATGGAGTTGGACTTGCACCCCTGGAGAAGCAGGACAGCTTTGCTGGGGTGCTGTAGACACAGAGGGGTGGGTGCTCACCCCGACACTCACCGGCAGACGGGACCGTGCAGCCTTTCTGGTGCTCAGGGGCCGAGTGCTTCTTGTAGGGCTTCTGCTCCGGCATCTCGTCCCTGTAGGCTGCGGGCTCGAGCAGGGGCAGCCGGCTCAGCACCGGCGACTGCGGGATGCTGGGCAGCGTCCGCGACTTGCCCAGGAGCGGCCGCTGCAGCTTTCTGTCCAGAGACCTGCAGGGACAGAACGCAGGGCACGGGCTGTCAGCAGGCGGGAGGGGCTCCCCAGGCCAGGACCCCGCCGTGACACACACGCAGCCCCTGGCTGAGCACAGCGCCCTTCAGGGAATCACAGAATTGTTCAGGTCTGTGGGGCAAAAGCCCTCTAAGATCAGTAAGTCCGGCCATTACTCCAGCACAAAACCATGTCCCTAAGTGCCACATCCACAGGTCTTTTCAACACTTCCAGGAATGGTGACTCTACCACTGCCCTGGGCAGCCTGTTCCAATACCCAAACACCTTCTCCATGAAGAAATTTTCCCCAAGATCCAATCTAAACCTCCCCTAACAGCACAGCTTGAGGCTGTTTCTCCTTGTCCTGTTCCCTGGCAGCAGAGCCCGACCCCCCCGGCTGCCCCCTCCTGTCAGGGACTTGTGCAGAGCCACAAGGTCCCCCCTGAGCCTCCTTTGCTCCAGGCTGAGCCCCTTTCCAGCTCCCTCAGCCGCTCCTGGTGCTCCAGCCCCTTCCCCAGCTCCATTCCCTTCTCTGGAGAGGCTCCATTCCCTCAGTGTCTTTCTTGCTGTGAGAACCCCAGAACTGACCCCAGGACTGGAGGTGCCTCAGCAGTGCCCAGCACAGGGGATGGTCACTGCCCTGGGCCTGCTGGTACAAGCCAGGTGTCACTGGCCTCTTGCCCACCTGGGCACACCTGGCTCAGCACCACACTGCACCCTCTGTTAGTAAAGCTGCTGCTGTGCCAGGGAAGCCTTCTCCCCTGGCCAGGCACTGTAATTAGGATTTGCATCTTGAGCTGCAAGGCACAACCAGCACAAAAAGAATTCAAGCCCCCAGCCCACCTCAAAACTCCCAGATAATCTGAATTAACCAAATAAAGAAACCAGGTGGTTCAAGACTGAAGGGATAAAAATTTCCTTTGAGACAGTGAAATCCCCATTAAACATCATCCACAACAGCAGAAAGGGATTTGCGGTAGAAAACAGGTCACTGGACAGGTACTAGGGAAGGCCCAGACTCCAGAAAGCCACACTCACACAGCAGGGACTGCAGAGGTCCCCAGGGTGCCACAGAACATGTAGAACATAAACTCAAGGTCTCTGCGAGGTCCAAACTCAACCGAGTTTGATGATGGGGCTCCAGCTCTGCAGGGGTGGCCAGGACCCACACCCATCCATGTGTCAGCATGACCACGCGCTGCCACCTCTCTACAAAGCCCAGAGGCAGCCCAGGCCTGCAGGGGCAGGGGAGCAGGTCCCCCTCCTCCTGCTCCAACCCAGAGCCAAGGCATGGTCCTCAGGTGCCTGCCTCAGGGATGTCACTGGCCCAGGCCATGCTCCAGGGCTCCCAGAAATGCAATAAAAAGGAGCAGAGCCTGTCGCTGCTGTCCGCAGGGACGGCGCGAAGAACGACACACAAGTCCAGGATAAGTGGGATTATTTAATTCATTTCAGACTCGTTTATATAGCATTATTCGCAAAAGCGGTGTAACATACCATCCACCATGCACCTCCCAGAGTGAGTGGCTGAATGCTACAATGCCTATTTCAAAATATTTTCTTCAGTGTGGAAAACAAGACTATGCATAACAAGTTTGCACCTGTGAGATAAAGTCTTGGTTTACAAAACCCTCTTCACTGTTGACAGCTAGCTTGCCTGAGAAAGGAGACTCTCACAAGCAGCTGTAAAATATAGGAAAATTTCTCTGCCAGCCTTTTCAGCATCTACAAGAGCCCAGCACTGTAGTGGGGTGTCCTGTGCTGAGGGTCACCCCAAGGCTGTCCCTTGTCCCCTGCTTTCACAGAACCCAGAGCTGAGCCCGAATGAGTTCCCCAACACAGCCCAAGGGGCTGTTCCAAAATCGTAGGACCACAGAATGCTTTGGGTTAGAAAGGACCTTAAAGATTACATTCCAAGCCCCTGCCATGGGCAAATCTCATAATGATTGGTACAGATACTTCAAATTTCCATCTCAAATTCAATTCTTCACTGCTTATGCTCATTTGTTCTAGTGCCAATATTAACCTTTCGCTTAAATAATTATCGTCCCTCTACGGTGTTTGCTCCCATGATTAATTGCCGTTATAATGAAGTCCCAGCCCCTTTCTGCCTGCATTTTTCAAGCCTGATTAACACAAGTTTTTTCAGTCTCCTCTCACAAAATTAGCTTTCATTTCCCCATGGATGTTTTCACACCCCTCACTGCCCTCCCTCTTATCTTGGACTCAGCATTCTCCACCTGTCCTGGAGCATCACAGAATCCCAGGGTGGTTTGGGTTGGGAGGGACCTTAAAGCCCATCTCATTTCACCCCCTGCCATGGGCAGGGACACCTTCCACTGGCCCAGGCTGCTCCAAGCCCCAATGTCCAACCTGGCCTTGGACACTGCCAGGGATCCAGGGGCAGCCACAGCTGCTCTGGGCACCCTGTGCCAGGGCCTGCCCACCCTCCCAGGGAACAATTCCTGCCCAATATCCCATCCAGCCCTGCCCTCTGGCACTGGGAAGCCATTCCCTGTGTCCTGTCCCTCCATCCTTTGTCCCTTCTCCCTCTGCAGCTCTCCTGGAGCCCCTTTAGGCCCTGCAAGGGGCTCTGAGGTGTCCCTGGAGCCTTCTCCTCTCCAGGTGAGCACCCCCAGCTCTCCCAGCCCGGCTGCAGAGCAGAGGGGCTCCAGCCCTGTGATCATGCAGACCTGAGCTCCTGGTGCAGACAGCAGGGCAACCCCTCTGCCTCCCTGCACCTTTCACCACTAAATTTTATCCTATTTCACACTCCAGTGCTCAGGGTCACACAGGCAGAGTCTATCATGCCAAAGCTCCTGACCCTCGGTGCCCGCCTGTCACTGTGATGTTTGTCACCGCAGCTCTTCACTCCCATTCCGAACGCGGCAGCAGCTCCCAAGTGGTGCCAGTCTGATGTCACTCAGGAGAGCAGACACAGGGCCAGAGCAGTGCCACAGTGCTGTGCAGCCACCTCCCAGGGTCGGTCACACCAACCCCTGGGGCACACGGCCGCGGGGAGCAGCTGGGGCAGAGGGCAGGACCGGGCACCCCCTGCCAGCCTGACAGGCACCTCCCTCAGAGCAGCGGTGGGAAGCACACTTTGACACGAGGTCAGCAGTTTATTGCTATAAATCAATCACATTCTCTCTCAATTCCCAGGTGCTGCTGCTTGGCTGCACTCCGGGGGTGGGGCAGGGACAGCAGTGCCCCAGGCCTGGAGCAGCAGTGCCACAGCCGTGCCAGGCGCTCAGCACCATCCTGCCCACCCCAGGCCCCATGCTTCAGTGGGATCAGCATGGAAACAAGCTGTGCCAAGAGATACAAAGCCAGAATTAGCATCCCAAGCAGTTTCCATCCCAGCAGAACATTTGTACCTCTCATCGTAACATATTTCACTGGCACAAGGCAACAGGGACAGAGCTTAACACATCGCTGTGCTGCATAAATGAGTTCAAAACATTCCTTTTTCTGTGCATGTAAATCCCAGGATACCTGTGTACAGCTCCATCACCTGCAGAACCCCATTAGCATTTTAGTGCTCCTGCTCCTTTTGTGCTCACAGGGCCACTCACAAGAGTCACATGGGGAGAAAAACAGAAGAATTCACTCTGTTAGAGAAGCAATTTTCAAGCTGTATATCTTCAGGCAGCGATTAATATTGTCAGAAAGAGCAAAGCAACTGGAAACCTGTTTAGCTCTAAAATGTGAACTCAAATTCCCAAGCACAATCCAGCTCCATGGATTTAGTGTCCCACCTGTCATTGTTGAACCACAGCTGGCACATAAGTACCACACAGCACCTTGTTCATCCCAACCCCCCGGTGGGGTGGGGAGGAGAACCAGGAAAAGGTGAAACCCAGGGGCTGAGGTAATAATTGAAATACAGTTGGTGGTGGTGTTTATTATTATTATTATTATTATTATTGTTGTTGTTATTGTAATGAAAATGGAGATGAGAAAAAGAGAGAGAGGAATCACATCCCAGATAGACAAGTGGTGCCCAATACAGTTTCTCACCACCCAAAAAGCCCAGCCTGTTCCACAGCAGCAATAAGCCTCTCCTGGCCAGCCCCCCCGGTTTCCACACTGGGCATGCCATTCCATGGTCTGGAATATCCCTCTGGCCAGTTTGGATCAGCTGTCCTGGCTGTGATCCCTCCCAGTCCTTGTCACCTCCTGGCTGGCAGAGCATGGGAAATGGAGAAGTCCTTGACTCAGGGAGAGCATTTCCCAGCAACAACCAAAGCACCAGTGTGTTATCAACACTGTTCTCATCCTAAATCCAAAACACAGCCCTGGACCAGCTATGGGAAGAAAATTAACTCTATCCCAGCCCAAACCAGAGCTGTGTGCACAGCTCCAGAAACCTCAGCAGCCACTGCCAGGCGGGACCTGACAGCACTGGGAAGTCACATTGCATCTCCGTCTGCTTCCCAAGCAGGCGTCCCAGCTGGGTGCTATCAAGGATGCCACATCCCATTAGCAAGGACCCCTGATGGAGTGTAAAGCTCAATTAGAAAAGCCATCATCGATGCTTTTACAGCCTATATTTAGCTGCCGTTAGCATTTGGGTAGGGAGGAGAGCACATAATCAAGTCATGACAGGGGTGGAAGAATCCTCCTGGCTGGGTGTGAGAGCTCAGGCAGGAGCCCAGTGACAGCTCCATCACTGCCAGTCCGCAGCCAGATGGGGAACTGGGGGAACATCAGCAGGGCCAGGTCCCTGCCCCCAGCTCTGGGACAGCCGTGGGGCAGGAGGGACCGTGCCAGGCAGGGTGCAAGGCTGCTCCAGCTCCCCCATCCCCGCCACAGCCCCTGACCCAGCAACGCGGCAGGAAAAGAAGCGGAACTCATCTCCAAAGCTGTGCTGTGTCCAGCACCTTCCCCACAGTGATGTCCTTCTCCAACCCCAGGAAAGAGAGGGGAAGGGCTCACACAGCAGGGAGGGAGAGAGAGAGAAAAGGTTAATGCAAATAAAAAGCCAGCTCCTGCAGCCAGCTCCTGCAAACTGCACACACCTCCAGCCTCCCAGCTGGTTTCTGTGTGGGAAAAGCTGCTCTCCGGAGGGCACTTCCAGCCCAACCCAGGGAGCATGGAGTCTGCAGCTTCCCAGGGCAGGATGGGGGAGTCACCACAGCAGCCCCAGCAGAACCCCAGCAGCACCAGAGAGAGCAGCAGGAGGGGAAAATAACCCTAAACCCACTGCTCTCACGATCCAAAATGGACCCCAATAAGCCTCACTGATTTGTATTATCTGCCCAGGAACTAAGCAAGGAAACCTCCTGCACGTGTCCTGGAAATGCCCGAGGACGGTGACCCTCCAGAGGTGTCCCATTCCTGGGAATGGGGAAGCCTTCATCCTGCCACAGCCCCCAGTCCCAGCAGCTCTGACACAAACCTGAGCAGCCGCTGTGCTAATCCCCTCGCAGAGACAGGCTGCTGGTGGAACACAGCAAGGAGAGGAGGAGGTTACTCTGGGGAGGAAGGCTAAGGAGGGAAAGGGGCAGAGCAGCAGGGCAGCAGCTCCTCCAGACCTCGCCCTCCTGCTCCAGAGCTCTGGCTTGGTGGTGGCCACATGCCCTGTAAGGAACATGTGAGGCCACTTCCAAGCTCCAATGGGGACAACACGTGTCCCAGAGAGCTCACAGCCCCAAAATTCAAACCAAAAATAGACAGAGAAGACAAAGGGCTGCTTCGGAGGGGGCTCCTCTACCTCCTCAGTCAACTAATTCCCTAAATCTACCAAGCAGAGGAAGTTGATAAAGCAGAAGGTTTGGGGAAGAACAGCTGAATGTGGTACAGGCTGAGAGGGTGCCAGGGAGAGGGACCAGGAGAGCCCAGTTATTGCAGAGGGACACCGCTCCCAGATCTTCCTAGCCCATGGCTGCTCCAGCCTGTAACTCACTTCTCAGCCCACTCCTCCAAGGAGGTGTAACTTAGCAACCTGACCTTAAAAACTCGGCAAGGGTTCCAGCTGGATTCGGGAAAATGAGAGATGCATCCAAGCCAGGAGGAGCCATTACCCAGCAAATCCCCTCTCCAAGCGGGGCGTGGGGAGGGGGAGCACCTCCTGCACAGCCTGAGCCCCATGGCAGTGCAAACAATGAAACAATGACTGCAGAATGCAAACAAACCAACAAAACACCCACATCCCTTCCTGACACAGCTTGTGGAGGTGCAGCTGGGTGTAAGGTGACAGAGGCAAGGTGAGAACACAGGTCCCAAAGGGCAAACAAGGGTGTTAAACAGCCAGGGCAGGAGGAGCAGTGCATCCAGATCTGGGGCCTCAGCACAAGATGGATGTGGGACTGCTGGAACAAGGCCAGGAGACACCATAAAGGTGCTCGGAGGGCTGGAGCCCCTCTGCTCTGCAGCCAGGCTGGGAGAGCTGGGGGTGTTCACCTGGAGAGGAGAAGGCTCCAGGGACACCTCAGAGCCCCTTGCAGGGCCTAAAGGGGCTCCAGGAGAGCTGCAGAGGGACTTTGGAGTGGCAGGCCAAGGAGGAATGGCTTCCCAGTGCCAGAGGGCAGGGCTGGATGGGATCTTGGGAAGGAATTGTTCCCTGGGAGGGTGGGCAGGCCCTGGCACAGGGTGCCCAGAGCAGCTGTGGCTGCCCCTGGATCCCTGGCAGTGCCCAAGGCCAGGTTGGATGGGGCTTGGAGCAGCCTGGGACAGTGGGAGGTGTCCCTGCCATGGCAGGGGGTGAAATGAGATGAGTTTAAGGCTCCTTCCAACCCAAACCCTTCTGGGATTCTGTGAGATTTCCCCAGAGCTCCACAGCACAGGATTCATCCTGTCCTGCCCTGGTGCCTCACCCCACTTTGTGCCCCTGCCCGGGGCAGACACAGAACTTGCTGCCAGGCCAGCCCAGCTCCCAGAGCCCAAGGCAAGGCACGAGTGTGTCTCTGACACCCCAGAAGCGCAGGGTGCTCACCGGGTGTGAGCTCTGCTGTGAGTCACGGGGCTGAGCAGAGATCTGAGCCAGGATCTTCTCCATCCCCATCCCGACAGCAGCAGGAGACAGGCTAACATCTACCTGCAGCTGGTTTCTGCAAAGGGGCTCTGCAGGAGAAGGCAGCAGCAGGAGGAGAGGGGAAGCACAGGAGGCTGCTGTGCCTCAGAAGCTGTTTCTGGACAGAAGCAGCAGCCCCTGGGATGTGGTTCAGTGCAGTCCAACGCCCACAGCAGCGGCAGGACCCCATGGAGGGCAGGGAATGCAGTTTAAGGGGATCACACAGCACTGGTGAAGCCTAGGGAAGGAGGGTGAGAGGAAGAAATCAACTGGTAACACACAGAGTAGCCTTGGAAACCAAAGCCCAAGGATTTTGGCAGAGCAGAGCCTTCGCAGGGCATCCTCACCTGTTCAAATCACCAGCTGCTCTGCAAACCTTATCAGCTGTGAGCAAACCCCTGAGTCACTGGCACTATTTCCAGTGACCCTGTGGATCACAAAGCCAGAGAAAATCACTGAGAAATCTTCCCTTCGCATTCAAAAAACACCCAAACAAAACACCTTCCTTTCTGGCTGACCAGAGTTCGTGTGTGAAGAGTGGAAAAGGAGAGCTGAAACAGAGCATCTTTCATCTGACTGTGAGACAGCTCCAAAGCAAAACAAAACCCAAAACAGCATTCAGCGTGCAAGTTCAGAAAATGAAAAAACCAACGTGTGAAGCTATAAAAATACCTTCCCAGGCTCAGCTGTGAGCTGGTAAATACCACGATTCCCACCAGCTGGCTTCCAAAACCTTTTTCTCCTGCCACCTCTCCGACTTGCAGAGCATCTCTGCAGCAGGGCCATCGCCTGAGCGCTGCACTGAACACCACTGGCATCCAGGGAATAATTGCTCCTGTCCCTACAAACTGCATTTTGATTCGGAGGGGTGTGGGAGGGCAGGACAGGAGGTCACACCCCCCTTGTACTGAGGGCAGCCCTCAGCATTTCAGAGCTGCCTGAAGAAGGACTCAGCACCATTTCCCCCTAGGAGCCCCCTGTGCCCGAAGCCCAGCCCTGCTCCCAGCACCCAGGAGGTTGGGAGCCAAGTACCAAACTGCCCTGAAAAGGGCCAGAAGTGCTTTTTGTGGCAGATGCTGCCTGAAAAGCCCTGAGTGCTCGGGTGTGTGACAGCCGGTGTCACACCAGCCCCTGCCCACAGCCTCTCTCCCACAAGGTATTTACCCAGTGCTAAAGACCTGCTGCTGCTACTCACCCCTGGCACCACAACACCATCCCGGCACTCCGAGCTGGGCAAAGCCATCCCCAGGGAAACGAGGTGAAAAAACACAAACCCTTCACGTCAGCACTCCCAAACTATGCACTGTGGCTGTGTTTTGCAGCAACGCCTCCATTTCACCATTCACTGGAATCCAATTGTTGAACGGATAAGGAAATACACTGGAGCCAGACACTGCCATTCATTCATTCAAAAGTATGCTGGTTCCTTTGTTAAAAGAATCTTTTTTTCCAGCTCTGTTGCAGGCAGTGAATGACAACCCCATCCAGGGGCGTGCTCCCCTCACCCCCCAGCCCAGGAGCACCCCACAGGGTCCTTGCAGGTGGTCACCCTGCCCTCTCTGTCATGCTCTGTCCCTGTGGTGCCACCAGACCATCCCCTCCACAGCCCGCAGGAGAGAGGAGCCCTGCACACTCCCTGCCCACCTGCTGCCCTGGTCACCCCCCATTAACAGGGGCAGAGCAGGGACCAGGAGCTTGGGAAGGCTCTGGCAGAGCCCAGACCTGCTGGAGCTGCACCTGCACAACAAAAAGTCCAAAGACAAAAATTCCCCAGGGCCAGGGAAAGAAACAGGAACATTCATGGAACACGAACATTTGTCCTGCTCACGGAGTTCTCTCTGATAAATGGGGAGAGACGGCAGACAAAGGTGAAATGAATCCCAGCACGACAGTGGAGCAGACGAGCATCCTCCCCCCCGGCAGCTCCAGAGCATGACCTGCATCCTCAGGGACCAGTGTGGTGACTGACCCAGGGTCCCTGTGCTTGTAGCCAGGCTACGCCATCCAGATGAAGCAGAGAGGATGGCCAAAGGCATCTGGGATGCTCCATGAGAGGCTCAGGGATCGCTCTCCAGAAGGAATAGGTCTGAGGCTTACAAAGAAGGGTGTTTGAGACGCAGAACGAAGCTCCCAAGCTAAAGATCTTGCACGCTGAAAGTCAGCTCACAAGCAGGACGTGACCCCCAGGGACGCAGCAGCGCCTGGCCAGCCCCGAGGCAGGAGAACGCAGCAATGGGCAGAGAAAGGGGCCCCGAGCAGAGCAGGGCAGGCAGGAACAGCTCTGGCTGTGGATGGCAGAGCCCCGGTGGCAGCCGGCAGGAGCCACGCTCCGGTGACCTGCCAGGGCCAGGACTGAGCAAACACCTCCGGCTCCCCGGGCTCAGCAGACACAGCCACGGACGCTGCGCCCTGGCTCCCGGCGCTCCTTCTGCGGTGTTTATGTATCTCCTGTCTCCCCTGAAAGTTTTCGGAGACAAAAGCGAAGGGAGCACAATGGATGACAAACATCGCGGCTCCGATTTGAAAAGGTTGGCTAATTTACAAGATAAATAACGTAACTGCCTCCTTTGCATTTACAAACACCTTCCGGGGAGGATGTGAAGGCGTCCAGCATCACAGCCACCTCCAGCACCCACCTCCTGCCCTCCTCCCGTCACCCCTCCATTCCCAACAGAATCCCTGGAGCAGGACTGGAGCCGCGATGCTCCCGCACCACAACCCCCCAGCTCCTGGTCCCGTTCCCAGTCTCATGACACAGGACTGGTCTCCCCTGTTGCTTCAAAATCCGAGTCACACGACAGAGGAGACAAAAAGCTGCTGAGATCATCTTGGAAGGGATACTGCTGCTCCTGACAACCACAGGGGAGATGCTTCAGGCCTGAGCCTGGCGTGCTACGGCACAGAAAGACACTCCAGACAGCTGGCAGAGCTGCTTGGTTTGCTTGAAATCCTGTAATTTCTGCACCATGACCAAGTTTTCCAGCACTGGAGGCAAACAGGGGCCAAGCTGATCCATCTCTGACTATTAATCCCTGGCAAAAATAATTATTTATGTATGTGTTTTGGTCAAAAAGCAGATTTCTAATCAATCATAGGCATGTTGTTGTTTTAAACCTTCCTGGGCACCACCTTTCAACCAGAACCTTGGGCTGGTTTTCATTTTGCTCTGAAGCACAAGAGGCAGGTCACCACCACGGTCAGAGAGACAAGCTCATTGAACAGAAAAAACTCGTTATGCTCCCAGTGTATCCCAGTAAAATTCCTTAAAAAGATGGGTTTTGGTGCAGGAGCAGTGGGGGCTGAGGGGAGCTGGGAGCAGAGCTCTGGCAAAGGCAGCACAGCCAGCAGCTGCTCGTGGCCAGGATAATGGATTTTATCCATCTTGTGAGGGGAAGAACGGAGCAAACAGCCCCCAAACAGCCCAGAGGAAGCCCAGCCCGGGCAGAGGCACTCGGGGACAGGATTCCTCCAGGGCAGAACCAGGTCTGGGTCCCAGGCAGCCCCAGGGCCCTGCTGCACATCAGGAACCGACCCGCGGGGCTGGGGTGGGGGCTGGTCATGGGGTGCAAGGCAGCAGAGCCCAAAAACTTCCTGTTTCCAGGCAAGAACCCCGGCACAGCCTCAGCTGCCAGGCTGTCTGGAGAATCACAGAATCATCAAGGTTGGAAAAGACCTCTAAGATTATAAAATCCAACACCCAACCCAGCACCACCACCATTTTCCATGTCCTCAAGTGCCACATCCACACATTTTTTCATTGCTTCCAGGGAAAGGGGCTCTGCCTCTTCCACGAGCAGCTGCAGCTCAGCACCCACAGAGGAAGGCAGAGCCAGGCTCTGCCAGGGGAAACACATCCCTGCTGCAGGAAAAACATCCCCCAAAATCCTCAGCTGGAACGAGCTCCCACTCTCCCAGTGAAAAACCTGTGGTTGCCCCATCCCTGGAAGTGTCCAAGGCCAGCTTGGATGGGATAGTGAAAGGTGTCCCTGCCCAGGGGTTGGAACGAGGTGAGCTGAAATCTCCATTCCAGCCCAAACCATTCTGGGATTCTGAGATAAATTTTATCTATTTGTTCTTTAGAGCAACATAAAAGTGCACTGGAGCTTTCCAGTTTTTCTACAAACATGGATTTGCAGCCAAAAAATAGATGTACCAGAGACAGCCACAGAAATCCTGCACACAGGGCAGGCAGCAGAGGGCCCGGAGCATCCAAGCAGCCAACAGGAACAAATGCCAGCTCCAGTGGTTTCCAAACACCTGTGGAAGCACATGGATGCTCCAGGCAGCAGCACCCACACCCAGGAGCTGCCGAGGGTGGGGCTCTGCTCTGCTCCCCCCACACCAGTGGCTGCTACAGCCGGGGAACCAGGAGGAGCTGCTTATTCCTGTCTGCATTCTTTCCATCAAAAAATCCGAAAATGCAAACTAAAAATATCTCGCATTAATTTGTATAATCGCCAACTATTCCTACAGGAAAAAACACAGCATTTTTGTGAGGAAAAAAAAATATTTTAATTATTAAAGTAAGAATTCTGGTTTTCCCATTTGAAATATTCCCAACAGTAGTGTCCTTTTTTCCTTTCCTCTTTGAAATGCTTCTTCCTGGCTCCAGAGAAAATCTCTTTTGTTGACATATCCCCTCTCCCCTCCTCCCCAGCTCTCCCGGAGCTGCCTCAGCCCACCTCCCGCAGGACAGCATCACCGGGATGCTCTCCCTGGAGCAGCCCTCTCCTCCTAGAGGGGTTCTTCCCCCACCGAGGGGCTGTTTGAAGGACATAACCCACCCAAACCGCCCCGCAGGAGGGTGCCAGGCTCCTGCACCAGGGGGGTGGACAGAGGATATTCTGTGCCCAGCCACCTGCAAATCCCAGTGGCATCTCCTCCCTGCCCCCGGGCTCTGCCACTGCCCCGCGGGCACTCACAGCTCCAACGCGTCCATCCTTCCATTGTCCCCACGTGCCGAGGACACCAAGCCCCCTCCCCTCATCCCCAGGTGATGCCGACGCAGCGGGACATTCCCCAGGTGTTATGGGGCAGGCAGCACCCCCAGAGCTGTCCTGTGCCTGGCACGGCCCCCCCAGCTCCCACTCCCACCTGGAGCAGAGTGACAAAGCCACCTGTGCCACCCAAGCCAGGAGCCGGGCTGCCCAGTGTCCCCTTGCACCCTGGGGGCTCACAGGTGCCCCCACACATCCCGGGGACTGCCTGGTGTCCCCACACGCGCCAGGGACTCCCTGATGTCCCCACACATCCCAGGGGCTGCCCCATGTGCCCATGCATCCCAGGGGCTGCCCAGTGTCCCCACACCCCCCAGGGACTGCCCTGCACAGGCAGGAGCAGGCAGAGGAGGGCACCCAGGGACAAGCCCATTCAGAATCTTCCCCGTGCCAGCCAGCACTTCTCTCAGAAGCTGTTAACATTCCCACCGCTGTCTGGAATCACTTCCTCCCTCATCTCCGTGCACAAATCCCAGTGGGGATTGCTGGTGCTTCTGTTTCCTACCTGCGCCCCCACCCAGCTGTGACTCAGTGCCAAAACAGTGGGACCTGGGAATCCAGCAGCCTTTCGAGCAAAGCGTGACTCACAGGCCAGGGCTTTCTGCTGAAGGAGCTGGCTCCTGCAGTCACGCTCCGTCTGTAATTCCCCTTAATACCAGTATCATTCCCTTCCTCCCACTACCCCATCCAACTACCACTCCAAAATAAAGGGTGCCCATTCATCTTTTTCTGCCTAATCCAGGCAAAAATGAGCTTCAGCTTGTGCAGAAATTAGGCAGCTCCCAAGCTCATCTCCCATCCCAAAGATTGGCTTTCAAAGGAGACTGGAACCCAGGCAGAAAGGGAGAAACCGCGTGCAAACCTTGTCTTTAGCTAAAGCATGGCCCAAACCCCAAAGAGATGACCCTGAGAGCTCGGGTGTGCTTTTTGAGTCTGTCAGATGCAGGAAGCTTTCCCTGCCAGCTCCCAGGCCACACATACATGCACTTTTATGGGATAGATCTTCAACATGCCTCCACCCACAGCCGTGGGAGCAGGGTTCGGAGCAGCAGGAGGAGGCAGAGGCCCAGAGCATCCCTGGCTCTGTCCACACCACCTCCCCCTGCACCCCGACAGCGCAGGAGGGGACAGAGCCACAGCCCGCAGCGAGACCAGGAGCTCTCTGGAGCTGAGCCCACATCACTGGGGGCTGGAACCAGGAATGCACCCAGGTGTCCCCCAGTGCACAGAAACCACGGAGAACCAGGATAAGTCAAGGTTCAGTGGAGAGCCCCTTGCAAGGACAGGTTTGATGGGGAGACAGATTTCTTCTCCGTGCTGCTCCCCAAGCCCCCTCTCCTCACAGATCCCGGGCACAGTGCTGCAAACAGTGGGGAGAACAAAGCCAAAAAGCTTCTTTAGGTTTAATATACAAAGCCCAGGCAGCTCAATCAAGCAACAAAAGCTAAATGTCATTTCCTCCCGTGGCACTGCCACTCTGCTCACAGCCGTTCACGTCTGACAGCTTGTCATCATCATGAGACACCGGGGACACAGCCTGGGGAAAGGCTGGCACCGAGGGCAGGGGAGGAAGGCTCAGCCCTACAGCCCAGCACAGATCACCAGCACAGAGGGACGTGGGGCACCTGTGTGAGCTGAAGGGCACAAGTGATCCCGCCAGGTACAGCCACACAAGGCAGGTGGGAAAGAGCACAGAATCATGGAATGGTTTGGGTTTGGGAGGGACATTAAAGCCCATCCAGTTCCACCCCTGCCATGGACAGGGACACCTGCCAGTGACCCAGGCTGCTCCAAGCCCCATCCAACCTGGCCTTGGGCATTTCCAGGGATCCAGGGGCAGCCACAGCTGCTCTGGGCACCCTGTGCCAGGGCCTGCCCACCCTCCCAGGGAACAATTCCTTCCCAACAGCTAATCTAAATCTCCCCTCTTGTAGTTTAAAACCATTCCCCCTTGTCCTGTCACTCTCTGCCCATGTAAAAAGTCTCTCTCCCTCTTTTTAGAATCCCCCTTTAGGCACTGGAAGGGGCTCTAAGGTCTCCTCGGAGCCTTCTCTTCTCCAGCTCTCAGCCTGTCTCCACGGCAGAGGGGCTCCAGTCTTTGGAGCATCATTCCAAACAAGCCTCCCCCAAGAGCACACAGGCTGCCCTTGAGGACAGCCCCACACACAGCAGCCTCAGGCACCCCAAAACCTGTCACCACATTCCCAACCTCCAGCTCAATGAGGCTGAAGTTCCCCTGAAGCTCTTTCCCTCCTTCTTGCCCAGCCAAGCTGCAAAGGCACTGAGGCTCGGCTGCCTGTTCCAGTTTAGAGGATTAGTGGATGCTCAGCACCTCTGCGAAGCAGGCACAGCCTGAGTCACTACCACTGGATTTAGGACTTCCAGCGCCAGCACTGACAACTTGCGTGCAGTAGCGATGGACATTGATTTGTTAATGGGTTACAATGATCTGTCACAGCGAAAATGTGACTCCATGCAGCCACACACATTGCCCTGCTGGCATCTCAGCAGGCAAGGGAGGTGGGAGCGCTGCAGAGCTTGGAGTACAAGTGTCACAAACACCTTAGTGACTAATTCCAGGTGGAACCTTCCCGCTTAACCCAAACCACTTCCAATTTCCTTGCCAGTTTTCTCCTTTACAATGCAGGTATCTTTCTATATGGACGTGTCATTTGGAAGCAGAAAGGTTTTGTTTAAAACATGCCAAAAAACAAAGTAGGAAAAGTCAGTCAAACTCTCAGCCATGCAGGAGAGCCCCTCAGAGACGCCCCTTTGGGCATCTTTACGTGCCATCTTTACCTGTCCCGTGCTGAGTGCTGCTAACACAGGAGCCGTTCCTTCAGCGCAGTTTCCCAGCCCCAGAACTTGCCAGTTCCTCCCGTCCCCCATCACAATTGTGTGCTTGAACACAGACGTGCTGCCAGAGCTGAGGAGATATTTTTAAGCACCCAAAAACAACTAAGCACAATCCTGCCAGGAAAACATTCCCCACTACCCCTCCCCACCTCAAAGCCCATCAAACTGCACAGCGAGGACATGGATCAGGACATCGGTGTGGAAAAGACCCCCAAAGGAGTGGAGGTAACAGCTCCCCATGGCAAAGAGCAGCTCCTTGGTGCAGCTTCCCACAAGGCTGGGGACAGGCTCTGACCCTGGGAGCAACAGGAACACTTGGACCCACCTCTGCCCCCCAGGAGTGCAAAGACGAAGCATCACCCTGGCCCCCCTTCTTCAGATTATCTAATAACATGGACAAAAACAGGCCCAGCAAGTTGTAATTTTTATGTAATTTAATTCTTATATAATCTAATTCATTGTTAATTAACACCAACTTCCAACTCGGCTATTGAGAGAAAAAAGGCAGCGGAACCCTAAAGCTGACACCCTGCAGGCCCAGCACAGCCAAACTCCTCTCCTCCCCCTTCCCCACGCTGAGCTTCCCTGGGTTTCACCACAGGTCACCCCAAGCCAGGGAAAAGCTCCTCTCCTGGAAGCCGCTGAGGACGTAGGATCTTCACCCCGCAGGTTTTTGGGGGGTGTCAGCTCTGCTGCCTGCAGGGCTGAAGGTGACCCCCAGGAGCAGGACACAGCATCCAACCCCAGGCACCAGTCTCCCCCTCTATTCCCCCATCCTGAATATCTTCTTTTCCATAACTAGGCAGTGATCTCCTGAGGAGCTCATCAAAGCCCCTCTGTGGGGACCATATGGGGCTCTGAGGACCACAGAGAAGGGGAGAGGTGCAGCTGTCAAAGAGGGAACAGGCATCAACTTCCTGAAGCCAGGGAGCAGATCTATCCCAGAACAGTCCTGGGCCAACAGTGAAAGCCACTGAACCAGTCCACAAGTCCCTGCCTAGAGGAGAAAATTTCTCTCAAAAGCCACCCCTGGACAAGACTTGGGATTCTTAATGACTTTTCATTGGGATTTTTAATGATTTTTTTACTGAATTAGTGACTGTTGCAGGTCACCTCTCTGCTGATAGCCCTGCAATTCTCAGGCAGTTCTGCTTTCCCCCATTGCACCCAGGCTGAGAGCAACTCCAAGAGCATCCTTGAGAAATTCTCCCACACCTGTTAACTCCAGCACAGGATCCCTGTCCTCCCAGAATCCCTGCAGGCCCCAGGGTCCCAGCCCAGTGCTCTGCCAGGCTGGCTCACTGCTAAGCAGCCCTGGCAGAAAACAGCAGCCTGGCAAGTGCCATCCTGCTCCTGAGAGCTCCAGCCCACCCTGGAGCCTCCCTGGCTCATTCACAGCACAGCAGGGCTGTTCTCTCAGCCCAGTTAGAGCACAACAGCCCTCACATGACAGTGATGTCCTGATCCACTTTGCAAAAGCTGCGGGAACCCAAAAATCAGTTGTCCAGACCTTTCAGTTTACAAATAGCTCACTGAGAGAAGAGCTATTAAATATAACTTGCCTTTCCCTTCCATTTCTCCTCCATCCCAGAGCAGATCCTCTGTGCCCTTCCAGCCAACACAGAGCTGGGCACGAGCACCTCAAGGCTGGCACCACCAGATGCCACAAAGAACAACCCCTCAGACCTCAGCAAGCACCCCCAGCCCCTCCTGTGCTTCACCCACAGGCACCTGCACCCCGTTCTGCAGACACATCCTCGTATCCCTGCGATGCTCCAGGCTTCCATCCCTCACGAAGCAGACCTGCTCCAGTGCCTGTCTGCTGGAGTTTTTGGTTCATCCATCACTGCTCCAGCTAGATGGAAAAAAGTTGCTGCAAATCAATCATTCGCTCCCCTGGGCTGGGTTTGGGGGTGTTCACTCACACTGCCAGTCCCTGTCCCAGTACAGCTGCACAGGGGACAGCCTGATCCCCACCTTGTCACACCTGGGGCCTCCAGGTGATCAATTTAATAACAGAAGACAGCTGTGCCACAGCCCCTCCTGCAGCAGGGCTCAGGCTGGAGGAGCCTCCAGCTGACACAACACAGAGGTACAGATTGGGACACACTCTGTGCCACAGGTCGGGGTGGAGGCTGAAGAGCTCCTGCAAGCAGCACCTTTGCCCAAAAGCACCTCCAGTGAGATGATCTCCTGCTGGGCTCTGCTTCTGCGCACAAGTCTGAGCCTACAAATTCTCAAGCCCAGCCGACTTACTCATCCCAGCTCACTCATGTTGCTCTATCTGGAGGCGTAGTTTAAAAATGCAGGAATATTATTTAAAACCATAACTGCACACCTGCTGATTTCTGTTAGGTCCTAGGAGAATGCGTGGGACCACTATATTTAGAATTTAATAACTCCAGTCAGTGCATGCTCTCGACTGAGGACCTGCCTACGTCTGTTCCCTGTGGTCCCAGGGGAATATCCAGCCTTGGGAAGAGTGGTGGGAGCCTGGCTGCCCTGAGCAAGACCAGGGCAGGGCTGTGCTGAGGGCTGTGCTGAGGGCTGTTACACATCACCCTGCTGAGGCTGGGGTGCAGGATCTCTGGTACCTCCACACGCATGGAAGCGTGGGAGCTGAGGATCTCCTCTCCGTGCTTCAATTGCCCACATTAGAGTGAAGAAATGCAGGAAAAGCAGAAAGTTGCTCGACAGAGCTGGAAGAAGCACCACCTAGAGCAAGGGCAGGGCCAGACATTGCAGCAGCTGCATTGTGTTGGCTTCTGGATCTCAGCCGTGGAGATTTCCTGGGCTTCTCAAGGTACAGACATTGAGGGGGCAGGAACAGGCAGAAGCTCAAGCAGCCAGGGTGAGAAGTGACACTGATTTCAAAGCACCCCACGCTTCAATCAACCCTTAGTTTTAGTTTCATAATCAACTGCGGCAATCAAGGGAATGGGCTCAGTATCCACAGGTGCACTCGAGCCCTGTCACTGTGGGGGTCAGGGACACCAGGAAATCTGTCTGCACACTTGGATCCAGCCCCGAGGAGCTGCCCTGGAGCAGCTGCATGGCCCAGGGGGCAGAACAGGGAGGGCACAGATCCCTGCAACTCGAGCTGGGCCACACCAGAGCACTGGGGCACACAGGGGATCTCTGCTTGGGGGAAGGGTGTCCACCAGCCCCACAAGGAGCTGAGCCCTGACAGGCAGTGAGCCACAGTCCTGCATGAGGTGACAACTCGGACACAGAATGGTTTGGGTTGGAAGGGACCTTAAAGCTCATCCCATTCCCCTCCCTGCCATGGCCAGGGATGCCTTCCACCAGAGCAGGTTGCTCAGAGTCCCACACCCACAGCCAGCATCCCCTGGAAAATCTGGTACATGAGCTACACACCTGCAATGCTTTTGTGGCTCACATCCCAGAGCCAGGAAGGTGCCATGACATCTCCCATTACAGAGGAAACCACCCAACTCACCCCAAACCCCAAGGTCCAGGGTCATAGCACCCCGTGTATGGGGGTGCACCTCCTCCTCTCCCTCGAGCCAGGCACTGGCACACGCTTGGCTGCACACAGCAAACCCCAGGCACGTCCTGTGCTCAGCAGCAGCCGGACAACAGACCTTCCTCACACCCAGCTCCACACCGGGACAGCAAAATCCTGAGGGCAGAAACCAGGGTTTCTGTCCACAATGCCAAAAAGGAGCAGAACAAAGCTCCTGGCTCTGCCAGGAACGTTTCCGGAGAAACGACTGAGTGGAGAAGAGGAGACTCTTCTTCAGCCACCGAGGGAAGAGGGGAGACAGCGGCGGCTGTGCACGTCTCACTGTCTCAGCAGCAACATGGGCAGCAGCAGGAGGGGCTCCAACTTCATTTGAATGCGTAGATATTTTAATAACCTTTACAAAGTGCTCAACAACCAGGGAAGAAGGTAAGTGAACAGCTTGGTGCTATTTTTCGCCCTGTGTGTCCCTACACAGACCTACACCCCACAGCAGCAGGGAGGCACCGTGTGCAGGTCAGCAGGAGATCTGGGGACACACTGCTCAGGCTGAGCCCACTCAAATGGGGGAGAGCCCAGAGCAGCACTGAGTGCTAGCCCTGTCCTACAGGCCTCACAGAACATCCAAGGAGAAGCCACCCAGGCACAGAGCAATTTTCTTAATTACAGTAACTGTGTTTACATGCAAAACAAGGATGTGTGCACCCCCCCACACACACACACAACTCTGAGCACTCACACGCTCCCAGAGGATTTCCAGTCAGCCCAAATGCCACCCTCTCCATCGCCACTGCGACCCCCTCATTGGTCCGTATCCCAAACAAGCTGGCAATGAACCGCGTGTCTGTCTGCCCAGAGGAGCTCCCCTCTCCATCGCCCAGACCCTTCCTACATGCCAGGACGCTCCATCAGCACCTCATACCCACAGATGCCACTTTACCTGAGAAGCCACTTCTTGCTGCCCCTGAAGAGGCCTTTGCACGGGGCAGGGGCAGGTGCAGGGAAGGGTGACTTTGGTGCAATGACCTCGCTCCTCTGACGAGGGGACAGTGCAGTGGCACAGCAGAGAGCACCAGGCAGAGGCAGGCAGGCACAGGTGCACGTGGTCACCCAGCAGACACCCAAGATGTGCCACCAACACCTGGGACGTGCCCTGGGCATGGAGACAGATGCAAGGTCCCAGAGCCTGCCGGAGACATCCCGCAGCAATGAGCTCTGTGGGAGCCCCAGACAGGAACAGGGTGATGCTTCCAGAGCCCTTGCCTTGCTCCCAGCCCCCTCCCAGCCCCAAGAGAGGTAAACGGAAAGCAAAGCACCAAGGATTGCACATCCCATCCCGCAGCCCCTGGGCACACACGGAGGCACCAGGACAGTCGGGTCACTGCTACCTCGTACCTGCACTCCGTGACACTACAGCAACAGCTCCCGCTCCGCCGGCCCCAGCGCCTGGAGCGCAGCTCTGGCCTCGACTTCCTCAGGCTGAAATACTCCGTCAGCTTCCCAAACGAAGCCATGGCTCCCGCTGGCGTCCCTGTGTCCCTCTGCACCCTCGTGCATGCTACACCCCGGCCGTGCCCGCTGCCCCGCGTGCTCCGCCAGCCCTCGGCACCGGGAGGGAGCGGGGCCGGATGGACCCAGCACAGGGCAGGAGTTCAGCCAGGAATTACTTGGACAGTCCACAGCGTGCACAGTGAGCCCCCAGATCTGGAGGGTGCTAAGTCCTGTCTCCCTGAGCCAAGCGCAGGTCACAGCTCAGAGCAGCTGGCGGCTGCACATGTATTTCATGTGATGCTGCAGAGCTGAGTGGAGGAGGAAGAGGAAAAATTGAAAGTGCTCGCTGGAAAGGGTCCCTCGGTAGCGCTGGCACAGGTCTGCGAGCCCCCACGGCGAGTGCCACTGGGCAGGTGAAGGAGCTGCCCTCTGAGGAGGTGGCCCAGCGTGGCTGTGGTGGCCCTTGGCTGAGGAAGAGGATGGGGTTTGATCTCAGAGGTGATGAGAAACCCCAAGAAATCAGCTGCTCGGATGAATTTCCAAAGGGTCTGTTCTTACAGCGTGGAGAGGATCCCCGCTTGCTCTTCCCAAGGCTATTCAGAGTCGACCAGTTTTCCTCCCTCCCTGTTTTCCAAAGCAGAAGGCACCCTCAGCTGCCAGCAGCACCTACCTACCATGACTTTCCAGCCTGTCACCAAACACCTGAGCCCAAGGAGAGGGACAGGCATTTAAAGCAAGCGAGGCTGATCCAGGTAGAGGTCACTTGTGAGCTCTGCTCCCCACGCTCCAGCACAAAGCCTTTCCACAGCAGACAGCAGACACGGGGATGCTGCGAACCCGAAGGGAAATCCTCCTGCCAGCCCTCCCCTAGTCAGGAGCACTTGTCTCTGCATCCTCGGCGCCTGACGCCAGCTGGGCGGAGAAAAAACAAGGGCTTCAGAAAAAAACCGCCCAAACCTTGCTCCAGCCCCATGGAGCAAAGCCAGATCAGGTCAGTGAAGCATATCCAGGGGAAGGGGTGTCTGACGGCGACTCCCAGCCATGCCAAGAGAGGAAACAACAAGGAAACTGGTGGTAACTGAGCTGGCAGAGCCCCAAGCTCCCTGCACACCCTTTTATCACTCTGGTGTGGATGCCATGTTAAAAAATAAGCAACCTGCATTCCTTGCTATTTCCCTGCTTAGAGCCATCCCCTGCAAGCAGCCCCCTGGCCACCAGGGACGGCCATCCACTGCCGAAAACCCTTCCTGACCTCCACTTCCCTCCTCCCTTATTTTCCTTCTTCTCCTGTAGACTCAGGCTCAGCTTTCCCCTTGGAATTAAATGCCTGAGCAGCCGGGTGCGCCCCGCGGAGCACGGCCCAGGGACACCCGGGCGGCCGCCCCCGCCGGCTGCTTGTGACCGGCAGAGTCACAGTCCCCGTCACCGTCACCGTCCTCGCCCGCGCTTTTTTGGGGGGGATCATTTGTTTGCACCATCCCTGCTCCCCGCTCCGGGCGCTGACATCCATCCCGGCAAACAGAGCGAGCCGCCGCAGACCCGCACACAAAGCCGGGGGCTGGCGATGCTCGGGGGGGCTCCGCGGCCGTGGGGGACCCTGCCAGCACCTCCGCCGGGCAGGCACACGGCCCCCGGCCACCTTCTCCCTGCCGGGCACACACGGGGAGGGAGAGCGGGGGCTGCTCCCCTCTCGCAGCTGGGGAAATAAAGCTGTTCGCGCACTGCTCCGCACAGCCACCCACCCCCGGCTCCCACCTTCTCCCTCCGAGGGGCTCCGCCGCAGCCGGGGAGGGGTCCAGGGCGCTTCCCCAAATCGATGGGTTTGTGGCGAGGGCAGAGCATCCGCCGGCTGGCTCTGTGCGGCGCAGCGCGAGCCGGTAACACTGAACCCCCTCTTATCTGCCATCGGCTCCCCGTTACCGACCGCGGTGAAATGCAACACGTCACAGGAGGTCAGATGAGCCGAAGGAGAGCGGAGGAGCCGGGGGAGAGCAGAGGGGGCTGGCGGGAGGCAGCGGGAAGCAGCCGAGGGGGAGATAAGAAAAGGAGAGGCAGAAGGGGGACAAACTCTTGTTTCCCTGCTTGGAAAACGGCACAGCACCGGCTCTCCCGGAGGGAACTGGGCTGAGGCACACACACCTTGGAGTTGAGGAGGACAGCGGGGTCACCTGGCAGCGGTGATGTTACCTGCTCCCGAGCTATGCCAAGGCAACAGGAGAGGGGCTGGACAGGGCAGCAAGAGGAGTGGAGAGGAAGAGTGGCGTTAATTTGAATCCCTCTCTTGTCCCCTTCCTCCCACCACCTGCTGGGAGGGCAGAGGAGCAGCGGTGCTGCCCCAGGGATCCTCCTTTGGCATGAGCAAAGCAGAACTGTTCAGGGACAAAAGTGCAATTTGGAAGACTGGTAAAAACAGCAGGAGGATTCGACAGCCAGACTTGCCCAGCATTCCAGCTGCATGGGGCACAGCCCTACAGCCAGGGACACCACACATTTCTGCAGTCCCCTCCGGTGGGGGGTAGGTAGGAGCCGCAGCTCTTGGCAGGGAGTCAGGCTCCCAACGAGGCTGCAGAGCTTAGTCCATGAGCCCAACAAGTGCCAGCACCTGGAAAACAAACAGGAGGGAACTCTACCTTCATGAAACCTCTGGATAAGCTGGGGATGGTGGCATTGAAGGTACCAATGCCTGAAAGATCAGACAGCTCCATAAACACCTCCATCTGTGCCCAAAAAGTGATACTCCAGACGGGATTACAGCCCCCCAGCGTACCCCATCACCCTGGACCAGGCTGACTGGGACCCATCTGGCTGAAAGCACAACCAGTGCTGGGTCAGAGGCAGCACAGGCTCCCACATCTCTCCTCTGGGTTAGTCTCTGCTTTTGTGCTGGTGGCTTAGGGCAAGGGAAGGGCTGTCTCCTTTGCCCCAAGGACATGGAACAGCCCTCAGGCTTTTCCTTGCTCAAAGAATGAGTGGTCAGCCCTTCAGACAGGGCTGTCACACCAGCTGGCTCCCAGAGGAGCTCGGTGCGTCCTATTAGGCAGCAGAGGCAATCTGCCAAGATATTGCTGAACTCTCTAATTTCACATTAACAATCTGCTGTGCTGGGGTTTGCAGCCACGCACTCAGCGATGCGACAGCTTCCCACTTCCACTTATCAGTGGCATGAAACACTTCATAAGCGAAACAGTGGTTTAATTTGCAGAGACATAAACTGATTTTTAAGAGGAGCTGCGAAGGAGATGTTAAAGCAGGAATCAGGACCCACATGGCACTGGGACTTGGGGGATGCTGAGCACAGCTGTGCTGCCACCACCCAGCCCTGGCACAGGCATCTCACACCTCTGGCTGCAGCTTTTGGGAGGAGAAAAACACCCACACGTCAAACACAGCCTGCCTGGCTGGGTCACCTCACACGTTCCTGGGCCCTAGAGACCAACATTCCCCATTTCAGAGCCCTCCAAACACAGTGAAGCCACGGCAGATGTGGGAACCAGCACCAGTCTCAGCTTGCAAACATCATCAAAGCTTTTTCAGGCAGAAGTCATCACAGCTATGTCCCAACAGCTCAGACATCCTAAGTGTGAACTAGGAAGCTTCTGTGCCAGCTCCTGTGGCCAGCCAGCACAGTGGGACAAGCCAGCCAGCCCTGGCACCATTCCCAGACTCCCTGCAGCCCCCAGCCCCTGTGCTCCTGAGCCCAGTGTGAGCAAACCAGATCTGGTTACATCTCTGTGGCTTCCCCAAGCAGCTTTTGCTCCAATTACACTTCTTAAATATGGATAGGCAGAAGCAGGGAAAGAGGAAAAGGGGGTTCTTCTGAGCTGACAGCTCCTCCATCCACTCCTATACAGTCCACGAGGACCCCAACTATATTTCTCCAGGGCTCCAGTTTCACTCCACACCCAGACCACTCAACACCAGTTAAACACACCCACTTTCCAGCCCTGGCCCTTCTGGGGAGCTGCATCTCCAAAAGCCACTCAGCAGCTGATGCAGAGCCCATCCTGCTCCTCCTTCAGCCGTGCTTCCAGCAGCTCATCCCTCCGCCAGGACAGCAGGGGGGATGTTCCCCAGTACCCAACCTCCCAGTGTTTGGGGGAAGCAATTAAAACAGGTTGAAGCCACAGCGGGAGTAGCCACTCCATCTCTACAAGTGAAACCTTGACTGGTTTAAGGCTCCCTTTCCCTCTGTTCCTTTCCCAGGCTGGCTGATTCCTGGAGAGCAGAACTCCAGCAACGCAGAGGATGCACAAGTGGAGTCCTAGACTGGAGGTGTGACATTGAGCAGTGACAGCACCAGAACAGTCTAGAAAAGCTGCCAGATGGGCCAAAGGAGGAGCTGGAGCCTGAGCAGCTCATCGGAACCAGAGCCTGGAGCAGGAGGCACTGCTGCCTGCTCATCCCAGGATGTCCTGTGGCAAAGGGCTCATTTCACTGTGGGAGCCCTGGTAACCCAGTTTCCATCTGTTGTCATCAGAGTCCTCTCCCCACAAGGGACAAATACCTGCTGAGAGCCCCAAAACTGGGTGAGAGGAAACTTCCCAATCCCCCAAGAACATCTGTGTCCTCAGGTCAGGTGGAAGAGGATTTCTCATGAGCCTTCTCTTAGTGCAGCTGGGGAGGGACCAGCTTCTCCAAGGCACCTGGGAAGGCACCTGAAAGCACCACGGGGACTTCAAAGGGCTTTGGAGCAGGAATTTTCCAAACTGCTGAAAACTGGCCACTGATCACACATCAGCTCCCTGACACATCTTTCAGCCAATACTGAAGAATTTTGATAATCACTATTTTTTTTTAATTCTGAGCACTAATTTTTGGTGTTTAGGAAATAAACTTTTTCCACCCTATTTTAAATACACTCACAGTGACTGAGGCCCTGTTTTGCACTGCTGGTTAACCCAGTGTACCAGAGAACCATCAAATGTTTTGGGATAGCTATAAAAATAAAACTGGAATACATTATTTCACAGGATGTTCAAAACCAATTATCAACATGTGCATGCAAAGAAACATGTTAAATGCAAGTATGAACTGATTTAAGAAACAAATGCACAAGAGACATCAAAACAAATCCAGAGGAGGCCACGGAGATGCTCCAAGGGCTGGAGCCCCTCTGCTCTGCAGCCAGGCTGGGAGAGCTGGGGGTGCTCACCTGGAGAGGAGAAGGCTCCAGGGACACCTCAGAGCCCCTTGCAGGGCCTAAAGGGGCTCCAGGAGAGCTGGAGAGGGACTTTGGAGTGACAGAACAAGGGGGAATGGCTTCCCAGTGCCAGAGGGCAGGGATAGATGGGATATTGGGAAGGAATTCTTCCCTGTGAAGGGACATGAGTGGGCTTGGCAGTGCTGAGGTAACAGCTGGACTCAATGATCTTGGAGGACTTTTCCAACCTAAGTTATTCCATCCAGAATTCACCAAAGCATTTCATCTTGAGTCTAAATGTGCCCGTGCTCTGTGCAAACAGGAGCCCACAGCGGCACAACACTGCAGGTCCTCTCTGGTGCCCAGAGCCCTGGAGAAGCACGGCTGGAGGCTCCTGGAGCCAACTCCTGGGAACAGCACAGCCCTGGGAGCGAGGCACACTTGCTGGCAGAGCTGTGAAGCCCTCTGGGAAGTGCTACATCTCAACACAGCTGTAATAAAGTGCAGAGTGTGCAAGAGGTTCAATAATTTCAGCCTAAGCAGGCGCTTTGCAGTAATTGCCAGCTCTATTGCATTACACACACATTTCCGTGCCGGTACCTACCACGAGCCAGCCACATCAATTTACTGATTTACCCAATGTATCACTTAGCACAACTACTCTAATTCCAGCAGCAAACCCAGATGTGCTGCCCAAATTAAGGTAAAATACCCTCATTCTCAAATTAAATTAAAATACCCTCTCTCTTGGAAGTAACAGAATCACGCAGGGAGAGCCTTGCACCACAAGGATGGGGAAGGGTTTGGAGCAGAAGCTGTAGGAGGAGAGGCTGAGGGAACTTGGTTTGTTCAGCTGGAGAAGAGGAGATGGAGCAGAGAGCTCACCGGGGCTGCAGCTTCATCCCGAGGGGCAGCTCTGATCTCTGCTCTCTGTGACCAGGGAGCGGCTGGAGCTGTGTCACGGGATGGTCAGGCTGGATATTAGGAAAAGACTCTTCCCCCAGAGGGTGCTGGGCACTGCCCAGGCTCCCCAGGGAATGGGCACGGCCCCGAGGCTGCCAGAGCTCCAGGAGCGTTTGGACAGCGCTGCCAGGGATGCCCAGGGTGGGGTTGTTGGGGTGTCTGTGCAGGGCCAGGGGTTGGACTCGTGATCCTCGTGGGTTCTTCCTATGATTCTACAAAAATTCACCTTCCCAGAGAAGCACCCAGGGAGCAGAGGTGGAACCACCACCAAATCCAGTGGGGCAGCACAGAGGCAGCACCAGTCCCCAGCACAGAGACACCGGTGCTGATCCAGTAACCCACCTGCAGCAGCTGATGAGCATCTGTCCCTGCCTGGAGCAGCGTGGGATGTGCATGCTCCTGAAATCCAATTCCCTTTTTAACCCCCCGGATCGATGGAAATTGCCAGGTTATTTCATCCCACTTCAAAAGGTTCTCCCCACTCGCAGCCCTGTGCAGTTAAATCACGGGCACACAGGGATAATTACCTCCCAAAGCAGGGCTGTCCCGGGTGCTGCTCCCTGATGGCTGTACAAAAACATAGCTCAGGCTTGCAGGGAAGAGATAAGGGCAGGGAAAAGCAGCCAGCAGCACAGGCAGCTGCAGGAGCCACACAGGCTTCTAGATACTTGCTAAGTGAAAAAAGAGAGAGAGAAAATTTGTTGATACCTCCTAAAAATAATTTGTTGAGTTCAAAAGGACTGAAGAAAGTATACAACATCAACAGTGAGGTGATGGGAAGAAACACAGCCAAAGGAGAAACAAAGACAGGATAATCTGAGGACATTTGGAGCTGGCAGGGCTGTCTTATGGGCAACGGGTGCTGCCTCTGCGGAACCATTCCCAAAAGTGGCCACATTGGCTCTGCCCCCCCACACTGCTTGAGACCCACCCGAAATTCATTTGATCCCCAGGGAACGATCTCAGCCCCAAGGCTGCCAGAGCTCTAGGAGCGCTTGCACAACCCTCTCAGGGATGCACAGGGTGGGGTTGTTGGGGTGTCTGTGCAGGCCCAGGAGCTGGACTGGATGATCCTCATGGGTCCCATCCAAGTCAAGACATTCTGTAATTCTATGGTTTAATTCTATGATTCTTTCAAATGAAAAGGGAAAAAAACCCCAGATCCTGCCCACGTGGGACAAACTGGGACATGTATAATCCCCACACACTCAAGCAGCCTGGGAACAGACCCAGCTCACTGCATGCCAGTTGTTCTTTTCCCCTGAAAAGCCAGCCCTGGCAAAACCCGAAGCAAAAATTGGAAAACTCATTAACATGATCAAAGATTTCAGAAAATGGAAAGGAGAATAATTCATGCAATTAGAGCCCAGCAAACTTCATCAGTCTTCAGAAAAAAAAAATGATAATCAATAAGGAGCAAGCAGTCTCCAGGCTGGGAGAGCCAGGGGACCGGATCGATGCAGCTGCCGGCATCCCACAGACAGCAGAGCTCCGAGGAGGAGCAGCCCTCCCACAGCTGCTCCCAACAACTGCGTCCCCCAGCACTCCTGTCAGACCCAGGGGTGCTCTTACAAGGGTTTCCTTAGCAAGCACACAACCCCCAAGGCGTCCCAAAAGGGGCCAGGCTCGCAGTGGTGTGGTCGGAGAATGAGGAGGCAGACAAGGGATGGAGCGGTTGTGCCCAGCTGCCAGCCCGTGGGCAAAGCCATCCTGGGCACACCATTTTCACTGTGTGTTGCACCCGCTCCTCCCGGTCCTGTACACACCAGGGTGTACACAACCGTGGTGGCTGCTCAGGGAGCCCCTGCTGCTCCCTTCACCCCAGCCTTGTGCCCCAGCTTTCTGAACCACCTGTGACTGCTGGGCACTGCCCACGGCTGCTGTGTCCCCTCCTGGGGCTCACCAGGGCAGGGAGGTGGCACCAGTGGCCGCTGGCTGAAGAGGGATCAAAATCAGATTAACAGCCAGGCATAGGAGATCACCTCATACACAACCAAATGAGCAGGATGAGCATCTGACCAGCTCCCTCTTAGCACCTGGCATGGCCTGCTTGGAAGGGAATTATGGATAAATCACAGAATCATGGAATCACAGACTGGTTTGGGTTGAAAGGGATCTTAAAGCCCATCCCATCCCACCCCTGCCATGGGCAGGGACACCTTCCACTGTCCCAGGTTGCTCCAAGCCCCATCCAACCTGGCCTTGGACACTGCCAGGGATCCAGGGGCAGCCACAGCTGCTCTGGGCACCCTGTGCCAGGGCCTGCCCACCCTCCCAGGGAAGAATCTCTTCCTAAGATGCAAGAGCCTCTCTGGGAAATTAATCATTCATGGCCTCGAGCTTCCCTCTGATTTGGGTGAAGTTCTTCCACTGATCCCATGGACATGGAGGCACCGTCCTGAGCACCTCCCCTTCCCAGGGCTTCACAACTCAAGCTCACCTGGACTTTTGTGACCTAGCAGCAGACCCAGCCTGGCAGCTGTGGTTTGTGTGGTGGAGAGGCTGTGCCAGGAGGAGACAGTGCTCAGACCCCACGGGAATTTGAATCCTCCCTACTCCCCAAACGAGTCCCACATCCCTCAGGAAGCACTGGCCCAGAGGGGCACAGACATCCTCAACAAGCCCAGGATCCCACACCAGGCACCATTTCTACTTCCAACTGTTTTCTTTTCACCTCTCAACCAATAATTATTCCATTTCTGCATAAAACAGAATCTATTAAGATCTTACTTCTTTCCCAAACAATAGATTAACGTAATCCTCTTACACCACCAAGCCGGCTCCGCCTGTTGCAGTCAATGATTGCAAACTTTCAAGCCTGGAGTCAAATTTTAACTTTTCCTGTCAAAACTCTGAACAGCACAATCACCAGCTAGACAGGGATGTTGGATTTACTCAGAATAAGGCTTTCCATTTAAATTAAGGCCAAAGATTTCCCCCAGGTTACCGCAATTTAATTAAAACAAAGTCAAAACAAACCTCTAAAACTTCTGAAATGCTAGTTGTGTAAAATTAAAACCTCCAGGACTGCCAGAGTACAGAGCCCAAATAGCACCCAAGGGAAAACAAATACTTCGACTTATTTCAGGAAAATAAGACTGACAAAGCAGATCACATCCAATCCTTCACAATATAGGCAATATGTTTAAAGCCCCATTGGGCAGGACAAAGACAATTACCCAGATGGTCAGAGCCACCAAAATGAGAAGCTGCATAGTGAGACTCCTCACCTGAGAGGAGCTCTGCTGCCGTACAGCTCCAAGGCACTGCTGTCCCTGCTCACATGCCCACATGCAGGCAGCAGGGACAGAGCTCCAGTCAGCGAGCTGCTCAGGGCACTCACAGCAGCTCCCTGAGCTCTGCCACCTCAGGGACACCCACAGGCCCTGGAAGTTGGTGGGATTAGCTGTGCATGGGGCAGCCACACACCGGGGTCCCAGGAAGCCCCCCATTCTCCAGTGTGAGCCCTGAGGAACCCGACTGCTTCCAGGACTCTGCCCCACATGCTCACGTCATGCTCACGCCAGGAACACATGGTTCAAACCCGACACCACAGCCCTGTGTGGTGAGACCAGGGTTTCGCTGCTGTGGAGAAAGGAGGCAGAGGAGGAGGGAGACCCTGGCATCCTGCACCATCTGCAGCATCAGCCCTTCCCACCTCTATTCCTACCTTTACCCCGCTGCTGCGTTCAAAGGGTGCTGCCGTGCTGACAGAGGGAAGAGAAACCCCAGGGAGGTGTCTGTGCAGGCTGATGGGAACTGGTTGGTGTCCCACTGTGAAACTCACACCAGCACAAGCAGAAAGGAGCAGAAATGAGTCAGCTCAGCTGATCTGCTCTGAACCAAAACACAGCCGAGTCCAACCACACTTCCTCAGCACCAGAGTGAGCTGACTCATCCCACGGCCACGAAAGCACTGCACCCGACACAGGGGCAGGGGAGGAGGGGGCTCCTTCCAGGGCTGAGGGGTTTGGACCTTGCCCCAGCACCCACCAGGGGATGAGCAATGTGAAGTTGTGCCCTGAGGAGCGAGACAACACTCCAGCCCTGGCAAAGCATCCTAGGATCCTGCCAGAGCCTGGACCACACCAGGAAAGGCCCCATAACTACTGCACATCCAGCACATGCAAACCCCAGCATCTAAGTGCTGGCTGGCCAGAGGGTTTAGTCAAGGGAGTTTCTGCCAAACAGTCAGGGTCAAGGATCCACTGGGTTCCCTCCATAATTCAGTGCCCTTCCCTAAAGAGAGGGGGCAACAGCTGTAAGGCAACACCTTTTACATACACCCCCCTGGGGTCTGTCAGGCTGTGCCAGGACACAGGGGAAGCAGAGCACACCTTGCCTGCAGTGTGGAGGAAGGAGGCCCAGCATGGCAGCCACGTTCCACAGCAGAAAACCCCCCAAACTGCCAACCTCATGAGGTCAATGTGGTGAGAAGAATAACTCACAGCACGTGCTCTGCACAGACACTGCTAGGCACTTTCCTCACTGACAGGAGGGAAACACCTTCTGCTCAAAAGAGAAAGCAAATCAGAAATTGAAACTTCTACATCAGTTACCAGCTGCCATGGGAGAGGAGATGGTGGAGCACAAGGCACTGAGGTCAGTACTTCTCCCTGTCAAATACCTAAACGCAGCATCAGAAGTGTGTGACAGAACAGGCTCCTTCCTACACCTGCTCTCATCAGTGTACGAACACACAGGCTGCCTTCAGCTAAAATGCCAAGGAATTCATCCCTTTGTCACCCCAAATGAGAAAAAAAGCTTGAAGTACCCCAAAGATTTGTTCATCACCTTTGTTTATCATTTCTGTGAACCTCAGCTCAGCCCAACACGCACCTCTGCACAAGCAGAGACACCACCACACCTCAGCCCATCTCTCAGCGCACAGGCGGGACCAGCACCACGGTACCTGTGGGGTTGAGCAGCCTCACTGTCCCATGCAGCAGCTGGCAGCAGGCAGGACATCTCTGCCAGCACCTCAGGCAGCTCTGGGAGCTGTGCTGTGGCCCCCCAAACGCTGGAGAGCCCCATCCCACGTGTCTGCCTCCCCCCGGGCAGCACGGCCGGGTCTCTCGCTGCCCAAGGCTTGCAGAAGACACAGGTGGGACTCACGGGGAGCATCATGACAGCAGCACAAACCTGCACTTCCCACTTCCTCCCTGGGTGCCAGCCCCCCAAGCTCAGCCATGGCAGATGAACTAACTGGGGCAGAGAGCCGTCCTTCGGCCACGGGCTCCCGGCCGGGCTGCCGGGGGCAGGCAGAGCTCAGTGGTGCAGCTCGGCATTGTGCAATCCCCACATGACAAAAATCGGGATATGTCCCCTCCCACAGGCCAGCAGGCAAAACTCAAGGTGCTGCTTTCCCTCCCAGGTGGGGCTCAGGAAAGTCTCTTGAGCCACTTCCAGGGCTGGAGCCCCTCTGCTCTGGAGCCAGGCTGGGAGAGCTGGGGGTGCTCACCTGGACAAGAGAAGGCTCCAGGGACACCTCAGAGCCCCTTGCAGGGCCTAAAGGGGCTCCAGGAGAGCTGGAGAGGGACTGGGGACAAGGGATGGAGGGACAGGACACAGGGAATGGCTTCCCAGTGCCAGAGGGCAGGGCTGGATGGGATATTGGGAAGGAATTGTTCCCTGGGAGGGTGGGCAGGCCCTGGCACAGGGTGCCC
>NW_024581129.1:14873847-14928971 GCF_017639235.1 Corvus kubaryi | reverse complement strand
CAGCTGCTCTGGGCACCCTGTGCCAGGGCCTGCCCACCCTCCCAGGGAACAATTCCTTCCCAATATCCCATCTAACCCTGCCTCTGGCAGTGGGAAGCCATTCCCCCTTGTCCTGTCCCTCCATCCCTTGTCCCCAGTCCCTCTCCACCTCTCTTGTAGCCCCTCCTCTTGTATGGTTTGACACATCCCAGCTTAAATCCCTCTATCATCCCTGTTTCTGTTTTGCCCTCAGACTGGCAGAGAGCCAGCGGCTCCAAAGAGCTCCTTCAGGGGAGCAAAGCCAAGCAGGGCCTGTGCTCCTGCCCTTGGACCTGGCCCATCCTGTCCCTCCCCAGCACTTACACTTCACATCCCTGCCAGCAATGATTTCCATATGCAGAAACAAACCCCCAAGCACAACAGGTTTGATCCCACTTCCTTCATTTCCCAGCTCTGGGATGAGAGCTGCCCTGCTGCCCGTGGGCCAGCAGCCTGTCCTCACTGCTGCCCATGTCACACAACAGCACACGCACTGCCTTTCCCCCACACCCTGAGGTCACTCTCAGGTGATCTTAGCACGGATCTCACAGGTGGGAACGTTTAGCAGTGGCCACTGCTGGCTGCTGAACTGCCAGGACAGCTCAGCCCAGCACACACTTCCCAAGGGATCCTCCCTGAAAAGGCAAACCCTCGTCGCAACTTAATGTGAAAAACAAGACCAAGTATAAAGAGAATCAGGAAGAACTGTTTTTCCCACTCTGGAAAGTGGACATGATGGATGGAGATTAAACAGATGTGTTTAACCACTGCTGCAGTGAAACTGCCAGCTGTGACCGTACCTGGTTCTCGTATAGACCCCAGTGCTCGCACCTTCCCCAGTCACAGCCAGTTCACACAGCCTTACTCCCACTAAAAACCGTCCCAACAACCCCCACAGCTCCCACCACGTCCCAGGAGTGCTGTGCTGGTGCTTGTCAGGCTGTATGAAAACAGCGAAAGGCAGGGAAAGGCTGCAAGTGCCCAGCCCTGGCATCACCCATGGGTGAGGCAGGCTCTGTCCCTACAGTCTCTCCCCTATTTCTCCCTGCAATACAACAATGGAACTCGGGCACGGTGCACACCAAACGCTCACACTGGAGGGCCGGGTGTTGGCTCGGCTTCCCCAAAACCAGCAGAGCTCTTCCACCAGCCACCCCTGAGGGAAAGGCAAGGAGCGTGGCCTGACTCACCCTTTGGCAGGGTCCATCCCACCCCTCACCCCAGAGACTGTCTCAGCACCTCCTCCTGGGCTCTGGGTGGCCGAGAGTCCATGTGCCAGCACACAGCCACCCGTGCTCTGCCTCCCAGCCACTGCAAGAGACAGACATGGACACGCTGCCCAGCAGCGACCCAGACAAGCCCACACAGCCAGGAGCGGGTCAGGGAGAGCTGAGGGACACCCGAGTCCTGCACAGGAGAGCAGCCCCATGCACAGCACAGCTGAGCTTCCCACCCACACAGGGACACAAACCCCAGGGACCTCTGGTCCAGCACTGTCGCATTCAGTGGCTTCAGCTCACCCCATCTCTCAGGTCTGAGCAATAAGCTCAGTTTAAAGGAACTTAATGGCCTTAGCCTGAAGGATGGAAGGTTTAGATTGGATACCAGGAAGAAACTCTTCCCTGGGAGGGTGGGCAGGCCCTGGCACAGGGTGCCCAGAGCAGCTGTGGCTGCCCCTGGATCCCTGGCAGTGTCCAAGGCCAGGCTGGACAGTGGGGCTTGGAGTAACCTGGGGCAGGGGAAGGTGTCCCTGCCCATGGCAGGGTTGGAATGGGATGGGCTTTAAAGTCCCTTCCAACCCAAACCATTCCATGACTCTGTGATCCCAGCAGCCATGAGCCTGAGCACACCCTGTGAGGAGACAAACCCCCCTTCCTTGCTCTGATATTAAACCAGGATGTGCTGTCCTCTTTGGGGATGATTATCAATCACTGGATTGATGATAAATTGCATTAGCTAATGGATTACATTAATTTCTTATTCTGCAGTAAAAAGCAGATGTGTAAGAACTATGGGCTTTTACGTTCATATATCCTTTCTCCCCTCTACTTGGCACCAGCAGCCAAAATTTATTCCTGCTCCCTCCTGACCCCAGCAGACATGCACAGCTTGTCAAGAATGCCCGATGCATTCATTCACTGCCAAGCTGATGGTCATTTATTAATTACATGGCCTCATGCTCGTTAGCCTGGGGTGTTAAGAGAGGTGATGTGCCCTGTTTAGAAGCCAAGGCACAAGGACAAACTGCTGGGGAAAGAGAAATCTTCCCCAGGAGTGGGAACTGGTGTGGATGAGTCACACAAAAGGGGGAAAAAGCCCAGCACCACACACCCAGGCTGTCCTGGCTCTGAGCCAGCCTGCCCCTGAGCCAGCCTGCCCCTACAGAGAGCATGGGAAGGAAAGGGGCTGAATGGGCTGAGAGCATCAGCAGACACTGTTGTGGGCTGGAGGGGTTGCTGAAGGGAACAGCTGATGCACAGGGAGCCTCGGCCAGCAGGAGCCACAGCCCCTCTGGCAGCACACCCCTCTCATGGCACGGTGCAGGCTCCCCTGAGGGGATGCTCACTGGGATCATGTTAGCAAAAACCAGGGAAGTGCCAAAAGCTGTCAGGAGAGAAACCTTCAGCATCAAGTTTTCCTCCATTAGGGATAATGGAGGAAAACTCACCCACTAAAAAGAGGCCTCTCAGTGCTTTTTGTGCACAACATTGCTCCATTTCCCTCTGTTTCAGCTCAGGACACCTGTGCTTTTAGCCCCCAAAATCTGACATGCCTGTCACTCACTGCCTGTTGCACATTCGCCCTGTGACAGACAGAAAAAGGCAGCTGCCAGCTTTCAGCATCGCTGAATTTCAGACAAATCTGAGCCTGGCTTCAGTCTCCACAGTGCAACTGTGCTCCAGCATTTATATTCAAAGCAAATTTGTGTGTGGGGGGGAAACACAACAGAGAACATGATGTGCAAATCATTATTTTGCTTCACTAGAGCTGGACACTGATGCAAAAAGAATATTTGAATCACAGCTTCAGTCACACCTGTTAATCAGGGCTCCTGCTCTCACCCAGCCAGGACTGAAACTGGATTAATGCACACAACCAGTGAACTGCTTCCCTCACTCCTGGCCCAGCCGGGGCTGCCAAGGCAGGAGAAAGCATCTCCCAAAAATTATTTACCCTCAGAAAATCTTACAAACTCCAGGCCATGATGTCCCTGCCCATAGCAAGGGGGTGGATTGAGATATCTTCAAGGTCTCTTCTGCTACTCCATGACAATTGACAGGTGGAAGCCTGGAAACCCAAGTTTCAGCCAGAAGTATTTTTCTGGTTGTTAAGAGGAGACTGCAATCTCAGCCAAGCAGTTACGGATCGAATCACCATGTCTGGGAGACAGAGTGGAGAGAGAGGAGAAAGGTGTCAGGGAAACACAGCAAACGGGGTTTGCCCTTAAGCACGGGACAAATCTTCCCATTCATTACCCAATGTTAAGAAACACTTGGATAAATTAGAGATTGGAAAGTCGAGGCTGCAGAGCAACTCTCTGATTTACTCTAAACTGACCTGCAAAAGAAAACATCCCATCTGCCCCTCCTGGTCACCCTTACCACACGGCAGCACCACCAGTAACATCCCCAGTGCAGGGCAGGGGTAGGCAGCTAATTACAAAACTGCTTTCCCCTCTCACCTTCTGAGCATCTCTCAGCCAAGGGGGGCTCTTCCCTGGCTTGCCTGGAAAGCTGGAACAAAGCTGAGGCATCCTTGGGCTCCCGGAGTACAGGGGAAGCACCAAATTTTTGACAAAGAAGAAAGTCTGGAAGAAAACTTCTGCACACTCAAGTGATGCAGATTGCAGAGAATTTAAAAGGCAAGATGCAGGCACAAAGAGGGCAGCAAGTGGGATGGGAGCAACTGCCAGGGCCATGAAGGGCATCCTGAGCACAGCCAAAGGGGAGCTTGGTCATCACTTCTCTCCACAGTGACTCTGCTCTTCCACCCGTGCTGCTCCTGCAGCCAGGGAGGGAGGATTGCTGGAGGCAGAGGACAACACTAAAGGGAATTCGGGACTCTGTGATAGTCCCACACACCGACAGACACACGGGGCCTGCGATGCTGAGGAGCCAAATCATAGAATCATGGGATGTCCTGAGTTGGAAGGGACCCACAAGGATCGTAAGTCCAATTTCTGGCCTTGCAGACACCCCAACAATCCCACCCTGGGCCTGGGAACATTGCCCAAGCGCTCCTGGAGCTCTGGCAGCCTCGGGGCCGTGCCCATTCCCTGGGGAGCCTGGGCAGTGCCCAGCACCTTGTGGGGGAAGGACCTTTCCTGATATCCAGCCTGACCCTGCCTGGCCCAGCTCCAGCCATTTCCTGTCCCTGGTCACAGAGAGCTGAGATCAGAGCTGCCCCCTCACCACCCCTCGGGAGGAGCTGCAGCCCCGGTGAGCTCTGTGCTCCATCTTGGCAAAAGTTCCCTGCTGCTGTCACCACAGGACAGAGCCAAAGAGCAGCAAAGCTCTGCTACCACAAAACCTGGGTTACTCCTTCCCCTTTTCCAATGCTGCCACAGGATCTGGGAAATTGCTCTAGCAGACAAAGTCAAACTGTCCAGATGTGCATAGGACCAAAAGGATGCTCGCTGCAGGTTTGGTCCCCTGGTCTTGCAGCAGCTGCTTCCCAGAAGAGGATTTACCCCATTGATGCCTTAGGTGTTAACTTTCATATTTTTCAAATCCTGTACTGCCTGGTGTGTAACTGCAGTTTTGTGTGGCCTGTTAGCTGCTGCTCTCTCATGCTGGTTAGACATAACAAACCCTCTCTAGGTTTGCACTTCAAGGACACCTCGTTGTCCCAGGCCCCAAAATATGTAAACTAAAGCCTTTGAGAGGAGGGGCAAACTTGGGGTAATTACGTCATTAACTGAAATTATAATTGGAGAATTAACCCCGATATGCAAATGGACCAAACTTCTAAAAGTGTGAAGAACCCAGGACCCAGGGTGCATCTTGGGTGTAGCCTTTTGACTGCCCAGGGTGTACCTTTGAAGGCTCTTCACATAAATACCTACACCTTTATTCTCTTATTTTTGTCTAGCCTCTGTTTTCAGGTAGCCACTTCAAGGCATCAGCATACCCCAGGACATTAGCACTGAGGGCCAGGGATGCAAACCCACAGCCCACACAGGACCCTGTACAGGAACAGCCACACTTGTCTTCTTTCAAAAGAGGGTTTAGCTCATACAGTGCCCAGTCACTGCACTTTCAGCCAAATCTTTTGCAGTATTTGCAGAGTGAGGATCACTGGCCTGGCAACCACTTGTTTTTACATTAATGATTTTGACTTCTTTGCATAAAATGGTCCCAGCCAAGCAAAGTGCGGAAATAAACAGCTTCAGCAGGTTCCCTCAAAGAAAAGGGGAGAAAAACCCCTTTTGGCAAGAGCAAATACAGACCATTCAGGGATTCCTGGGAGCTTGGGTTGGTTTTGTTTGTCTGCTCTCGCTTTTAATTCATAGTCACTGAAAGAGTTTTGTGCCCTTAACTATTGCATGTGCCACCAGCTAAGCACTTAATGAGGAGGAAGTGAGACTTACTCAGTCCCTGCTCAGACAGGAGGAGGGAGATGCAGCCGTGCCAGCCTCTGCAGCCATCCTGATGCAGAGCAGCTGGCAGGAGCTGGCACAGGGCAGGACTCTCAGTCCCTGCCCACCCACCCCGCTCTCTAAGGAGGGAAAGCTCCACACCACACCAGGTACCGGGGAACCCTTGTACCCCACCAGAGCCAGGGGAGGAGCCCAGTGTCCCTGGGCAGGGACAGCACTGATGTCACATGCACTGCACAGCCCTGCAGCCCTCAAAGGGGCTGCCCAAGGTGCCAAATCCCCTCACTCTTTCCAAGAGCAGGCACCTGGGAAAGATAAGGATGAAAACTAAATACAGAGAAGCTGTCAGGCTTTGTGTGGAATAAGAGCAATGCCATAAACTCTTGCCACAGCCACAGCCAGCTCGGGGTGGGGATCTGGCAGAGGACTGCTGCGAGTTAAAAAGTTTCCCCCAGCTCGGGGAGGGAGCAGAGCTGCACTTGTCCACAGGAAGGGCTACAGACACACTGCTCACAGGACAGCACAACACAACATCTCCTCAATACCACAGCAGAGGGGAAGAGACCAGCCAGCCAGTGCTGCACACAGCCTTTAAACCCCTTGGGCTGGGCTTTGCTGAGATCAAAGTCACCTTGGTTTGAGAAGGCTGCTGCTCTGCTGTGGGTTAGACCCTCCAAGAGCAGAGCAGTAGCACCAGACCCACAGGACGAGCACAGGGGATGAGCCAGAATCCAAGAAGAGGAATTAACCCCACACCCCTCACAGGCAAAGGCATTTGGAGGAGCTCAGAGAGCCGATAGCTGCCAGAGACTGCCTGCCACGGCAGGGAGGACAGAGCCCGGCTCCTCTGCAGCCTCCCCTCCACGCTGCTGCCCAGCAGGAACGGGGATTGCTGCAAAGTCCATGTGAAACACTCACTCTGTTGGGATTGGCAAGCACTCAGGAAGTACTCAGGCTACTCCCTTGCCTGCCAACTCAAGGGGATGGAGAAAGCTCATTAAAGGCAAGACACAGTCCCTCTGGATGCAGAGCAAGGCAGGACGAGCCATCCCACGCACCCAGCAGCCCGTTTGGATGCGGAGCTGTCAGCCACACCCTGGCAGATGCAGGCAGGGTGGGCTGCATCACCATGTCCCCAAAATAGCAGCAGCTCTTGCATTTCATTCCCAACCAGAAGCCATGCCCTCCTCCTCCTTGCAAAGGCAGACAGCCCTTTGCCTTCAGAGCTGGCTCTGGAGGCTGCAGATCCCAGCTGGAGCTGTGAAAGGGGACCAGACCATGAAGAGCAGGGACCGTGCAACACTATAACAGTCGCAAGCTGCATGAAAGAGCTTTTGCTGCTTTTGTGCACAAACGCGAATTCTCTCTGTCCATGACCCAGCCACAGCCCTGGCCAAGCTGTCCCCAGCACCATGGCAGGACACGGCCGCCACACGTGGTCACAGCTGCTGCAAGGGGCACCGGCCACACCAGAGCTGCCACTGCCCAGGGTCTGCTTCAGTCGGGTTCCTCTGCCACAGACACAGAAGAGACATCCTAGGCACAGAGAAAACTCCAACCCCCGGGGAAAGCAAGCACTGTAACCCACATGGCTCCAAACAAGGCACCGGGAGGCCGTGTGTCCCTGGGCAGAGCCCAGCTCGCCGAGGAGCATGGCTGGGCTGCCTGCCTGATCAACACAGCCCAGCCCGACCACACCCCTGCTCACCGGCACGACGAGGAGAATCATATTCCTCGGTTTTCAGCTTGGTTTTTCATGGCATCTCTTCTTGGTGGAAGAAGAAAAGGGGCATCACGGGAGCTGTCAGTGATTCCTGTGTCAGAGCCAACACAAAGGAGCCACACACAAACCCCCACCACCGTGCCACGCTGCGGCACAGCCCTGCGGCTCCTGGGAACAGCCCGGCAGCCCAGGGCACAGCAAAGGAGCAATAGGAACGGGGCTACGTACTCATCCTGCAGCGGGACCCCCGCGGGCCCCCGCGCCAGCCCGCGGCTCAGCCGGGAAGCGCAGGCTCCGTCCAGGTCGGTCGCGCAGAGGAGGGGTGGCCCGATGGAGGGATGTGGGAGCCACCTCAGCCTCCCGTCCTCATCACCACCAGCACCCCGCAGCAACAGCTTAATTCCCTGATGCAGGGAGACAGAAGAATCGGGAAGGTCTCCCGCCACCCAAGGCAAGTGGCTGCTCACAAATACGGCCTGGCACAGCTGTGCTGCCCCGGCACTCGGAGCCCGGCTCCCTGCGACGCTCCGGCATGTCAGCAAGCAAATCCTCTTTGCCTATGGGCAAGGGAACTGTAGGGGGGAGGAAAAAAAAGCATCAAGAAACTCTTTGTCTACAAACATCCCAGCCCGGTGCACATGCAGTGTGAGCTTCCTGGCGAGGGCGGAGGGGGGGCCTGGACTCGGAGCCATCGTTTCCGCCTGCAGATCCCTCCGCTCACTTATTGTCTTCTAAAAATAAAAGTAAACACTGAAGAAGAGCTCTTTGTTTTTATTTCGGCTGTGTCAGAGAGATTTCTCTGATAGGAACAAGTTGTGGGGCCTCTTCCCAAACCTCTGGGAGCTTCCCCTGAGACCAGAGCCATGCTGAGGAAGCAGTGGGTATCCCAGGGACTGGCAGGGAAGGAAAGCTGTTCTCTTTTCCCTCCAACCTGCAGCTGCTCACGGTGGGGATCGTAAATCCCAGAATGGTTTGGGTGGGAAGGGACCTTAAACTCATCCCGTTCCACCCCTCGCCCAGGGGCAGGGACACCTCCCACTGTCCCAGGGTGTTCCAAGCCCTGTCCAACCTGGCCTTGGGCACTGCCAGGGATCCAGGGGCAGCCACAGCTGCTCTGGGCACCCTGTGCCAGGGCCTGCCCACCCTCACAGCCAAGAATTTCTTCCCAATATCCAATCTAACCCTACTCTCTGTCACTTTGAAGCCATCACCCTTGTCCTGTCACTCCATGCCCTTGTGATGGTGAGGATTACCTGCCCTGGGTTCCCACCTTTTCCCTCTGTTTCAGGTCAGAGAAGAGGCCATTGCCCAAAGTGCAGGAAACCTCAGTTTAAGCCACATCACTCCCCATAATAAAGCAGCAAAGCACAAGGAAAGCCAGGAAAGCCACTTTAAAACATAAAATACATATTTAAAAATATTGAGATATGCATGTATACCTCTTTGGTTTTGCTTCCAAATCTCTCTTCCTGACAGGCCCAGAGGCTGACGAGGCCAAGCCTGAGCCCTACACAGCCAACATCACTGATTAAACACAAGCACAAACTTCCTCACCAGGCAGCTGCCCTAATCTAAGCATCTCACAGCTTTCCCAGTTGTTTGTTCAGCTTCTTCCTTTACCATGGAGCTGCTCTACAAAACTGCAGGGTAATAAGACACACACACACAATTACCTTTTTTTGACCTGCATGAGGAGTAAATCCAGCATTAATAGCCCAGAGCCTCAGGTATCCTCTGTGATTTGATAAAATTGCTTATCTAAGCAAAACCCTGCAGGGACCAGCCTCATTACTCAGAGCAAAGCTCTTCCCCCACACCCTGATTAACAGTGTTTCTTTCATTTGCCAGCTCCAAAAAAACCCACAGATTAAAACAAAAAGATAAAAAAGGAGGAGACATTTGTTTTCTCCATTCGAGTGCTCAAACAGCTTCCAAGGAAAGCACCATGGGACTGGTCACCAGGCTGCCAAGGACACCTCGGCCCTGGGGAATGGCACATGCAGAGCAGTGGGGCTCCTGAGAGACAGCAGTCACCCATCCCAAAGGCAAGAGGCAGCTCAGAGGGGCAGGAGGAGGCACAGGTGGAGCCATGACTGCCATGCTTCCCTCCTGGAGAAACTGAGAGCCCCCAGCCCTGTGCTCTGCTGGGACAGGGCCCTGCCCTCCACCCCTTGTGGGGACGGATGCATTCAAAGATAACGGGTTTCACAGGGCCCCCAGCTCCAGCACAGCAGCTCCTAGGGGAAAGAAAAGGGAAATCAAAAGGGGAAAAAAAAAAAACAAAACCAAAGGAAAATGGCTCATGATTGCAAACATCCTCCCCAGGGCCTGATTACCCCTGAGAGTAATGAGTCGCAATAACCAGTGCTGGACCAGTAAAGCAGCCCAGCCCTGCGCAATAAAGCAGCCTGGGAATACATGCACCAAAGTCTGCTGATAAAAATGCTGTTAATTCCCAAACCATCCACTTCTTGGCTGCCAAGTTACCCACTGTGTTTGCCTGGGTGGTTTTTCTCCCAGTAGAGCACTGACAGTGATCTGAGCCTGGGTGCAGCCTCCAGGGCAGGATCCTCCTGCAGCTCAGCACAGCTGGAGGAAGGGGAGTCTTCCTTCTCCAAACACAACTCAGCCCCCCAAAAACCCAGTAGAACTCTACAGCTTCAGGTGTAACAATTTATGAGTACCAGAGTATGAAAAAACGCTCATTACACCCATCATGTGTCAGGCAGGGACTCTGGGGCTTGGGCTGCCTCCTCCAGCCCAGGCTGGCAGCATCCTCCTCCTCTCCCCGTGCCAGGGCAGCAGCCAGGCCCTGCAGCACCATCCTGCTGCTTCAGATAACGAGCTCCAGCACGGAGGGAGGACTCAGCAATGCAACCTCCCTCCAGCCTCTGCCAGCATTTTAGTGATCTAACAGCTGGGTCTAGCACAGGAGGCCTCATTCTGCTCAGCCGTCCAACCTCTGCCTCTTCCAGTGGCTCTGGGAGGCTGCACATCAGCTCTAGTGACCTGTCACTATTTCACACCATGCAAATAAAACCCAAATCAAATCCCTGAAGCAAGAAAAGAGAGAAAACAGCTTTGTTCTTATTAGTCCACCTATGAGCCAGAAAACCAAGTCACACCAATAAAATTTGTGGGCAAGAGACAGCAGAATGTTTGACTGATGAGCTTCCAGCATCCTCTGCTGCAGCAAGAGGAGTCCAGCACCCAGGCGGGGCTGAGCAGAGGGTGAGATCCAGACAGGCCACAAGCCCTGCGTGCCCAGAGACACCTGGACAGTCAGCTCTCACCTTTGCTTGGCCTTCACAGCACACCAAAATCCCAGAACCTGAGCAGCAATGCTGGGCACGGAGCCAGGGCCAAACTCAGCAGCAGCTGTGGCATGGTGGGACTGGCACAGGGACTGGACCTGGATGAGCCTGTGCTGCTGGAAGTGCTGCCATCCTGGATGGGATGTGCTGGCAGCCAGGGCCAGGCTAAGAGCTGGCAGGAGCAGAGCTGTTAACCAGGACACTTAAAGCAGACTGTAACCAAAGAAAAGCCACGTTCCTGTTAAAAACTGAGCAGCAGCAGTGTGAAAGAACAGCACTGTCCTTACAGGACGCGCCCATTACAGCTCTAAACTCTTCGGACACTCGGCTCACAGAGCTGCCAGGATAAGCTGCAATGCATTGCTGATACATTGTGCAGTTACATCTTTACAGGTGTATGGATTGATTTCCTCAATACACATCTCCTGGGAACCCAGAGAATGCTCATCAGCTCCCACCTCAATCTGACTTACAGCCCGGAGCTGAGCCAGGGACAGACGGACACATCAGGCCTTAAGCGTTCTGGTGGGAGATCCTCCAGCAGGAGCCAGGGAGAGACTCTGGCTTTCCTCTAGTCGTCTTAATTCATTTCAGTGTGCTTCCCGATGCTGGCAGTGGAGGCAAAATCAACAGTAAGAGCCTGCCAAGGCTCTCAGCACTGCCGTGGCTCCCAGCAGCTGCCTGGAGCCAGGGCCAGGCTGGGGAGCCCCCGGGGGCAGGGCTGGGTGCTGGCAGTGCTGCCACTGCAGGTCCTCCCGCCAGCCCAGCACCTCCCACAGCCTCCAGCACCTCACCCTGGGCCTTCTCTCAAGAGAAAGGGCCAACCTCCAAACCCCCAGGCACAGGCACTGCTCTGCTCTCGGGTGCACACGCTCATCTGGACTGGGAAAGCCTCACAACCACTCCATGCAACGAGGCCGTGTCCCCTTCAGCTGCTCTCCCAGCCCCCCTCTCCTCATCCAGCTCCCCGTGATGAGCCAAGAGCACAAGAACAGCCAGAGCTCCCACAGGACATCCACGACCTGTGGCAGTTATCCCCTCTGAGAGCACAGCCTATTCTCTACCCACAGGGAGGGGAGGAGTGGCTGCCTCAGGAACCACTGTACCCAAAAGCGCTCCACATCCACCCTTCACTGCCAGGACATGCTCAGCATTCCCTGGAAAATATCAAGGAAGGCAAAGCCCAGTCCTCACCCCTGCATCAAGCTCTGTGCAGGCAGTGCAATGCACCCAGGAGGGGTAATTACGAGGATGCCTGTCCCAGTTAATTATGACCTGGCCAGCTATCAGTGTTTCTGTGCAGGGACAGCTTTGTTCAAATTCAGGGAAGAAGGTAAAAGTGGCTTCCCACCTGCAGAGCCACAGCCTGCCCAGCTCATCATGGCCCCTCTGCACACACCTAAGGGAGAGCAGAGCAGGACGCCTGTCCTGAGGAAGTGGGGCACAGAGGGGTGACATGACCTGCCCAGGCAAGCAGGGTCATGCTGCCTCTGCCAGGTGCCCTGTCCACTGATCCATCAGCTCCAGCCATACAGAGGAGGGGCTGGATCAATGAAAAGCAGGACAGCTTTGCTGGGTTTGAGCCCCAGAACCCCCAGTTGTTTTTTGTCTGCCACCACAGCTCATTTCAACCTGCAAGGATCTCTCCTGGAGCACACTCACCGGCTCCTCTTCTCTTCCAAGTCACCTCCATGTGCTGCAAAGCCAAGCTGCACCAGTGCCCACACTTGGCTCCAAGGCTGGTCCCAACATGCTGCCTGAGGGTGTGCCAGGCACAGAGACCTCACTGGAGCTCAGAGGGTGGAGGAAGAGCCTCGCAAACCAGGCACAGAGAGGGCAGGGCTGGCTTCAACCTCCCCACTTCTGCCACATCTAACAGCACACCCCGCTACAAGAGGAGGTTTCAGCTTGCAGACCAAAATCCCTTCAAACCCCCTTCAAATCTAGAAGTTATCTCTAACACACATACCAGGGACAACACCACAGTTACAGGCCATTCCACAGATCTAAGAAGATCCTACTGGATTTTGCACCCCACTGAAGCATTCCTAGAGAGCTAGCAGTTAAAAGAAGTTGCAAATCTTATTTGCACCATCATTAAAGGGAGGAAAAGGAGATTAAGAGACATGATAACATCAAGTACTATCAGCCTCAAGCAGCCTCAAAATTAAATCCTGAGGTAAGAAGAGCAAAGTAATTACCTCACTGAAAAGCTTTTCTTTTACCCATGATGAGAACATTCCCACTCAGGACTGGGTGTGTCGAGGGGAAATGCTCTTTGAGGCAGTCAGTGGTACCAAGGCAGGGCAGAAGCAAGCCCACTGCAAACCTTCCACAGCCTCACGTCTTTGCATGATGCTCGAAGTTCCAGCTGCCATGTTTCTCCAAGAAAGGGAAGGGATTCATGTGTGCTTTTCTTTCTGATAGCTGCAGTTCCTGGGACCCTGCTGAACACAGGCTCCTCGGCAGCAGCCTGCCCAGAGGCCCTGGGCAAGGGTATAAAGAGTCACCAGTTACTGATGAGAGTTTTAGGCAAGTTATGTCATAAATGCAGCCAGGAATGTCTCTGTCTGGAGGGTAAATCCATCCGGTGACCTGATTGAGTCACTGCCTGCTGACTCACACACTTGGGCAGCCCGAGCTGAGTTGGAGGCAAGGAGATGTCATGGTGACAGGGACTCAGTGACTGTCCCCTAACACAGGAGCCTTACTGGTTCTCCAGGATGGCAGGAGCTTGTTTGCACCAGCAATCACCCCCCCCTCTGCTCTTCTGCACTCACTCCCACCTCCTCCTGCCACAGGCCATCCTCACACAGGAAGGGACTGCAGCTGCTCTTGTGACAGGACAGCTCCCAGCAGAAGCGAGGGAAGCTGTGCCACTGTTCAACGTGCCAAGGAGTCAAGTGGACAGGAGCAAAAGGCCCCAGGGCTGCACAAAGCAGAGAACTCAGAGCCAAAACAGCAGCCAGCCCCCAGGCACCACCCCCTGACCTGCTGCATGGCAGCCGGGGCTCCAGCTGCCACACAAGCCCCATCTCCCAGCCGCCTGCAGGGCACACGCTGGTACCTGTGCTGCCCTCCCCAGCAGAAGTCAGCCCTCTGCAGCCACGGCCCCAGCCCCAGGGAGCAGGGAAGAGGGATGCAAGGCTCGGCCAGCTCCTTCCCCCTCACAAACACAAAGACCTCTTCACAAGAGCCACGTGAAAGGGTTGGTGTCAGTGCTTGCTCTGGGAGCAACACACAGGGTCAGAGCTCTAATATTTGAGCACAGATGATGACAGGGGAGAGGGGAAGGAGCAAGAAAAGAACCATATAAATAGCAGCATTGTCCTTACTGGCTTTCACAGGGCATCTGATGTCAAATAGAACCATTCACTCAGAGCTGAAGTCTCTAATTGATTCCCATCTGACAGTTTCTTATCCAGCACTTGTTCACCGGCCAAACAAGCTGAGTAAATATGCTTTGTTCTACCATTAAAGCCAGTGACAAATCATTGGCTTGCAACAAACCTAGTGTAAACAGCATCCTTCCTCCCGGGCCAGATCTCCTCCTATTCCCCTGACGCCCTCCCACTGCTGCACTTGGATGCTCTGCCAGCCCCGGTCCTGGCATGGGGTAAAGACCTACGTGATGAGGACCAGCACACCCTTGGCTTTGGGAAGAGAAGCTGCTCTCTCAAGGGGGTTTGGGCTCCAAACCACCTTTGCAGGCCTCAAGTGAAACCTGCTGCAGCCCAGAACATTCATTTAATAACAGAGTCATCCAGTCTACAGCCTTAGAAACAAGAGTCCTTACAGGAGGCAGACCCTGATCTGAGTAGAGCCAGCTTAACCTGGCAGTGCCACAGATACATTTTATGGTCGAGCAGAGTTCAAGACAGACTGGAGAAGTTCTTGCCCTAGACACGTTTGCCCTGACCTTTGGAATGTCCCCAGCAGATTTCAGCACCCCCAAAGACCATCAGTAACTGCTAGTTTTAATTCTCCAAAGAGGCTGCTTGGGGAGAACACAGGAGCCTGGGTGCTCCATGGTCCATTCCCAGCATCCACAACTCTGGGATGAGGTATGACAGAGGATATATCCCAGGTGAGTCCTTTTGGATCCATCTATAGGCCTGCTGGCCAAGAATCTGCCCAGTGCCTTTCAATGAGCCATCTGCCTCCCCAGCCTACTGCAGCACCAGCTCCAGGCACTTGTTACCTGCTCAGGGAAGCTGCACCTCCCTTCACACTTTTTCCATTAACTACCCCCGAACTTCTAGTTTTTGTATTGAGACATGAGGTGAGCAACAGTTACACCTTCCTCTGACTAAGAGCCTTCATGATTTTGTAAGCCTGGACCAGGTCTTCATTTCCATGTTCATTCAATCAATGCACATTTCCTTTCACTCCTGTTTCCAGACTGCTGATGGAGCCCCCACACCAGTCCTGAGGTGTTACCATCACCGACTCCTCCATCCTTAACCCTCCAAAGCTGACCCTTTGCCTTCTATCACACAACTCCTTTCCAGCACCTGAAAGACCCTTCTTAGAAACACAGAGTCGTTAAGGTGGGAAAGGACCTTTCAGATCACCACATCCAACCACCAACCCAGCACCACCACTGTGTTCACCACATCTTTAAGTGCCGGAGCACCAGCAGTGAGAAACGGCTGAGCTGAATCCTGCAGGGGCACCTGGGGCCAAGGGTGCTGCTCACCCAAGAGAGCACCTTTCCAGGTGCATCCCACCACCCTGGACCCCTCAGCACACACCAGACTCCGTGGAAAAGCCATCTGGTGGCACTTGAGGGAGTGATAAACACATTGTGTACCTCCTGTGTGTCAGGCTGCTGGCTGGATCAGGCTCAGGGACTCTCAGTTCTTCCGTGCAAAGCTCCTGGCTCACTCTCCTGCTGCTATGACCAACAGCAAAGCCACCGTTTGGGCAAACCACTGCCACCCATCCCGAGAGCAGCCCAGCAAACGAAACAAACCCTGCTGCCTCAGGGCATGCCCAAGTATCGCTGCGGCTTCACCAGGAGGCTTTGCTTAAACACCCTGTGATCCCAGTGTAAGCTACATCTTTGCTTCTCGACATTTGCTAAACCCCAAAGCACCGGGCTTGGAGGAAATCCAAAGAAAGGGAAAAAAAAAACAACAAAACCTCAACATTTTTCAAACAGATGATTGCTGAGAGCTAGGGAGACCTTGTGGTTTTGTGAAGAGCCCACTCAAAGCATACATAGCTTTTCAAACCCAGATGAGAACCACTGCCAAAACAAGAGTCTCGTATCGATTTCAGCCCCAGTGAGGAGTAGGGAAAAGTGGGTGAGGGTAGAAATTTAGTCCAGATATTTGCTATAACTTAACACGTGCCTGTCGAGGGCCACATCTGAAAACATGTGAGGAAGCACAAAACTTCCACCTGAGCCCTACTCTAGGGTGTTTCCTAACTGCTGACCTTAGTGCTGGCGTTTGGAATTTTCCTAAGCAAAGCTGGAATCGCACGTCCATCACATGACTCCAGAGGAAGCAGCGCTGAGAGCCCCAGCTGAAGCCCAGGGGGAAGGGATGGCTCTAACCAAACAGGATGAACAGGACCCTTGGAGTTGCACACAGAGGATCTGTTTTCTTCCCAAATCCACTGACAAATGCTCTGGCCAGGACACCCCCAGCTGGTGCCAGACCCATACCCTCAGCACAGCCTCATAAGAGAGTGCCACAGCCACCACTCTGAAGGTGGCCATAAGGCCACCCTGCAGGAGTGACTCCCAGTCCCCTGCTCTGGAGGACCGCAGTGCTCTGTCACTTGAAAACACTGTTGTCATCATCTGGGAAACAGAGGAATAATGTAATCACATGTTTCTGATATCTCTGTTTACAAGTAGATTTCCAAGTCCTCCCAGAAAACATCTCTTGGGAATGTTTCTGTAGCATAGCTTAGCTGGAAAACCTTGGGCTCTGGCTCGGAGATTACAGCAAATCCATCTCACATGGCCCAGAGGGAACTGGGAACAAGTGACAGCTTGAGGCTCAGCTGTCAGGAGAAGGGGAGGGAAAGTGGGAATATCCTCAGATACACTTAGCTGGTCACAGACCCCTGGTTTAGCACATCCTGAGCTCATCTGTGTACACACATGGCAAGTATTCCCTGTCAAAAACCACTCAAATCTATGGCAAGACCTCCCCCCTCAACTCTGCTGCCACTGGACTCGGCCCCAGGCAATCCCTCTGATTATGCCAAGCCAAGTTACTCTCGCTTAAGCCCTTATTCCAGACCTTGCTGCAGTTGTCACTTCTGCAGAATTCCTAGCTATGTTTGAATTTTAATGTCCCAACAAAAAGGAGAGGTTGCGATCCTTTAAGTAGTGTTCCCTGCTCAGGGTTTGAAGGATACTCTTCATGTTTCCAGTACGGGTGGAGGTAAGATTTATGATGTCCCTAAACTGTCCACTTCCCTGCCTTTAAGTGCCTGGAATTTATAAAAGATGCAGCACATGACTGCACCCCAGACCACCATCCCTCACAGCTTGGGAACTTCCCATCTCCCCCCACCTGCTGGAGTAGACATGGAAACATTTCTTCTGAGCTTCCAAAAGGTGGAACAGAAAGACTACAGAGTTCACAGCAGCTGATGTATCAGTGAAGAGTGGCTGAAACCCAGCATCCTTGGGTTCCAGCTTGAGGGGCTCCAAGGAGGTTGGAAGCAGTACCCTCGCACTCGTGGTGTGCCAGCACCTCACCTTCCCCTCCAGCCAACACTGTCAAGCGTGGGCCTTTCTCCTACGCTGTCCATGACAGAGAAGAAAACTTGACTTCCAAATACCTTATACCATCCCTGCCCTTGGGAATGGGTCTCTCCTGTACCACATCACACCTCCCTCTATATGGAGAGCATGCCTAGCTCCTCAATATTCTATTCACCATTTCTGTGTACTCTCCAGCCAGGCCCAAAAGATGGTCCAGAAGGACAGAAATCCCTGCGCAAGGTCCCAAAGCACTTGGCCAGGCCGCTGGGATTTCACTGGACTCCACACAAGGCTGCAGTATCAGCCCCTGGACAAAGGGTTTATTGCCTGTGCCCACCTCCATCCCAGGCCGATCCTGGTGCCGTGCAGACTGCAACACAGTCACAGGTGTGAGGCACAGGACTGGCAGAGGTGACAGGACCCTGCAATTCCCTGGAAGATCAGCCTTGCCCCTCTGCCAAGCACTTCAAGATCTAAACCTGAAAAGCAGAGCAATAAAGGACCACACGTAACATGAAACCTCAAGTTTCACCGAGCTCTCTTCCCAGGGAACTGCAAATATTTGCAGTGTTTTATCCAATATCCCTCCGTGTTTGCCCAGTGCCCAAAGATAAATGAACAGGTCACGTACACTTAAGATATAAAGATCTCATAAGACTTAAGCACAAACACCAGTGAGGCACCGTTGCCACAGGGAAACAATCGGCATCCGTGAGCAGCCAGGGACCCAGACTGCCGGTGCCACGGCGGGCTCCCGTGCCCACCTGGTCCCTGTCCCCTTGCCAGCCCCAGGGATGGATGTTCAGATCACATACACCGCTTTGTCTGTGTCAATGCCCGCTGTCCCCACAGCCCAGCAGAAGCCACCCCAGAGGACCAAGCCAGCACGGGCACAGCCATGGCTGCAGGTGAGTGCCAGCACTTTCAGGAGGTGAGGTTGGCAGCAAACACCTCTGGAGTCTCTTCCAAAACCTCCCCAAATGCCAGATGACAGCACGTTCTCGAGCTCTTTGCACTGAACGATGACACAATGGCTTGTGACCCTCATCCTCAGTTTATGTGGCAGCAGCGTAGAGCCAGGTCTGTATCTCCACGCAGGTGGGCAATCCATCACCAACAGCAAAATCTATTCCCCCTACATGCTCCTTTTTCTGCTCTGTTTCTCCTAGAAATGCTCCTGACCAATCCTAGGAGCCCGATTTCTGAGCTTTGGCTCCCTCTCCCCTACAGCCTGCTTTCAATCATGTGTTAAAAGGGCAAGTAATGCAGAAACAAATCTGCACTAAAGGTCAGGCAGCTTCCCCCACCCTGCAAGGCTGAAGAAAAGCCCCTCTGGCTCCAGCAGAGCAGAGTCCCTGATCCAGCCCCAGCCATCTCTCCCTCCCCCACCTCAGCCCCAAAACAGTTGGGCAAGGCCAGGGCCAGATGAGTTATGGCCAGGAGCTGCGTGCCACCAGCCCATGTCATAGCCACACTGGGAGATGTCACTCCAGAACATCACCATTACAGTTCTGAACTGTTTCTCCATTTTCCTGGACATTCTGAGCCCCCAAAACTGCCCAACAGTGTCACACCAGCACCAGGACTCTGTGCTGGTCCAGCCTCACCTTGAGTCCTGGGGATGGTTTTTGGGTGCCGCAATATCAGAAGGACCTAAACAGGAAAACATCCAAAGGGACACGAGGATGCTGAAGGGTCTGGAGGGACCATACGAGGAGCAGCTCAGGGCTTCTTCAGCCCAGAGGAGACTGAGGTCAGACTTCATCAGGGTCTGCAGCTTCCTCTCAAGGGGGCAGCTCTGATCTCTGTTCTGTGACCAGGGACAGGACCCAGGGAACAGCTGGAGCTGGGCCAGGGCAGGGTCAGGCTGGAGATCAGGGAAAGGCTCTTCCCCCAGAGGCTGCTGGGCACTGCCCAGGCTCCCCAGGGAATGGGCACGGCCCCGAGGCTGCCAGAGCTCCAGGAGCGTTTGGGCAGCGCTGCCAGGGATGCCCAGGGTGGGGTTGTTGGGGTGTCTGGGCAGGGCCAGGGGCTGGGCTCGATGATCCAGGATAGAATGGTGTGCCCAGTCCCTCTAGAATGCTTTGCTGAAGAAGCAGCTGCTATGGCAGCCCCTTTCAGCATCTCTTTCCCCCTCCTGCAAGGTTTCCTCTGCTACACCAGCAGCAGCCATCACTGTCATTTCAGAGACAGCAACTGACCACAAAAATAAAGAGCAAGAGCACTGCTAGGCACTGCTGCTGACCCTTTTGCTTCTCCAAATCCCTCTGGTGGGTTGAGAAAATAAGCTCACCCTTAAAGCCTGCCCTTCCCCCCAGTAAATTTGTTCTTCCCAGACAGAAACCCCTTAATCCCAGGTAACACAGCTGCCAGATGGAGGCAGAAAACAGGAATGCTGGATGGTGACTACGGTGAAGCCCCTGCCAGTCCCTGCACTGTGAGATAAGGAGCTGGGAACAGCACAACCAACCCTTCCCAGCAGAGCAGGGGACTGCTGGGAGCGGGGCCATCGGCATCAATCCGGAAGGGCAGGCTTGGATCTGGATTCAGAGACACCCGTGGGTCCCCACATCTTGGGAGCACACAGGGAAAGGAAGCTTGGCTGTTTTCTCCCCCCTTCTCAGAAGATTTGGCTTCAGCCTCACAAGGTCAATGCTCTGGCAGGGACTGGGAACCTTCCAAGATGATGTCTGCTATTTTAGTTTTAAAACATTGCAGAACTGGCTCAAACAATAAGTCCAGTTGTTTTCTGGGTACTCAGCCCCCCAAGCTGGGTACAAGCAGCAGAATGAAGACCCCATAAACTCCAAAAGAGGAAAGAGTCAGCAAAATGCTGCAGCACCCAGACACAACTTTCTGAGGCCAGATGGGATCCACCCAAGGGTGCCAAGGGACATGATGGAAGAACTCACTGAGCCACTTTCCATCAATTACCAGCAGTCCTGGCTCACCCAACTGCCTGGAGGTGCCAGTGTGATGCCCAGCCACAAGAAGGGTTGGAAGGAGATTCTGGGGAACTGCAGGACTGCCAGTCTGACCTCGGTGCAGGGGAAAGTTATGGAGCAGATCGTCTTGGGGCAACCACATGGCACATTCAGGACAACCGAGGAATCAGGCCCAGCCAGCACAGGCTCATGAAAGGCAGGGCCTGCTTGACCAGCCTGACTTCCTTCTGTGACAGGGTGATCCCTTCAGCTGATGGGAGAAAAAGGCTGTGGATGTGTCTACCTGGACTTCAGTAAAGCCTTTGTTACCCACAGCGTTCTCCTGGGGAAAGTGGCTGTTCTTGGCTTGGACAGGGGCACCATTTGCTGGGTGAAAAGTGGGCTGGGTGGCCAACCCCAGAGAGGGGTGGGGGACGAAGCTCCATCCACCTGGCAGCCACTAGTGGTGGTCCCCAGTGCTCAGTGTTGGGGCCAGGAGAGGATCAAGGGCACCCTCAGATTGCAGGTGACACCAAGCTGGGCAGGGTATTGATCTGCTGGAGGGCAGGAAGACTCTGCAGAGGGATCTGGACCAGCTGCATCCATGGGCCAACCCCCCTGTAAGAAGATCCAACAAGGCTCAGTTCCTGGTCCTGCACTTGGGTCACAACAACCCCATGGAATGCTCCAAGACTGGGACACAGTGGCTGGAATGTGCCCAGTGGGAAAGGCCCTGGGGGTGCTGGTCAGATGGTGCAGCTGGATGAGATGGGTGTGCCCAAGTGGGCAAGAAGGACAGTGGTACCTGGCTTGCGCCAGCACCAGGGTGGCCAGAGAGCCAGGGCAGTGACCATTCCCCTGCACTGGGCACTGCTGAGGCACCTCACATCTTGGGGTCATGCACAACCTGCCTGTGTTCCCTGGGTGTTGCAGTGGGGAGCGTTACACGAGAAAAGACTGCCCAGGAAAGATGAAGCTCTGTTCAAGCACACAACCACAAACCCAAATTACCACCTCCAAAGGCAAGCCCAAAGCCACAAGATGAGTTTTGTCCCCAGATCTCCCTCCAGGATAAAGTAACACAATGTCTTGCACTAAACCTGTGGATCCTGCTGCATTCCCCCTTGGAGTGGCAGCAGCAGGGCCCCCTCAGTGCACACCACACACAGAGACCAGACCAGCTTCACCATCCTTGCGGCTGGCTCAGGGTGTATATGCACATTTTTATCATATTATGTATGTTTATCAATTCGTTCATTACAATGGGAGAAGAGCTGGAAAGCTATATTAAGCTGCAGAAGCAAGAGTGTTAAAAAAAGATCAAAGGTCCGTCATTTAAAATTAATTAATTCAAGCTTGAACTATTAACATAAATTAAAAATTCAAACCACACACAAGAATATACTTCTTTCCAAGTCATTTTCAAGAACCTCTTGTGCTGCAAGATAAGGTAATGGCACATTCCATTAATTTGCAGGATGCACAGTGGAGGTTAACCTCCACTTAATTAGAACTAATTGTAATTTTGCAGGAATAGGGCAAGCACACATTGTAAGAGATCCTCTTGACATTACACCTCACAGTGAGGGTACAGAGCTGTTTATGCCACCTCTCCCCCTCTCTCCATACACGCATCACCCCTCTGCAGCCCCCTGTGCAGACTCAGCTGGAAGAGCAGAGGCATTTCACAAGGGACCACAGCCACCAAGGCAATAGAAAGAGGAAAGCGTAGGATTTCACTTCCACAGCATCCCTGCTGTGAGCAAAGGAAAGGCACAGGGACACTTAACAAACACCAGAGCCACCAGAGGAAGGGTTGCAGAGAGCTGAAGGACCATCTGACATCAAGCAACATGCAAAGACCACACAAAGTCTCGGAGGAAAACCAGCGCTGAACGCCGCTGGAGTTGTGCCACACGTTGCAAGGTGTGACAGCTCGAGAGGAGCCAGTGTGGGAAGGCCCAGCCTTGGACAGCCCTTCCAAGCAGCCTGTGGAGCAGGGTGAAATCCCACTGCCCACCTCCCTCCCCCCGACAAGGCCTGGGGCCAAACCTGCAGCTGCCGGCGCTCCCGCGGCTCCAGGGGTGGCCAGGTCCGGTCACAGCGTGAGCCCTCGGCAGTTCCACGCACGGCCCCTCCGCTCTGCCCTTCCGAGCTCACTGCTCCCTGCGCACAAGGTAAATCCCCTCCCCACGAGCTTCATGCTGAGTCCTCACCCACCAAACTGGCCCTGGCCAGGAGCCAGCACCTGACTTGGACCCTGGGAAGGCTCCTGGCACCATCGTGCGCCGCCAGCTTCACCACCAACCCTGCTCAGGCCTTCCCCCACCAGCTCTGCCTCTTCCCCAGCCTGGCCCAGCTTCCAGAACAGCTCCATGCACACTTCTGGTCTAACCTATGCACAAAAACCACACTACGGGATGGCCTCCAGCTCCATTAACCCAAATTCATGCAAACCGTAATTCAACGTGAGTTAAAGACATCCACCCTAAAATTTTTTTAATTTGCCTAAATCATCTTAAAGACTCCAATTCCTGTTCTGCCCAAAGCTTCTCTGCTAGTGGAAGGAATTGCTGCAGGGTCACAGGGGCTGCACTTCTTCCACCTGGGCCAATGCCACCCCTGAAGCCCCCAGGAGCCGTGGGGACACCCACACCTGCCTTCCCCAGGGCTAACACCAGCCCTGCTGCACCCACCTGAGACCGTGCCCGAAGCGCCAGCACAGCCTGTGTTCACAGGACACAGCTGAGGTTTTGCTCGCACCAGTGGAGAGAGGCGAAGGACCAGATCCTGGAAACCAGAGATCCCTCTCTGTGACAGCTGAACCTGCCCACAGAAGGCGTTGGAATGAGATGACCTTTAAGGTCCTTTCCAACCCAAACCAGTCTGTGGTTCTCTGAAGCACTGACCTCCCCATGTGTGGCACAGCCCAGGCACTGCCCAGCAGCTGCCAGCCCCGGGACTGTGCCCTGCACACACCACATGTGCCCCTTTGCTTCTTGCTACCTTTAACCTGAACTCCTCATCCCCCAGCACCGCTAACGACACCTCCTGCCACCACCAAGCCAAGTAAAGCGGTGACTTCATCGCAGTTTCCTTCACCTAAATTGTCTCAGGAGACCCCGCTGCTGCTTTCCAGCGGGCGCAGCATCCTCCCCACGCAGCTGCACGCCCCCGCTTCCTTCCTCCGCATGGACCTCTGCCTTGCATCCACCCCTTGGGCCCGGGCTTTAACCTCAGCTTGCCTGTGTGCTCCAGGACAACCCAAAGCACTCAGTGACTGGGACCCCTCCCTGGGGTCCTCCTCTCCAGTGCTTCCACACACAGGAAGAAGTTTCCAGAAGCTCCTCAGGGTCAATGGGGCTGATCAAGCACAGAGCTGAGCTCCTGGGGAGAATGGGCAGGGCAGGATCCCTCACCAGCTCAGTATCAAACCCAAGAACAGGCAGCAGTAGCATCACCACTCTCTGCCCTGACCTCAGAAACTTCCCTGAACTATTTGCACCCAAATCCCTTTGTCCATGCCCCAAAAAACGTGGGAGGCATCAGCATGCCGAGGTGGCAAAGCACAATCAGCCAGGGAAGGAAAATGCCCACAGTGTCAGCAAAAACCTGGAAATATTTTGGAAAGAGATGCTCTGAATCCTTTCATTCTGTTTTTCTATGAGGTGCAGAAAAAAAAGTGTTTGAAATCATTTTATTTAAAGCTTTCTGGAGGACCACCTTGCTAGCCAGCTCCACTAGACAGACTCTCCCCAGCACCATCCCCAGCAAGCTGATGACATTCCTGAGGCTTCCTCTGGCCGTGGCCAAGGCCCAGCAAGTACAATTAAAGCCAATCTAGTTTAGAAACAATAGCTCATTGCTTTCAGACTCATCTGGTCGCTTTCACCACGCCTGTGTTGCCAGCCCTAAGCTAATCCATCAATGAAAGCATCTCCATTGATTTTGAGGAACTTTGGCTCAGCACACGAATTATAACATCCACCTGCCCCCTCGCAGGCCAGCACTGCAGGCCAAAACGGTTCTTCAGACCATGCTTGTGTCCTCAAAACACTCCCCATGTTTCAGCCAGGCTGCTCTCTTTCACAGAGCCATGGAATGGTGGGAAGGGACCTTTAGGATGATCCCATTCCACCCCCTGCCACAGGCAGGGACACCTTCCATTAGCCCAGGCTGCTCCCAGCCCCACTGTCCAGCCTGGCCTTGGACACTGCCAGGGATCCAGGGGCAGCCCCAGGTGCTCTGGGCACCCTGTGCCAGGGCCTGCCCACCCTCCCGGGGAACAATTCCTTCCCAATATCCCATCCAGCCCTGCCCTCTGGCACTGGGAAGCCATTCCCTGTGACCTGTCCCTTCAGACCCTTGTCCAAAGTCCCTGCCCAGCTCTCCTGAAGCCCCTTTAGTCACTGGAAGGGGCCCTGAGGTCTCCCTGGAGCCGTCTGTTCTCCAGACGGAACATCCCCAGCTCTATCAGCACTTGGGATGCTCCTTAAGAGTGGAAGGGGCACACTTTTGATCAAGCCAATACAGACCACAGCACCATACATGGTGTTTGTTACTTCATATTTTCTGAATTTTTAGGTTTTATAAGTTTGAGCAGCTCTATTTCCCCCTTAATTGGTGCAATTGTTTTTAACCCTGCTCCTGGAGCCACGTTGCCATGGCTACCCCGCACAAGCCTGGGCGAGCGAGGTGTATTTTTAGAATTGCCAAAATACACGTCTCTAACAGAGCTCTTCTGGACAGAGCTCTCCTTGTTCCATGACACAGGAATTAAGGGCATTCAATGGAATTAAAATGTGGGAAATTCAAAACAGATTAAGGGAGAGGCTCATGGTGCAGCCTGTGCATGGCTCGAGCCCCCGTGCACAGGACGGTGCCTGGAGGCAAGGCTGGGGCACAGCTGAGGCTGCGGCCTCCCCCAGGCCACCGGCCACGGTGGGACAGCTGAGTGACCAAGTGCTCCCATGGATGGGCATGGGCTCTGTGGGACAGCAAGGAGGAGTTGCTTAGAGCCCATTAGGCTGTGCCTTAGGAGAGCTGATGAGCCTTAGGAGAGCTCAAGGCTGGGGGACAGACAAACACAGGTGACACTGTGGTGGCTGTCAATGGATCTCCTGCTCAGGGCAAAGCAGCTGGGACGTTCTGGGAAATGGTAGAGGTCTCGTGTTCGCAGATCCTGATCCTCACGGGATTCCAACAACCCAAATATGCGCTGGAAGAACACCACAGCGGGACTCAAGCAAGTCAGGTGGTTTCTGGGGAGCACTGGTGACAGCTCCCTAACACAGGGGAGAGGGTGACAGTGGGAAGAGACACTCTGCTGGGCCTCACATATGAGGAAGAAGAGCTGGTCAGGGATGTGAAGGCCTAGAGCAGTCTTGGCTACAGTGCCCATGAGGTGGGGGGCACTGATGGAGCAGCAGACCCAGCAAGGCCCCTGTGTACTCCTGACAAGTGACACTTCACTGATCATGGCCAGGCAGACAGGCAAACCCTAAGGTGCAGAGATACAGCCCTCAGACTGCCCCAGCTCCAACACTCCTGGCACACCTCCAAGAGAGTCACTGCCCAGCAGCAGTTCCCCCACCTTCAGGGGAGAAAACACATCTGAGCTGAGCCAGAAGGAAAACGAGGAAGGAAATGGAAAGTATAGCAAGGATTAACACCATTTTAGCTGAAGTCAGCAAGTGGATTAAGGGGAGGGAAAGCTGGGGGCTCCAGCATGAACTCATCCTTTTACAGGAAAGAACCACTTAGAAGGAAACAGCTGAGCTGTGGCACTGTGAGCCTGACCCAGGTTCCTGCAAGGAGCCATCAAGGACAAGGGAGAGCACAACTAAAAGGAGGCCACAGTGCCAGCAAGAGCCATTCCCTGCTGCAGCTCTGCAATCCCTGCACTGCACTCCCAGGCAGATGCTGGAGAGGAACCAAAAAGTCTCTCACCTCCAGCATGGGTGGGATGGTTGAGCTCAGCCTGAGTTTTGATCAGAAGCTGCACTCTGACTCAGTTTACAGGTACAGGTACCGAGGGCACAGTAGGCCCTGTGGTCTCGCAGCCCACCCTGACTGCCCTGAGCGAGGCACAGGAGCAGGTGCCCATCACCACAGCTCTTCTCTGGCTGGGCAGCAGCTGCCAGTGCAAAAGGCACATGCACAGCCAACACACCGGTAAGGGAAAGCATGGCTTGCTGACAATCATTCCTCCTGAGCCAGGGCACCACCACGGCAGTGGCTCTCAGCACCCTGTCCATCCATCCTGGTGGCCACAGGCTGCCTTTTCAGGAACACACCAATGACATCCGGAAAAAAAACCAAACCAAAACAAAAAATAAAGAGAAGATTCTAGAGGTGCAAATACCCAGGAGTCGATCTTCTGGTTTAGAGAGCAGCTGTGTTTGAGAGCTCCTGGGGTCTTGAAAATTTGCATAGACTAGAGAAAGGAATAGTTCAGAGAGACATTTACATGCAGTAAGTCAAATAGGATCATAAACGTGAAGACAACAGCAGAGTTCAAGGATGTTCCTGCTGCTAATGCCTCTCTGAATCCCCCTCTGGACACTCTTTCCAGAGGAGCCGTGCTATGGACCATGACCATTCCTGGCTGAAGCTGGGCTCTGCCAGCATCACTCCAGGGGCACTGTGCAGCTGGAAAGATGCCCTCCCAAAATTCATCTGCACAATTCATTTCAGAGTCAGAGCAGTCTGCCAGCAGCTCTAGTCATGCTGTCCCCTCCCTTTCACAAGGACATGAGTAATTATTGAGCACTCTAGCTACTAAAACTGATTAGAGCAAAACAAACTAATTTTGTTCCAAGGCAATGATCTGACCTCGTTAACAATGGTAGTCATGCGCTAACAATATTTTTCTCTTACACAGTGATGTCTTTCATTAGAGCTCAAGCTGTTTTGTAAAGGAGCTTAGTACATTCCTATAAACTCATTTGCATAGGAGGAAACCCAAGCCAACACCCGCATTTCCAGAGGCTGTTCCCTGGGAAGCAATCTGGATTGAGAGCGTGGAGAAACATCTCCCTGCAGCCAGGAACAATAACCCGAGGTGCAGGGCCGCTGCGCAGGGAGCCTTCCCTTCCCTTCCCCTTCAAAGCAGGCACCAGGACAAGCTCCTACATCCCAGCCGTGGCAGATCCCTGCCAGACCTGCACAGCAGGTTTGCTCCTCCTCCATCACAAACCTACATCTCATCCCTGTTTTGTGAATGAAGAGAACCACTCTGGGCGTTCAGACTCACTGTGAGGGCCCACAGAGATTTGACACATTTCACCACCGCAGTTATTAACCTCAGGAAACACCCTGTGGAGCTGACCAGCAGCTCCCTAAAGCTCTCACACCTCCCCTCTTACCAGGCATTAGCCACTGAACAGAGCTACCAGCTGCCCTTGAGTCAGTCTGAGCTCCTACATGAGCCGCCAGCACACCGGCAAGGATCCTTCCCAATTAATTCCATGGAGAGTCACCTTTTCAAATTATGTTTTCCCCTTTGTCCTTTGTGTACTTACAGACACCCCAGCAACCTCCAGCATGTACCAGCTTCAGAGCCAGCTGCCCCAGGAACGGCATCTCTCCTCATGCCCAAGAAAGAGAAGCTCAGATCTGTCAGGTTTCAGGGACAAAGCAGAGGGAAGACCCCCTGACTGACCCCCTAAGGGTTGGGACAAGGATCCTGCTGCTTGGGAGAGCAGCTGGGATCCCAGAAGGCGGCAGGAGGCAGACTGGGAAGCCGGCTGTGGACAGGGACGGCTTAAACACTTCTCACTCAGAATCACCTGCAGTCAGGTTCTGATTTAACCCACCCACTGTCATCGAGTCACCTGCTCACGGGGCTGTGCTTCAGCACCTCAGGCCCCATCACTACACAGCTCCCACTCCAAGGCCAAGCCGAGATACCCCCTACACTTGGAACAGCAGGGACAAAAAGAACTCGAGATAGTGCTGCCACATAACAGCCCCATCCCCCAGCCTGCCTTTCCCCCTGCCCTGTAGCCAAAAGCCTCCGAGCACTTGCTAATCACTGATTAACAAGATCCTACAGCTCTGCTCTTGAGGAGGGCTGGGAAATCACTTATCCCCATCTCAGAGAGAAGGAAAAACCCGCACAAAAGGAGGAGATGATGCTGTTTGAGGTTTGTCTGGAGTTCAGCAGCTGAACCCACCTGGTCTTGCAGGGCTGCGCTAGGAGTGCTGCCTGCACCTGCTGTGAGGTGATGGGGGTTTGTGGCCATGTGCCTTACAGTTCCCAGCCAATGCTCGCACACAGGTTAAATGCATTTAAAGAAAGAGTTAGTCCAGTTTCCCCTCTGCACTGTTAGAAAGGGATGTTTGTGCACCAAAATAGCAAAGAGGTCTGATCTAAGAAGCTTGAGCACAGCCAGAGGGCAACCGCCCTCTTCCCATTGAACCAGCACAGCACTGTACAGCAGGGGGGAGCTGCGAGTGAAAGCAGAACTCACATCCCAGGGTCTTTTGGGCTCTCTTATCCAGGTCACACATTCTTAGCACTCGATGAAATATTAAAAGCAAGACAGGCAGCTTCCCTGCCCAGCTCTTGCCACTTCAGGCTCACACGTGTGGGCAGCTCTCACAGTGTCACTCGCGATGCTCTGAGGGGCAAAGTCACCCTCTGCCAGCCAAGTCTGCTGCAGACACGGACACAGAGCACCTTGAAGTGATGTCCCCAGGCACCTCCTTGTGAACAAACACAGACCAAAACTGGGTGTTAGACTGGTTACACATCCCCAGAACCCCAGGGCTGGGTACTGGCACCACAGTGACTTGCAGGCACACAGAGAACATTCTGAATGCTCTGTAACCCACAGCAGCTGTGGGAAAAACATGGACAAGTCCTTAGGACAGGCAAGTTTCTGCTTCTCTTTCGGAAAAAGGCTTATAAATGCTAACCCCAAAGCACCCAGAACAGGAACAGCACAGCACTACATCCCCAGAAGACTAAAAGAACAGCAAGGGGAGAGATGACAGCTCAGAGGCAGCTGCCGTGATGCACACAGAGCAATATTGGAGCTGCCAGAACTCTGCTCAGCACAGCAGGATCAGACCCCAATTGCCACCGCCAGTGGAACAGCATCGGAGGAGCCCTGCAGACCAAGGTGCTCAGGACCAAGCAGTCCTCAGCCTCCCTCATTTTAGCATTTCTTTTTTCCCCCCTCAAGTTCCTTTTCAGTCACTGAAATCCCTGTATAAGTCTGGAAGCCCTTGTGCCTTGGTGTCTCTCCAGGAGCTTCACAGTCATCAAAAGAAAACAATTCTACTGAATTCTCCCTGTTCCCCTTTTCAACTCCCTGTGATGGAGACGCCAAATCTCTGAGGCAGAGGAGCTCAGCCCAGGACCCGAGCCTTGTTTCACACTAAATTTGGTCTGCCAGACATCCAAAAAAAGATCACATCAGTCATTCTGCTTCAGAGCTGGTTTCTCAGCATGGAAAATTACATTTCCTACATGTAGCTAATGCATGAAAAGCTTTGAAAGGTCAAAAAATGAAGCCATCAATTTATCCTTCCTATTAAAGCTGCTGAAAGCCCGGGCTCCCCAGTGCAAACACTCCACCTAGAGCCAGCTGTGCCAGCCCTGCTTGTCCAGGGCCGCCAGCCCCAGCGGGTGACTCGGCATTGCCACTGCAGCCCGATGGGGCCATGCCCACAGCTGGTGCCACCAAACATCAGCCACCGCTCTGAAGGGGACCCAAGCAGACTTTTGGTGGGACAACCTCCCCTGCTTGTGCAGGGGGTCTTGGCAGAGAGGACCCTCACTCCCAAAAAAAAGGGACCTGTGCTCTTGCACTGCCTTTCCTTTGGCACCATCCTGGAGAGAGGTCACCCATGAGCTGATCCCAGCCAGCAACATCCTTAGGGACAGCACTGGCTGAGCAAAGCATGGGTGCAGTTGCAAAGCGTGAAAGCACTTGGATAGCACCAGAGCTCCCAGACACACTGCCAACTCTTCCTTCTGGAAGGGAGAGGAGGAGCAAGGAAGCCTGAGGGCCCGAGCCACACAGGATCCTCTCCCACCCAGCAGCTGAAGGGCAGCAGAGACCATAGTAACTGGTTCCACCTGAGCAACAGCATCCAGCCCACCCTGCAACTCTGCCCAGGACGATTCAGTGCCACTGAAATGGCACTGCTGTTCCCCTGCTCTGTGTCCATCCTCCAGCTCTGTGGTTGTTCCTCAGACCTTTTTGCATCCCCCAAAAAAGCCAAGCAGTGCCAACCAAGGCAGGATTTGGTGTCCGTGCTCTCACTCTGGCCCAATGAGACACGGGTTAGGTGTTTCACAGGTGAGTGAGAGACTCCTGCAGCATTTGCTGTGCAGACAGGCACGGAATACAGGAAAGCAGCAACAGGATCACAGGGCTGCCCAGGGCCAGCAGCCACAGGGGTTGGTACTTGTCCCTTCCCACCTTAGGGCTGCAGCAAACAGGCTGTGGCATTCCACAGAGCCTCAGCAGGACCCAGCATCCCTCACCTGCCACAGCTCACCACAAAGGTGTCATTAACATCTCAGCTTTAGAGCTGGGAAACACTTGAAGCAAGCTGGAAAGGAAGTGCAAGACCAGCCTGGAGAGGGTGCAGGCTTCAAGGAGCAGAAACTCCACCCGAGCACAGCTCTGGCCCACGCTGCCATCCCGGTGCTGGGGAAGCTGCCAACACACATTTCTCCTTTTGGGACAGAAATAGCCCCATAGGGAGCGGCTGCCCCAGCACTGCTGCACCTGAGAGCAGGCAGGCCCTGCCAGCAGTGCCCTGAGGGTGTCCCGAGGTCCTCACCAGCTCCTGCTGCCAGGAGCCAGGACAGACAGGGCTCTTGGTTACACTTTGGCTCAGCTCCCTGCCACGAGTGACATCCCCTGCAGCTCTGCCTCCAGACACTGCCTGGGACTCCCCAGCCACTCTGCTGCTGGCTCCAGACAGCCCCGCACTGCTCCTGTGCCATTCCCAGTGCCAGCAATGCTGCACATGGATGGCAGGGACAGGAGCCACTGCAGCTGAGCTCTGTGCAAATGGGGATAATTTGCCTTCTTAAAAAATTAAAACCTTAGAGCTAACAAGAGGAGTGTTTGCTCTTAAGTTATGACTTGCTGGAGGTAAAGGGCTAAGAATTGCCATTCCCATTGCTATCATGACTGCCATGCAGGGGAGAACATCTGACCCCTCTCTGACCAGTGTTCTAATCATCCTGGAGGAATACACAGGATGTTGTCACCGAGTTCTCTCCCAGATGAACACCCCAAGTTCCCCATGAACATCACAGCAGGTGTCACTGGAGAAAGTTGTGACAGCTCCTGGCACTGCACAAGGATGGAGATGCCTCCTCCCCGTGAGGCTGTTCTCCAGGAAGAGACACCAAGGTGACATTGCTTTCTCTGCAGGGCTCTGGCTCTCTAGGGGACAACCTCACCAAGAGCATTTGCCTTCCCTACACTGGAAAAGGCCATCCGAGACTGACACAGCTCCAGGGTGCAAACAGGAATGGACTGCAAGTTCCCTGGGGCTGGGAATCATTTAAACAATTGTCAGCATAAAAACAGATGTGGATTTTTACTTAGCAGAAGGGGAGCAGGAAGGTCCCTATTCGTCTAACTAATTCATCCAACTATTATGAGAAATATCAACTTTTCATAACTTTAGATGAGACAAGTCCCTTTAAAAAAAGATTTCTCAATGAAGCCCAGCTTTGCTGAGGTGAAAGCTGCAAAAGTCAACTTTCAGGTACCCAGGGACAGGCTGGGATAGGAAATTTCCTACCTATATTTTAGGGAAGAAAAACAGTTATTCAGCAAGTTCTGGACTTCTTAAAATGCAGGACAACTTCCAGGGACCACAGGGGAGTTCTCAGTGCCACAATAAAATTAATTCAGGGAAATAAAGCAGAACAGCCACACCCCAGAGCATGATACCATTGGAGAAAGCCCAGGCTTAAGAAGTACAAAGCAAATTTCCCTGTGTTTAATTATTTTTGAGGTTACTGTTTTACAGGTTAAATATTTATGATAAAGAAGGAAGACAAGTCACCCCCTCCTTATTTCACTGCTGGAATTACCAGCTGAGAGTAAAAACAGCGCCCATAGGGGGAAGATAACAGGGAGAAGCGAGTTCTTGAGCACAACACTGCACCATCCCCTTTTGGAGGGGAATACACAGGAAAGCTGAGCATGAGATAAACACGAACTGGTCCTTCACTTGCACATGTTCCAGTGATGTAAACATACATCCAGCCAACCCAAGAACCAGCTCCAACTTGCTCATCCCCACGTTAAAGCATCTTGCTGACTCCAGGCCTCAGGAATCAATGCCCAGCACTCACCTCCTCCGTATTTATTTCTATGAAACACACACAACTTGTTGCTCATACTCCAGAATAAACTGTTCAAGGAGCACATCTGCACATACTGTATTCTCAGGGGAGCAATTTCTGCTGGTGTAGCTGGCTGAACTTCAATGCCACCTGCACGAGAAATTCCCCTGTTCCCCCATTCTCAGACAAACCTGAAGAAATCCAGCTTTCACCAACAGAGGAAAAAAATCGAAGCTGCTCCACACGGTGTCAATCCATGGCTGCAGGAGCCAGGACACCAGCCAGCAGGCTGGGAAGCAAACAGCCCGCTGCCGGCATCGCCGCTTCCCTGGAGGTCACATATTCTACGGAAATCTCGAAACTAAAGGAGAAAAGCCCTAGTGATGGAATGAACCTGCCAGATGAGGAAGCCTCTGAGGCGCACATAGCATGGACCGGGATTACTGCGGGACCCGCTGTTCAAAAGAGCAAATCTCCTCCGAAAGCAAGGCAGCAACATAGACAACGAAGTCCTTAAAACTGGAAACCTGCTAAGGAAAAAAGGCGCTGGCGGCAGAGCAGCGCCCGGCCCCCGCCGCGCTCCAGGGCAGCACCGCCAAGCAGGCTCTATTCACGCGAAAGGACTGAAATCGAACAGCAAAACAGCATTGCAAGAGCATGAAGTAATCCCACCCCTGCAGTTCGTGTTTTCCTACCCAATTAGCTACTCCAAGTGTAAGAGGGAAAAGGAAAAGGAAAAAGAAAATTAAAACGTGCTGCAAAGCCAGGAGATGTTTTGCAACTCCCGGGCTCCCGCAGCAGCGCCCTGCACTCCCGACAGCCACGGGCGAGGCAGGGGGACCTACGAGGAAGGGAGGAGAGGAGGGGGGAAAGGGAAGAGAAGAGGGAAGAAGGGGGAGAAGCCCGCTCACTTGCTCCGCCGTCCCTCGGGCCCGTCCCGCAGCGCGGCCGGACCACACGCCCGAGATGCGGCCCCGCTACCGCCGGCAGGGAGGGCAACGGGCTCCGGCCGGGGCCCGGGGGAGGAAGCGGGCGGTGGGGGCGGCCCCGGAGCCACCCCCGCCCGCCGCACAGCCCAGCCCAGCCCGCCCCGCCCCGGGATGCTCGGCGGCTGCGGGGGACGGGATGGAGCCGCCCGAGCCGGGAGCGCGCAGCCCCGGGGCCGGTGCGTGTCCCCGGGCTGGCCGGGGCGTGCTGCCCGACGGGGGACAGCGGCGCTTACCGTGGCTCAGCCGGGACGGGAACTCGTTGCTCCGTTGCAGTTCGTTCCCGAGTTTAACAAAACCGGTTCGAAATCGTTGTTTAAAGCGCTGGGAACGAGCAGGAAGCAGCAAAGCCCCCCGAGGCTGCTGAAGGGCAAGGGAAGTGCTCGGAGCTGCTCCGAACTCCCGGTGGTGCGGGGGCAGCCCCTCCGCACCCCGCCCGCGCTTCCCGCTGGAAATCGTCCTGTGGCTTTTCTTAGTTCTCAAGTGGGTCTAACCTCAGAATCTGGAGACATCTGCTAGAGCAGGATGCCTGGAGAAAGCGAAATCCCAGGCTAGATGTTAATTTTAAATCGTGCAAACCCCCAGTGCTCGTGAACAGACAGAAGCAGGATGCTGTGGGCTGCAGGCAGGACACACACTGCTCCACCAGCTCACGTGTGAGGTCCCCTTGCCTCAAAGCAGGAGGCCAGACCCGTGCTTCTGATGGCTTGGGGATTCCTGCTACCCTGAGAAACCAGAGAATCAAGGAGTCACACTGCTTTGCCACCACTACAAACTCCTCTTATAGGGCTGCTGCTCCTCCCTGGGCTCCCTCCATCCCTGCTGATCATTTCATTTCCCCTCCACCGTTTGTCCTGCTTTCCACTGGTGATGCGGCTGAAGCGGATAATGCTTCCCAGCTGGAGCCCATGGCCCCCAGCCCTCTGGACCCCTCTGCCAGCTGCCTGGGGACACCTGCAACCCCCAGCCCCTGCAGCCCCAACCCGCCTTCAAACACAACTCTCTTGCAGCCCCAACCCACCTGCAGCCCCCAGCGCCGACAGCCCCAGCCCAGCCTGCGACACCAATCACGTGCACTGAGGCACAGGAGTGCAGACAGCTCTGGTGGGTTTAGGAAAGTGCTTTTGTGCACCCGTGTGCACTGGGGCTGCACATCTCTATGTGCCAGTGTCGTGGGGATCAGCTCCATCACCTGCTCCGGTGACAGACCCCTGCCACCACCACTTGCCTGCTGCTCAGTGCTGCAGTGCAGAACAGCAGCGAGCTGCAGGTTGCTCTCTGCTCCTGCTGCGTTGCCCAGACCTGTGCACAGAGATGCAGATTGAAGCAGGGTCAGGGCCTCTCTGTGCAGACTCATCAGCCAGCCCAAAAATTGGCTTTGTCCATTCCATTCACTGGGGCTAGATAGGATTTTCTCAGGGATGTCCAGCTGCATGGACAGTGCAGGGTGGGCTGGAAACCATGAGAGGTTATGGACACAGTGTCCCCCTGGACCAAACAAATGGTGTTAAGTCCAGAACACACTGTATACACCTCTGTTAAATTCAGGCAGGGAACTGAATTTCTGTGTTCTTCCCATTGGTATTTTGTGCACATCCATCTGCCATGCTGCAGAGCCACAGAGCATTTAATTTCAGTTAAAAATTCTAAGAACACTCACACTGTGGTGATGTGTATCAGCAGCCTCTGCTGCCAGCCCAAGGTTTATGTGGCTGCCTCTCATCAGGAAGATTTGGAGGTTAAAGCTTCTGGGGTTTTCCAGTGGAGATAAATGTGCTGATGGGCATCCAAAGAAGCATCTGTGAAACCCTGTGTTAGCATTAAGCTTTGTACTGGGAATAGCTGAGCCTCATCAGTCTGTCTCAGAAACAGCATCACCCTCTGACTTCACATTTGGCAAAACATAAGTACACAGAGTAAAACACATGAGTTAATCGGGGGAAAATATACTCTGGGATGAAGAAAGAGACACCACAGTGAAACGGTCTGCTAAGAATGGCAAATACATTTTTCTTTGTGTGATTAAACAGAAGAAGCCTCATGAAAGGCCTGTGTCTGGCAGAGGACCTGTGGCATACACTGGGCTCCCAAGCTAAAATGCTTGAGGCATACTCCGGATAAGGAAGGAAAAACACTTTCCCTCTCAGTCGAGAGCACCCTTGATGCAAAGCATCAGCAGCAAGAGAGCTGGTGGGGTGGAAGTGGCTCCTCACAGGGGCTTGGGCTGAGCAGCTGCTCTGGAGAGGCTGAGCCAGAGCCTCCGAAGTGCACAGAGTGCAGGTGCTGAGCCACACAGCAATTAATGGTCACAGGGTGTAAAGAGAGGGGAGCTGAAGGGCTTTTCTGGGGCATTTGACAGCCCTTGGGACATGCTCTGCCCCCCTAGAGCAGAGCCAAGTGCAGGTGCTGCTCCTCTGCAGTGACTCTGCCCCGGACACCCCTGATGCTGTAGGGCTGTGGGGAGGAGGAGGCCATGAGGGGAATGGTACTGGGCACCTCCAGCTGCCCAGTCTGGAGGTCCAGGATGTGGATTTCCTGAAAGCCAAGCAATGCACGGGTCTCAAGACAAGTGAAAGAAAACAAGGAATGCTGATGGGCTTTTCAGCTTAATTCATTTTAGATTACATCAAATATTCCTATTCAATGAATATTCCTATTCAATAAGACCACAAAGATGCTTTGAGGGCTGGAGCCCCTCACCTACAAAGGCAGGCTGGGAGCTGGGTTGTTCAGCCTGGAGAAGAGAAGGTTCCAAGAGATCTCAGAGCCCCTTCCAGTGACTAAAGGGGCTCCAGGAGAGCTGGACAGGGACTTTGGACAAGGGTCTGAAGTGCCAGCACAAGGGGGGAGTGGCTTCCCACTGCCAGAGGGCAGGGATGGATGGGATATTGGGAAGGAATTGTTCCCTGGGAGGGTGGGCAGGCCCTGGCACAGGGTGCCCAGAGCAGCTGGGGCTGCCCCTGGATCCCTGGCAGTGTCCAAGGCCAGGTTGGACGGGGCTTGGAGCAGCCTGGGCTAATGGAAGGTGTCCCTGCCCATGGCAGGGGGTGGGATGGGATGGGATGGGATGAACTTTCAGGTCCCTTCCAACCCAAACCAGTCTGTGATTCTGTGATTCACCACTCTGCCTTAGCAGGGAGTAAAGGCTGCTGCAGAGGCCTGACATGGTGTCATGATCATCCTTCTCCCTCCTGCCAGTGACTGCCACTGCCCCCAGTCTGGCCCGTCATGGCTGGCTTCACTTCCCTTCTCCTGTGCAGGCCGAGCCCCACCACGTCTGCATGGTGGCTGTGGGGACACGTCCAACCCCAGCCAGGGAGGGCTCACGTGCCCATGTCTGACCGCAGATCAGAGCCGACTGGGGTGTAGATGTTGGGGGGTCAGTTGAGCCAACCCCCCTCGAGCAGCAAGCTGCTCTGCAGTTGGGATTCTTCCCTTGTGCCAGGGTGCTGTCTCAGGTGACTCCATGAGGCTGAGAACCCTCACCTCATGGGGTAACCCAGCCCATTCTGGGTTGCTCTTCTAAACCTTAAGCGATCTGGAGTCAATCGAATAGAATCAATTCCACTGGACATCATGAATCTGTCTTCAAATGCTGATGGAGCTTAATTGGCTTAATTTATTGAATTGGTTTAATAAAGCCAGTTAATCTGGTTTAACTGGTATCTAAAATAAATCTCGTTTGACTATATGATGTGTCTCAATTTTACAGCACTCCCTCATCACACTATTCCTCTTTTAGACTGATTTTCCAGACAGCTGGACAAAGTGGCTCTTAACCTCCCTCCAAGCAGCTCTAAGCCTGCCTTGGAGCAATGGGTAACCAGAAAAATGAACTATAATGAACACTGAACATCTCTCACTTTCCAGTCCTCTATAAGCTTATGAAGAGCAATGATTCCGTGGTGGCAGGGCAGCCTCATGGACAAGTCTTCCAGAGTGAGTGGCTTTTCCAGGGTCAAGACACCAGCTGTGCTTTAAAGTCCCTGTCCGTGTGGTGAGTGAGACTGAACACCAACACCAACACTGGCACTGCACCCCTGAGGCCAAATCCTTCCCTGGCAGTTCAGCTCCAAGGAACCTGGTGCACGTGCACTCCTGTGTATCTGTCCTGCTTCAAACATGGTTTTGGTTACCCTGGCCTGGGGTTGCAGGTGAGACAATGCCAAATCACCCTGTTTAACACACCTGCTTCACTTCTGGGGCACTTGCTGGGCCTTATCTTCTGCTCATCAGTGACTGCATCTTTCCTACAAGGCCTCCTTCCTATAAACTGTGTTTATGTGTCTATAAAGCATAAACCATGTTGATGTTTATGCTGCCTATGGTTTGAGACCCAGCTACAAAACCTTGTCTAACTCCTCTCTCAATTCACAGGCTTCCAGTTCCAGGACTTCAGACACAGCTAACGAGCAGGGTTTATAATGAAGGCAGCTCCTAATGAGCTGACAACAAGATGCAGCATTGGATCATACTTGCTTTGATAAGCGCTGATCAAAACCCTCTGCTTTCTGGTTGGAGAGCATAATTAACAACAATTTCTAAAAAGTCAGGTTTGGGTTGATTAAAAATGCCATCTGACAGCTCAAGAGTGTTGAGATGTCTCATGATCTGCAGCACAGATACAGCATAAATTCAGCATGGTGTCCCCCCTCCCCAGGCAGGAGAAGGGCTTTTGTTCCTTTCCCAGTGGGCTGCAGTGCCTTGGGTTTGCAGGGGAGGGATCTGCCCCAGGAGGGCTCACAGGGCTGTGGGATCATCCTTCTGTGGGCAGCAGGTGCTCAAGATTCTCGTGCTGCCCCACTTCCAGAGAGGTCTGGCACATCTGGTGCATCCCCACATCTGGTGGGGATGGAGGGGTCTGATGCCAACAGCAGCAAAGTGGAGAGCCTGCTCCAAGAAAGCACACAGTCTTTATAGTGGTTTGGGAGATTCCTGCCTCAGAGGAAGAGAAATGAAAGGAAGGAGAGCTGTTGAATCCTTTTCAATCTTCAACACAACCAGGTCAAGGCAGCAGGTCCTGAACTCTGAGCTTCTTGCCAGGCCACAGACTCTCAGGTTATGTCCAAGCCATTAACTCCCGGGGTTCACTCCTGCCCCCAGCAACACACGGGGGCTTAATCCCCCCTTTCTGGACTCCCACTTCACCCTGAGATCCTCCTGCTTAACTCCTCAGCCATGTGAGGTCTACAATACACAGACAGACACGTTTGACCGAGCAGACCCCAACCGCAGTCCGTGCAACAAATTCCTGAGCACGCCACTGATACCTCCCAGGCCTGTCAGGGAGAGGGAGCCGCTGGAGAAGATCACAGGCACCTGGAAGCAGCACTCTGTGCATCTGTTCTGCTTCGGGAAAAGAGCCACAGCTTTGGCCTTTACCTCCTGCCTTCAGCTCCTGCTAAAGCTTATTTCACCTGACACAAGAAAATTCTTTATTCCCAGTTTCTAGCTCTTCTCACCCACTGTGCCCACACCCTGCTCCAGTTTGCAGGAGAGCAGAATCTTTTCCCAGGTGATTTCATTGTCAGGGGGACATGGTCCCCTACACACCACATCACCACAGTCACAATTAGCCCCTTATCTGGAGCTTCTCAATCTGAATGGAGGCCGTGGCTATTCAACCCCTGTTGGAAGGGAACTACAGAACTACTTTGTCAGCTCAACTTAGAGATAAAAACTGAAAACAAAGGCAGTAAAACACCTTCCTGGTACCTGATCTAGTGAGTGGCATCCCTGCCCATGGCAGGGCAGGGTCGGAACAAGATGAAATTTAAGGTCCCTTCCTGATTAAATCATCCTGTGATTCTATGATAAAGTACAGGAGGATGTCTTGGGGGCATCAGGGTCTCTGAGACCTTTTCAGCCACCCCATCAGCAGCTCTTCTCTGACTCCTGTGCTCCTCTCACCTCACAGGAGCTCGACCAGACCCTTCCTCATTCAGGCCAAAGTTGGGTTCAGTCCCAAACAAGATAAAAACCCAATTCACAGGGTTGTATTTGTTGCATTACAATTGTATTGTTGCATTACAATTCACGTTGTATTTTCACAGACGGGTATGATACAGATCCTGTATATACAGAAGGCATTGATGCCTTCTGGAATGAGGTATCTGATTTATTATGATGGAAACAGAACCTCTTCAAAGTTGCTGTGGTCTTCCAGAGTGTTAGGCATGACCAAACTGCCTGGAGAAGTTCGGAGGTTATGGAAGAGGGTCTCCATGGCTGGCCTGTCTTAAAAAAGCTGACTTGTAAAACCCACAGTTGCTGATTAGGACACAGCACCTCTGATGGCTCATAATCAGCCCTTGCCTCAAAGCACAGAGGAGAACTGAAGCAACTTTTTCCTCTGCAGGCTGATCTGGCTCCCTGCTAGGAACCAATGACCACCTGTGCTGATGGCCGAGCTTGTGTCTCTCAGCAGACAGAAACTCACACACACTCCACACTCAGAGTGTGGAGCCACTCAAGACATGGAGAGCTCCTGCTTTGGGCAGATGGCATGGAATGGAAACAACAACCCTTCCTACATGATCCTGGCCCACCACTAATATTTTTTTCCAGAGACGAGGCATTAAAATGATGATACAGCAAAGGAAATTTTTTTCCTATGGCATCACAAACAGCGGATGGGGATTTTTTTTTTCTGAAAAAATCTGAGAGCTGGACCTGTGCTGACATTCTCCACAAGGATGAGAAGTAGAAGGTGATTTTAGTACAAATATCACCAGTGAAGGCAAGGATGAGCAGATGTGTGAGCTAGAAACCGAGTGTGAGATACAAGGAGAAATCAGAAGCCCTTCCAGAGATGACATGCATGTGTTTGCACATCAAAATTGCTGTATGTGAAAGACTTTTACTCGCTTTCAGCTGAATGCCCTCAGAGAGATGCAAAAGGGACAGCTGAATTTGTAAGTGAATTTCAACTGCCCTGAAAAACTTCAACTTAGGTCTTAAATCAAGTTCAGGAGTAATGAAAATGAGGTTTCCAGCACATGGAGACCTGCAGTAATTTTTGAATCCTAGAAGAGGAAGATGAAACTGAATAAAGGAAAACAAGCTCAATTCTGAGCTTGATTGCTGCCCACAGGGAACAGGATGGAGCTCATCAAATGCTCTTACCTGAGCAATAGATGATGTGATGGCCTGGAGCTGAAAGGTCTTGTCTGAGACCAGCAGCAAAAATAAAGATGATGTTAATCTGCATTGATTAATCAGATCTTAATCTGGCAGTGACGTCTGCAGAAATTTAGATACCTTTCTCCACCTGATGCAGTCTTCTCCATCATCAGCTTTCACATACAGTTTGGCTTAATCAGTTTTGTGCAGAAGACTTTGAGACACAGTGTCAAGTGCTTTAGTAAAATCGAAATATATTACTGGAATCTCTTCTGGCATCAGTCACCACACCCCAGACTCAGAGCTGACAATTCTCTTCTGGTCTAACTCCTAATTACTAACTAAATAGGGAAAATAATAAAAGGCAGGGAGGAGAAGCAATCAATACAGCCATGGCTTATTGTCCTTTCTTTGCTCCCAGCAGGGCCCTGTGGACACTGATTGTGGATCTCTCTACATAGATAATGGAGTATCCAGGGGTTTTTCTTTCTCTCTTTGCTCCTTTTCAGTTAGCACTGAAACAGATTTATTTGTACAGTTACTGCCAGCTCACTTCTCTCTTGTGCCTTTGCACCACATGCTTTTCCAAACTTTTGGACTTTCACCAGTTTTAATTTCCTGCACCACAGGACCACCTCCACCAGGACCACACACGGTCCATCAGGGCCTGCTCACACAGCACAGGCATCTGCTCCTTCAGCAGGCAGCTGGTACCTGGGCAGTAGCTAAAAAGAGCTCCTGCTGTGTGCCCAGTTTGACCAGTTGCTGCCAGTGGGCAAGGAGGGGACATGGGACCGTGGCAAGATGCCTGCAGAGCTGGCAGAGGCAGTGGGACAGTGTGGTGGTCAGGCTGAGCCCTCCTGTGCTCTGCTCCATTCCCTGCACAGACACCTCCCAAACAACCCCCTCTGTGCTGGCCCAAAATGTCCTGAGATGGGAAATTGAGGCCCTGTCAAAGCTAAACTTCAGACAAACATTTGGGAATAGATGTGAATATGTTTCAGTCTTGCCTTGCCTCTCCAAGGTGTGCATGCCCCATGTTTGAACTTCCTCCAAGAAGCAGCCAGCAGTGTTTTAGCTTTTATGCAGGAATATTATAATGGAAGACAAGAAAATAAATCTGTTCTGCACTTTGTCAGCAATTCTGAGGGAAATCAAAAAATATTTGTCTTTGGCCCTTGCTCCTCTCCATCGGGCTCAAACTTCCCCAGAGCTCAGATCTTTGCATTTCATTCCTGATGCTGTCTGTCTGTCTGTTTTTCCCTCGAGTTTTGCTAATAGCTTCTTTTGTTTTCCCATTTAACTCATGCAAACTTTGGTATCCACAGCCTCCAGTGGTGATGAGCCCGGAGTTCATCCCCCATTCCCGGAAGCTGCACTTTCCAGGGAATTAATGGTGCTGTGCAAACACTCGGAGCATGAAATGACCATGCAAATCTCACAGCCACACTTGGTCCCAGGATTGTTTAAGGCCTTGCACGAGGCCTCAGCAGGAGAAGCCCTGGTCAGTGGGTGGGTACTCTTTGTCCCACAGGAACCCCATCTCCTCAAAACAGTCTGTCCTGTGAGAAGGCCAGGGAGAAGAAAAAAGAAAGATCCCTCAGGTTTCCATTTGGCTGCATTTTCCCAGACTGTAAATCAGGTAGCGAGAAGTCTGGAGGGCAAAACAGCCCCATAAATACCTCAGTGTTATGGGTGACTCTGCAAACAACTGGGTAAGGCCCTTCCCTTGTCCGGGGACATGGTTTTCATTTGGTGTGAACTGAGACCTCAGCCCGGGCTCAGGATTTTGAAGATGTGTTAATGTGATGATCCTTAACACATTCAGTCCCCAGGGGCGGTATTAATCCACTGCTTTCCCTGTGCTTTATAAACTCCTGGCCTGGCTTTATGGGGACCTGCATGTGTTAAATGCATCATTTTCTACAGAAACAAGGGAGGAAAGACCCTGTTGTTACTGCAGCACATCAAAAAACCCCACTGGCAGAGTGACACAGCAAAGGAAGGACAGCCCTGCACACGGTGCTCACAGGGGCTAGTGATGAATTGCTGCAGATGTTTTCCCAACACTCTGGCCAAATCTCCAGATTCACAGTCTTCCCTCTCCCCAGGTCTCAGTCCACAGCCCAGCTCTCCTTGCTGAAACACCAAACCACCGTACCTCACTTCCTTCCCATACGGCCAGACAGGATCTCTTGAGAGCCGGCCCGGGTTTGCACAGCCCGGCCAGGGATCCCCTGCCCCGCAGCCCAGAGCTTTGGCCTCTGCCGTGTGCAGGAATTCTTGTGGGACAGTGGATCCTCCCATCCCTGCTCTGCTCCAGCAGTGAAATCAGAGCCTCTGGAAAAGGTTCATCCCAGCAGCAGGGCCGCATCCAGAGCAAGAAGCGCTGGAGCCCGAGGTGACAGCGAACAGGGAAACCCAGCTGCCAGAACAGGGAAACCCAGCTGCCAGAACAGGGAAACCCAGCTGCCAGGGCCCTGCACACCCCACACTGGTTTCTCCCCTAGCCCAAACTCCAAACTGGACTCATGAGACCACATCTGTAAAGAACTTCCCTTTCCTTTTGGATCTTCCCACCTCGGCTGTAGTCTTTTCCAACTTGGATATACACTGTAGCTCCATCTGTTTCATGGTTTCACACTCAGGAGGCTTCCTCTGTCCTCCCTGCTTTGTTTCAAGCAGGGCAGATCCAATGTAACATTCAGGAAGAGGGTGAGGATACAGAGTATTTCCCAGTGAGAGTGTCCCTGCTGCCGGCATTTTTCACCTAGCCAGCTTTACAAAGCTGAAGCAACCTCTAGTTCTGCCAGGGGAGGCTTAGGTTGGATATTAGAAAAAAAAAATTCTTCACTTTAAGGGTAGTCAAGCACTGGCACAGGATGCCCAGGGCAGTGGTAGAGTCACCAACCCAGGAGGTGTTCAAAAAACATGTAGATGTGGCACCTGGGGACGTGGTTTGGTGGTGGGTTAATGGCTGGACTTGTACGGAAAATCCCGCTATGAAAAGCCAGTGTCCATAAAGGAGACAGAGGAGTCCTGCAACTTGATTCGGATAAAGGGAGAGAGGCCACTGGGGCACACACCCGCGGGGTTTTCTCTCTCGAGGTTTCGGAGGGTGCAGCCTCCTTTTGTCCCAAACTCCTGGCCGCACGTTGCCCTTTTCTTTTTGTTATAAACATATATTATAATATTGGCTTCTCGCAAAGTATTAAGGTAGATATTATATAATGTTAGAAATGCTTTTTGCTGTGTGGATGTAGTTTTCTCTCTTTTTAGCAAGAATGTTAGCAAGTGTGAGCAAGTAAGATAACCTCCAAGCGAGCAGAGGATGAGGCCCAAGGAGCTGCTAATCAACACTTTGTCCAGGGAACAAAAGGGCCTAAAGGTCCGAGAGCCCTTATCACCGCTCTGCCTGGGGGGCAAAGAGGCCCAAAACTGCAATCAGCCCTGACTGTCTGGAGAATTAAGAGATCCACCCTACCATCGACTCTTACCTAGCGGGCCCAACCCCAAGAATCAAAAGAAATAAAACCGCAAGGCCGAAGACTACGCATGCTCTAAAAAGGCGGAACCAAGGAGTGGCCATGCAGAACAGCCCCGAGAAAAGTTTGAATATGAATAGAGAACAGACAGTAAAAATGGTATAAAAAGGACTCACCTCGAGCATCAGGGGTGCTCTTGGCAGAGTGCCAAGGCACCCGGCCGTTATCCCTTTGCTTTATTTTATGTGTCTCTTATTGTCTTTATATTAAACTCTTTAAAATTCTCACAGGAGAGTGAACCTCGTTTTTCACACTTTCCCCATTGCTGAGGTACCAGGAAGGTACAGCCTTCCCAAACCACCTACTACATATCCCCCCTTGAACCTGGCATTTTACCCCAAAGTTCAGAAAGTCAGGCTTGTGCGGGACCCCGTTGCCTGTTTCAGGAATCAAGCTGTGTGAGCTCTGTAACAGGCCTGCGGCTTGAAGCGGGTAGAGACACTGAGATCCACTTCAAAGACGTTAACGCCCATCCCCTCACCCCTGATATTGTTTGCAAAGACATTAGCACACACCTTTCCTGCCACAAGGAACTGTTACCTGTGACACAGCCCTGCTGTCCTGGCGATGGTTGAACACCTCCCTATCCAGGAGAAGCGGGGAATGAATTCCTTGTTCTGTTTTGCTTGCATGGCCTTTGCTTTCCCTATTAAACTGTCTTTACCTCAACCCACGAGTTCTCTCACTTTTACGATGCTCTCCCCCATCCCAGTGGGAAGGGGTGAGTGAGCAGTGTGGAGCTGAGCTGCTGGCTGGGGTTAAACCACAACATCCTGGTGTACATAGGGAGGATTTTCCTGTGTCAGCTCAGCGAACAGCGCTGATCCCCACGGGCAGCACACAGGAGGAGCACAGCTTATGGAATAATATAATACAGCAGTAATATAGAAAGTGTGGGGAGGTGTATTAGTGATTAAGTTTATCTCCCGGTTTAATTCTTTTCTCTTCTTGCTGCTAAGTGATGTCTACTTGAATTTTACCCCAGGGAATCCTACCATGATGGGTTATGGGCACAGCTTTCGAAGAGCTTTAGGCACCAGAGTTGGGCTCTCAGGAAAATAGAAATAGGGATTGCAGAATATCACTTGGCACCTGTCAGCCTGAGCAGTGAATGAGTGCTGACAGTGTAACTTCCACTACATCTCACCTGTGCAAGATTCTCATGACTGCAGCCCCAAGCATAACTGGCACCAGAGCTGTGTACCAGCAGCTGTCCCTTGTACATCACACGAGTATTTACCCTGTCTTTTGTAACTAAATCTTTGCACCCGTTGAAATGTTAGCATGTGTGCCAGAGTGAGGTACCCAGCATTCTCCCAGCAAGCAATGTCATGAAGCAGAAACACAGTTCAGGCTCTGTTAGCTCAAAATCCAGGCCCTGGCACAAATGCCTCCTATGCCAGCTGTGCCACATCAGGTCAGTACTGGTGCAGGGCCTGTTGCTACATGAACAGAATAAGGCTCTTTGCTGCATTTACCCATTCCAGCACAAGCTGCTCTTAGTGAAAAGAGTCAGATACACACACCTGAGACTTTTTCCTCAGCTGGCTTTGTCAGATGATCCACTGGAAACCCAACCAGCCACAAGAGAAGGCAGGCACTGATTCACCCAGCAGCTGCCCTGTTGCAAGACTCCTCAGAAGGAGAGGCAGCAGGAGCCCACAGAGGTGTGGAGGGGCGTAGGAGAGGGGAGTGGGAGCAGCTGGGCTGTGATGCCCAGTGTCAGCACGTTTGAGCCCTGAGCATCAGCAGAGGAGTGGTTTTATCTCTGCCAGGAAGTTCCTGCTCTCCACCTGCCAATTATCACCTCACCCCAACGCCTCTGCCATGGTTTCACCCGTGGTTTAACCAGTGCTCACTGGGGCTGGAAGGGGCAGGTAAAGCCTTGCCCTCCCCACCTTCTGCCACACTGCCCCTCCTGATTTTGTGATGGCAGCAGCCCTTGCCTCACCTAAATCTTAACTCCAAGCCAACAGATAGGTGTTTGTCCTTCTTCCCAGCAAGGTGCAGCTTAACAGCAAAGTGCCTGCATTAAAGATTTCTTGTCCATTGGGGGGAATTCTACTGCCTGCACAAAGCCAGCGGCTCGGGAGGAGCACACACTTGATTCATTTCCTGTACAAAGGGATTCTTGGGTTTGGGGGATCATTTTTAGCACTGCCAAACCACAGAGACTTGATGCAAAAGGTGGCAGAGGCAGTAGTGCTGCTCCAGCAGGCTTCATGCCTCAGGTGACTTTGCCGGATTACAGCAGCCTGCTCCATTTTTTGGTTGTTTTGAATACTTAAATGCCAACAGCATGCAGGTGCCTGAGGAGAGGTGTCACTCTCGTGGCCCAGGCTGTGCTCCCCCTGGGACAGCAGGTGATGCTGGAGGCTCCAGGAGTCCAGGGCTCCATCTCCTGGCCAGTCCCAGCCTGCAGGAATCCACCTACCCCGGGCACAGCTTTGGGCACCACAGTATCAAAAGGATCTGAAGCAATTGGAGAGCATCCAAAGGAGGAACACGAGGATGGCGAAGGGTCTGGAGGGAACTAAACCTGTGTGAGGAGTGGCTGAGGGCCACTTGGTTTGTTCAGCCTGGAGGAGACTGAGGGCAGAGCTCACTGGGGGCTGCAGCTCCCCCTGAGAGGCTGCTCTGATCTCTGCTCTCAGTGGCAGGAACAGGACCCAGGGAACGGCTGGAGCTGGGCCAGGGCAGGGTCAGGTTGGATATCAGAGAAAGGTTCTTCCCCAGAGGGTGCTGGGCACTGCCCAGGCTCCCCAGGGAATGGGCACGGCCCCGAGGCTGCCAGAGCTCCAGGAGCGTTTGGACAGCGCTGCCAGGGATGCCCAGGGTGGGGTTGTTGGGGGGTCTGTGCAGGGCCAGGGGTTGGATCCTGGTGGGTCCCTTCTGATTCAGGATATTTCATTGTTATAGAGAAGCAGCTGTCTGAAAATGAGCTCTTCTTGTCCCACTGCTGTGCTTCCCAGGGTCTCACAGCGTTGCAGCTGCTGACTTTGTTGATTAAACTATTTTCTGAGTGTCTGAAATCCGTGTAAGCCCAGCTGAGCCCAGGGATATCTGGCTGGGCTCTGTCTTGGCTCGTGCTTCAGAAGCATAACTACTCACACTTCTTTACAATATTCAGGGCAGGAAGGGCCCAGCCTAACTGCCAGATTCAGTTGCAAAGTCTACAGAGAGAGAAAACATTCTTTGCCTATGCCAAAAGTGCAAATTACAACTGGAAGGATGCTGAGTTGGTGAATGTGGAAACTCACGATGTGTGATGATTTTTCTGATATTTTGTAATGTTTTATAAGGGGTTTTTAAGTCCTGTCTTGATGAATCACCTGGAATTCTCAACTTCTCTTTTAAAAAGTCTCTGGTCACGTAGCTGCAGAGAATCACGTGCATCTCAGCCTGAAGGTTCAGACATTGAAGGCAAAGAACCACTTCTTTCCTACCTTCTAAATTTTTGTTAACTTTCATTCTGCTGTGCAAGGGGGAAGATTGGATTCCTGCTCCTCAGCTGCCTGAACAGACAGTGCCGAGTGCCAGCTACGGGCCCTTCTGGAGAACTGCACTGCTCCGCAGCAAGAGCTGATCCTGACGGCATCCAGCAGCGCTCGGCGTCCGCGGTACCAACTGGGCAGCTCCCACAGCCGCAGGACAAGGCAGATTCCCTTCTCCGTCAAAAAACCCCACAAATTCTCTTTTATGCTGATGCAAGCCCAGGGCGGCGGCAGCAGTTTGCCGTGGGCTGTGTCCGCTGGGCTGGAGGTGGTTCTGCTCCGGGGGACCGGGCTGACACCCGGTGATGATCCCGCTCCCACCTCCAGCTGCGGGGCCCGGGGCCCCAGCCCCACCGCGCCGGAGGCTCTGTGTTCTCGGGGCGCTCCACAGCCAAGGCTGAGGGGAACAAACCCCGTTTGTGTCCTGACCCCAGGAGAGGCCGGGTGCCACGGGCTGTGGGACGGGCCCGAGCCCCCTCAGAGGCATTGCCGAGAGGGAAGCGCCAAACGCAGCGGAGGTAAAAGCGGCTTCCCCAGGCCCAGCGGGGGATCCCCGGCACTGTCCCGCACGGCCGCCACCGGGACACCCCTCCCCGACACCCTCCGAGCTGCGCTGGAGCGAGACCCGGAACCGCCCGGAACCCCTCCGGCCCCGGGACCGCTCCCGCCTCCGCCGCGCGCGGGACACGCCCCGCCCGCAGGTCCTGGCAGGGCCATAGAGGAGCGCGGGGCCGGCGGCGGGGCCGGAGCGGCGCGGTTGTGGCCGGGCTGATGCTGCCCGCGGGCCATGGCCGAAGGTGAGGGGGGCTCGGCGGGGCGGGTCGGACCGGACCGAGTCCCGCCGGGTCCTGCGGGGCGACTGACCGCGCTGGGCCTTGCAGGGCGGCGGCGGCGCTGAGGGCGGCGCTGGGCGAGGGCGCGGAGCGGCGGCGGGAGCTGGAGCGGCGGGCGGCGCGGAGCTGGGAGCTCCTGCGGCGCTGGTGAGTGCGGGACCCGGCTGAGTGGGGACCCACCCGGCACCCTCCTCCCGGGCCCTTCCATCCCCGGGCGCTGGACCCGCAGCCGTGCCCGAGGCCCTGCGGGCCGGGGGTGCTGATCCTGTCCCGGTGCAGCAACGCCGGCCCCTGTCGCTGTTTGTTCCCTCCAGGAATGATGAGGAAGAGGAGCGGCCACAGCCAGGCTCCAGCACGGAACATGGTGAGCGCTTCCCCCGCGCCGGTGTCCCCTCGTGTCACACAGACCCCGGGCCAGTTGCGGGGTTAGGAGTCAGTCCAGTGCTCTGCGTCGACCTCAACACCCCCTCTGCCTTTTTCCTCCCGCTCTCCTCCTTGGGCTTAGCCTGGAGTCGTGCCTTGTTAACCAAGGCCAGCGATGAAGTGACTGTGGGCCTCAGCCAGGTGTGGGAATGTCACTTGTTGATGTTGACTCGGGAGAATTGTCCTCCTGTGGCTCACATCCATCCTGGGTCTTCAAAGCTTCTGGCAAGCCTGCCTGCACCCTCTGTGCTCCCACAGCCAAAAAAATACCCCCTGCGCCATTCATTAGGTTTCATTCCTTCTGTGGCACCTGGAAGAGTAAGTTAGTGAAGACACAAATGGGGAACATCCAGGTTTGAGCCTTCTGACATGTTTTCTTTTGCAGAAGACAGACCTTCACCCAAGGAGTTGGAGGAGCTGGAACTGCTGAACAGGGCCTTAGAGAAGGCACTGAAAGTCAGGAAAAGCATCTTGAAAACTCCATTAGAGGCTCAGGAAGCTACAGGACAGAAATGGGCAGGTGAGGGACCTGCTCCCAAGAAAGCTGAAGAGCAGCAGGTGTCTGTACTTGAGGATGTTCCTGAGAGCAGGAAGGTGAGAGATGGAAGCAAAAAACCTTTGTTGTTGAAGAAGCCCTCGCCATACCAGTTAAGAGCCCCTTATAGGACTGACCCAGATGTGAAGAAACTGCAAAGGAAAGTCCCAGCCAGATGTGTTTCTCAAGGCCTCAGGACAGCTGGGAGGATTTCCTCAAAAGGTATGACTTCCAAACAAGGAAGGAGTCACAGGACAGCAGCTGGTGCCAGTGCCAGAGAGGTCTGTGCTGCACCTGAGCCCCAGGAGTCACCTGGCTTGTCTGAATCTGCCCCAAATGAGCAGCAAAGCTTTTCTGGAGGGGATTCAGCTGCAGGAAAGAATTCCATAGCTGCTGGCAAGCAGTTACTTGATGCAGGGAAGAAAAGCTGTGGTTTCCTGGGAGAGTCCAGCAAAAAGGAGGACACTGCAGGTGCATGGGGAAGGAGCACCTCACCAGGGACAGGCACCCTGCAGGAAAAGGGGTAAGTGTGGGAGATGGGCACCTCTGCTGTTCTGCTCCACACTCACAGGCACATGTACAGATCCTGCTGGCTGCAGCTGCTCTGGGGGTCCCAGCCTGGCTTCATCCTCCTCACATCCCTCTAAAGAGGAAGGAAGGATCCTAGACAGTTTAAAAGCCTTTATTGTGGTTGAGTAAGTGTTTTCATTTTAAGGGCTCATTCTTGGATGGCTGAGACTTTGAAAGCCTTTCAATTAAGACTTTTGATGTTTCATAGTCCCCTGTGAGTGTTTTGGAAAGCTGTCTCTGTAGAGCTTTCTTGAGCCTTAGCTTTCCTCTGAGTGTACTCTCTATTATAGCATATTGATTTTTTTACTTATTTTGTTTTTCACACAGTGATAATACATAATGCATGAATTTTCTCTCTCTCTCTCTCTCTCAAGCATGTGCCCAGTGCTGTTTGGAGTGAGGGCATCTGGATTTAATACTGTCCCTGTTAACCTGTAACATACTGCCCATGTAACTACACAAATCAGGATTGACTAGAATGCAGTTGTTTCAAGGGTTTGGTGTAGGAAGGATGATGAAGGGAATGTTACTGAGATTCTCTGTGGAAAAGTGGCAAAATGATACTTGGAGGATTAGCTTTGCATTCAGGCCACTCGGCCTTGTTGAAGCAATTTCTTTCTTCTTTTGCTTTAACGAAACAGCGAAGGTCAGATCTGATGTCCCTGGAAAGTTCTGAGGAATATTTCTCTCAGCTGCCACAACCTAACTCTTGGGTTTGTACAGGGAGGAAATTATCCCTTTTCACTGGGATTGGAAGGGCCCCAGGACACTTTAGTGACAGTTGCTGTGGGAACAGGGATCTGGATTCAAACATTTACTTAAATTCCCATTGTGGCCTTGCATTCCTAGTCTGCATGTGACTAACAACTGCCAACCCTCCTGTTTTTGTAATAACAATTTAGGGATTATTCTGCTTCAGGATTAAGAATCATATTCCCAGTGGAAGCTCGAATGTCTCATTCCTATTTCTTTGAGTATGATGTGGTGCTAAGCAAAGCTGCTTTGTCCTGCTAAGGTTGGGCAAGAGGACATGGCAGACCAGCTTCCCTGAAGGTGTTTCCATGTCTATACTCTGCTGTGCCATGGCTTTGCTCCCAGCTTCTCATCCTGGATGGACCTCTGATGGCTGGTGGCAGGATGCAGGGGCTCTCCCAGCTCAGCTCCACGATGCCTGTGGAGCTGAATGAGCAAGCTAATCTTCCTTCCTTGAGGACAGTCTGAAGACACTGGTGGATCCAATCTCCAGAGTTGCTGACATCTCCCATTGCAGCTAAATTAATTTCAGATTTTGACAAAACACCATTTCCCCTGTTGGAAGACAAGGCTCAGTTAATTGCTTTCCAGCAGCCAGGATTGATCCTTCTCCTGTTTTACAGATGCCAGCTGAAGCTCCCCCTTCCCTACAGGAAAGCCTATTCCAGGAACTCCAGGTAGGACCAGTCTGACCAGTTCAGTCCAGAGCTACCCTCAGCTTCAGGGCTGTGAGGAGGGGTCAGGTGTGGCTGCTCTGTGTGCCCCGGGGAGGCAGTGACCCCACAGGGCATGGGGCCTGAACTGGGAGCAGGAAGAGCAGCTCCCATCCTGCAAGGCTGCTGCTGAGGCTGTGATCTCGTGTTATTGTAGCCACCAGTGCTACTTTTGTTTTCCGAGTGCTAATTACTGTTAATCACTGAGGCCCTGGAATGCTTTAATCATGGGTTTAATGGTGCAGCAGAAGTCTCTGCTGGTGCCATACACCTGTTGAAGGCAGGACACGCTGTGGGGTGGGTGTCTGTATACACTATCCGATTAGAATTTCCCAAACTATCCCTGCTCTGCCTCTGCAGCCTGGAAGCACCACGGCTGTGTGTGTTTGAGGTTGGCTCCTGCTGCTGAACTCTTACACAGAGCCAGCTCCAGTGCACTGCAGTGACGGTGCAGGTGGTTGGGGCTTGGGTGCTCTAGTCCATTCTCCAGTCTTCTGGAAACCCTCCTGGAAGGGTTTCCCACATTTGCTCTGAGAAATCTTGCCATAATTCAGCAGATTTCTCATTATGTGCTTTGTTCAGGTATTAAGCACAAACCCTTTCTTAAATCTAACTGTAGCCCCTTGTGCTGCCCTCAAGAACTCCTCCTCCTCTCGGAAACTGTCATTTATCAGACACTAGTTTGTGAAGTTGCCCTTCTGCAAGTTGTAAAGACTTTATACCCTTATTTTTCACTTCTAAATTGAGCCTTTCAGCATTCTAATCACTTTGGTGTGATTTTATACTTCTCACTATTGCTTTCAACTCAGTAACAGATTGAGAATAACCTTTGCACCAAAGATCCCTGGTAGGGGGTGTGCATCTTGCCTGGGAACTTCTGTGCTTTCCTGTTCCATTAACCTTACCACTTCTTTGCATAATGTATTTCTGAAATCTGCAGATTCTAACATGATTTAAAAGACCCATTAGGCTAGAGAGAAGACACATGCACACTCGAGTTAGTCAGGCACTGCAGAACTATTTTAAGCTTCCTCCTGATGGCTCTCGCTTACTGCAGCAGGTTTTGGGAGACAGTCCTTAAGGAAAGGATGTTATGGGGACTGTGCATCCATGAGGGTGTTGGACTCTGTGAGTGAAATGCATCTCTCTGGTAGTGCTGTTATTTGTGCCATGCTTTATTTAAGAAGCTGGACTCTGGTGTGAAGTCCTGGCCAGCTTCCTCATGATACTGTCCTTAAACCTCTGTCTTGCATCCCTGACATGCTGCTGTCATTCTGCTTGCCAAACGTACCACTTTGTCCCCCCCAAAAAATTATTAAAGAAGAACCTTGAGGAAGTTTGGAATATGAAGTAATTGGGGTGAGAGTTTGTCCTGTCTGCTCTTTTTTTTGTACCCCTTTACAAACAGAATAAATGTACAGAAATGCAAATGACTTACTCCTAAGAAAGGAAGGGAAGATTTGTTGTTTCCTACGGGATATGAACACAGGCAGGACAATACAACAGAATGAGGGATGTGCTGCAAGTTCACATTCTGCTTATGGAAATGTGCTGTCTGTCTTCTGATCCTTCCCCTCAAAACAACAGGAGAGAGCAACAGGTGTTTTGCCGTGTCTGATGCCTCCTGCAGGGTGTCCTTGTTGATCTGATACCAGCTGTGGGAATGAGTTGGGAATGGCTGGCAAATAACCTGTGAGAGAGAGGGGGGGAGGGGGACACTTGTAATTAAAGCACTGATATGCCACACTGGTGTGTCACAGCTCAGCGAGAGCGCTGTCTGCTACAAAGGAGCCTAACTTCCACCTCCTGCCCCTTTGCAATTTCAGGGCATGGGAGAGATGTCGTCTGTGCCAAACAAGTGCAGATGCAGCAGCTGCAAGGACCCGTTTTATGGAGAGGATCCAGACAACTGTATCCTTTCCCAGCAGGCACGGGGTGCAATTGCTCTGCAGTGAGCTCCCAGCTGGAGAGAGTTATGCCTCCAATAACAGCAGTTCCAGTTGGGTCACTAGGCAGTGGGGTTTTTTATGGTACAGCTGTTGAGCATTTATAAAACTTCTGATCCAGCCAAACGTGGCCACAAGGCAAACATGCCCTACACAGCTGTGCTGTGCTGTCCTCACCTTCCCCCTGCAGTGCCACTTCCCAGGCTGCTCCCCTCTGCCCTGATCCCAGCTGGCCTGGGGCTCAGGGTGCTGCACAGAGCTGGTGCTGTGGAACCTTCCTTAAGCTGCTGCTGTTTGAGTTTTGCTCCCCGAAGCCAATGCCCAGTCCTGCAGAGATAGAGGAGGAATTAAGGGGCCTCCAGGATGTCCCCTCCCGTCTGAGGCAGTATGTGGAAGCTGAGCCTGCAGGTAAGGAGGGAAGAAGGGCAGTGTGGGGGCAGAAGGTGGAATAAGGATGATTTGGGCTCCAGTTCCTTGTGTCTTGTGTTCTTGGCATGTGCTGGACATGAGGGACAGGAGCATTCTCCACCTGAAAGGAATGCTGGTGAACCCAAGGCCACTCTGGAAACTGTTTGGGGAGGAAGGTTCCAGTGCTCACACCTTTTCTCTGCTTCTCTTGTAGACCCTCCCACTCTGCAGGGAGAGTATGAAAGCCTTCTGATCTTGGAGGGTTTGCAAACCACAGTGTCCCAGTGCCTGCAGAAGCTGCAGCTGCTGCGAGCAGGTGAGACAGTCCCGGTGTTTGTGGTCAGGTATGAGCGTGGCCCTTTGCCATCTGTGTGCAGGACACTGGACCAAGGTCATCTTTCTCCTCATTATCTTAATGGCAACGGAGCACTTAATTCTCTGGTGGCAAACAAAGCTGTGGTGCCTGTGTGCCACCCCTCAGTGTTCAGGAGAGGCTTGGAGCTTTGAACTGTTGCGGTTCAAGAGGGCTGGGGAGGGGACAATGCAGGGCACAGCTTAGGGTGTCCTGATTGTGCCATGTGTGAGGAGCTTACCCTGATTAATACAGTGTCATTAGTCACTAGTTTCTGGGAACAGCAAGTAGATCATAAATTTTGCAAGTACAGATTTGACTTGTATGTTTTTGTCTCCTGCCTTTTCTTGTACCCTGGCAGCTCTGGAGTCCCAGCTGAGGCTGCGCCCAGACTGCACTGGGGATGTGGGGAGCTGCTCTCCAGCCTGTGTCCCTGCCAGGGGACAGATGTGTGACAGTGCAGACATGCTGGCTGTGCCTCTCCTCTCTTACTCCAGTCTGCAGGAGCTGAGGGACCTGTTCGCCTTGAAGCTGCAAGTGTCAATGCTGCACCAAGAGGTTGCCTTACAAAAGGTGAGTCTGGAGAAGTGCCAGCGCTCCTGGAGCGGGGAGAGGAAAGGACAGCGCTGGGGCAGCAGCTGCTGTACGAGGTGTTGGTGGGCAGCAGCAGCACAGCAAGTTCCCCCAGTGGTGTTCTGTGTTTATGCCTTGTTCTCTTTGTAGGTGAATGGGACTTTTTTTTTTCTTTTTCTTTTTTCTTTTATCTCTTTTTATCTTTTTATCTTTTTATCATTTTTCTTTTTTC
>NW_024581129.1:14870254-14873747 GCF_017639235.1 Corvus kubaryi | reverse complement strand
CTTCTTTCCTCCTTCTTCTTTCCTCCTTCTTCTTTCCTCCTTCTTCTTTCCTCCTTCTTCTTTCCTCCTTCTTCTTTCCTCCTTCTTCTTTCCTCCTTCTTCTTTCCTCCGTTTTTTTTGTTGTTGTTGTTAGGGCCAGGGCAGAAGCCTTTACATGCCTGACCCTCTTCTGAAAAATTTTTATTTAGCTATTCTGAAAGAATTTGGCAGTGGAGGATATTGTAGGTAATGCCTGATGGCCCCTTTTGTCAGGCCTTTACAGCCCTGTTAGGGCACCCACTCTCTCATTCCCTCCTGTGTGACTTCCAGCTGGTGAACTCCTCTGTCTTCTGTTCCTTTCCTTTTAAATCTCAAACCACTGTGCTGCTAATCTTGCTTTTACCATTCTGAGACTGTAAGAACAGGGTAGGAGGTGTCAGCTTCTTCAGCAGCCTGAGCAGAGACTTTGCCATGCAGGGATTGCTTGTTCTTCTCAGCCAGCAGCAAAGGGCAGAGAAGATCTGTGAAATCACATCTACTCCTTTGACCTGTTATTTGCCATTGACCTGAATGATAGAGGCTTTGGAAAAGTCATTTTTTTTAAGGCAGAGAGGCATTATTAATAACTGGCTGCAGCCCTGTGGCTGAGGATAGATTGCTACCTGACTTCAAATGGGATTTCAGCATTATAATCCTGGATTATAGGTTATGAAGGGCTTGATTTTTTTTTTTTTTTTTTAATCTGCCCAAAATGAAGTGGTGACCAAAGCCTGCTTCCTGCTGCTCTGTTGGCTGACTCAGTTTCTTCTGCACATGTACCCAAATAGGTGCTTTGTGCCAGGTGAGCCCTGAGGGTCTGAAGCTGCTCTGTGCAGAGTGTGCAGGATAAGTGAAATTCTTGGGACAGATGAAGTAAATGGACATGGAACAAGATAAATACCCCAGAAAAGGATGTACCTATTTGTGGCCAAGCCTGTCCATTGCCTTTCCATGGAGGACTGCCAAGTATTCTAGAAATTCCTGGTAGCTCTTAGCCTGTCTTTGATGGTGAAGATCTGTTTCTTCTTAGGTATCAGGAGCAGAGCAGGTGGATGGAAGTGGAGCAGTGCAGCACTCCTTCATGTGGCAACTTTCCCCTTAGGTAGCTGTCATGTCTGTAGAGACTTCCCAGAGATGAACAGCTGTGTCCTGCTTCCCTGTCCTGTGCACAGATTTGTGTAGAACAGGAGAGAGAACCTCCTGCAATACCCTGTGCTCTGTTCTGTCCAGGTCTTCCTCTGTATCCACCAGGGAACAATCATGGAATCACAGAATAACTTGAGTTGGAAGAGACAGACAAGGATCATAAGTCCAGCTCCTGGCCCTGCACAGACAGCCCAACAATCCCACCCTGTGCCTGAGAGCATTGTCCAAACACTCCTGGCGGCCTTTAGGGAGGTGGCTGACCCTCCTGGGTGCACTGGTGCAGTTGTCCACCCTCCTGGGCAGCCAGAGTGTGCAGCAGGCTGGGTGGGGTTTGGTGTGCAGGCTGCTCAGACTCCATTACCTCATGCCAGATAAAAAAGAAAAAAATAAAAATCCCAGGCAAAATGTCTGTCTGAGCATTAATTCAGGAGTGCAGAAGACCAGTTTTTGTCCATTGATTGAAGTGACTTGTGCTTGAATTGTCAGTCAGTCCTAATCCCAGAGCTGACACAGGGTTGTTTGACAGCATGGGCTGAGATCCCAGGACAGGCTGAAGGGAGCAGCAGTCAGGCCAGGGAATGCTGGACAGCTTGAGTAGTCCCTGTAGCCTCTCTGGGCTGGAGTTGGCCACTTACACCTCTGGCACAACTGGAAGGTGATGGGAACAGTCCTGAGTGAAGGGTTGAACTTACCTTTGGGTGAGCAGGGGCTTGGCTGTGTGGCTGCAGAGCTCCAGAACCAACACCAGCTCCAGTTTCTTGCAGGATGTTGGTCTCATCCCAGTGCTGGGCCTTCCCTGCGGCGGGGCAGCAGCACTGCCACTTGTCTCACTGCTCTGGAAATGCTGGGTGGCTGCTCACGAGCAGAAAATGAACCACTCTGCCTTTATTAAATCTGACAAAAGAAAAGTATCCATCAATCAATCAGCCTGTTCTTAGTCATACTGCTCTGATTAGATTTCACTCGTTATGCAGCCACTTCAAGGAGTACTGAAGTGCTGCTGACTCTGGTGACAATGTCTCCTTTGCTATGCCCAGGTGATGATGGCAGACCTGCTGCCTGTCCTGGAGGCCAGGCCATTCCTGGAGGGCTCTGCAGGGCTGTTCCGGGCCATCCACACCCAGCTCTGTGAGGGAGGCCGGTGCTTCCCTGTGCTGGTGAGAGATGAGCTGCTGGACTGAGCTGGGGAGCCTCCTGTTAGACCTGCCCGGAGCCAAAGACAGCTCTAAGCAATAAATCTTTTCTATTAACTTCTTTACTCTGCCTGTTTATTCAGTTAAATTCCAGGGGGTTGGTTTTGTTATGGGCTTTTTTTTATTTATTTCCTTTTGTGTCAGGAGCCCCTCTGCTCTGGAGCCAGGCTGGGAGAGCTGGGGGTGCTCACCTGGACAAGAGAAGGCTCCAGGGACACCTCAGAGCCCCTTGCAGGGCCTAAAGGGGCTCCAGGAGAGCTGCAGAGGGACTGGGGACAAGGCATGGAGGGACAGGACACAGGGAATGGCTTCCCACTGCCAGAGGGCAGGGCTGGATGGGATATTGGGAAGGAATTGTTCCCTGGGAGGGAGGGGAGGCCCTGGCACAGAGTGCCCAGAGCAGCTGTGGCTGCCCCTGGATCCCTGGCAGTGCCCAAGGCCAGGCTGGACATTGGGGCTTGGAGCAGCCTGGGCCAGTGGAAGGTGTCCCTGCCCATGGCAGGGGGTGGAACTAAATGATCTTTAAGGTCCCTTCCAACCCAAACCAGTCTGTGATTCTGTTGTTCTGTATCACTTTCCTGACCTGTTAACTCCAAGGTTTTTTTGAAGCCCCTTCAGGACTTCAGGCTCTGATCTTGGCTTTTCTTCCAAGGGCTGTCTCTACCAAGAGATTCTTGGCTTCCTCAGGACACCAGGCTCCTGTATGCAGACAGTGTAGCAGGCAATAAAACATGATTTGTACTGATCAGATAGCCACAGTACCATGGGACACGGCCTTCCAGCATCCAGGAATCCAGAGAACCTGAGCTGCTGCTTCCCGAGTGCTCTGCTCACCAGCTGGCACATAACCAGCATTAGAGTGCTCATTTAGTGTTCACTGACTAATTGTTTTCGATGCCTTTATGTGCAGTGGATGGATGGATGGATGGATGGATGGATGGATGGAGGGATGATGGGTGGACGGAGGGAGGGATGGAGATGGATGGAGGGACAGACGGATGGATGGAGGGATGGAGATGGATGGATGGATGGAGGGACAGACGGATGGATGGAGGGATGGATGGAGGGATGATGGACGGAGGGATGGACGGACAGACGGAGGGATGGATGGACAGACGGAGGGATGGACGGACGGA